>NC_050588.1:21384090-21694318 GCF_013368585.1 Megalops cyprinoides
AGTTTAGTTTTTTTTTTCCCATTTGTAAGACACTTAATGTAAACCTGATCATGTGTGCAATGTACGTGTATGCATATATGATTGTGTTTATATGAATGTATGCATGCATCTGCGTTTATGTATATGATATGGCTGTGCTGTGTGTTTGGATACGTATGAATATGTCAGTTAGTTTCCCCATCCCAAGTTTTCTAAAATCCAATGTGAAAAATTAGTGAAAAAAGAAGGTAAAGCTCACCTCTGGAGGGACATGGAAAGGACTGATGGGTATCATTGCTATGGTACGTAGAACACCTCAATAAACAACATTATTGGCTCTAATCCCAGGCAGTACACTGTAGCTGTACTCCTGAGCACAGCACTTTGCCTTGATTGGCTGAAGGGTAAAGCAGTGGGTGTTATGTGTCAGCATGTGTGAAAGCGGGGTGTAATGCATGTAAAGAGAGACACCTGCCCAAACATGTGGCAGTGGGTCTCCAGCCCCCCTCCTTGTTTCTACATGGCTGCCCCAGCATGCACTGCGCTCCCAGGCACACCTCAGGGCTTTGTCCGCCAGGATTAAGCTAAGTCTGTAGCATTCCTTCAGCAGGTGTCTCCTTGGGGGATTAGTTTATTTTGAGTGCAGCTGGATTACGGTGTGACATAGCATGTGAGGTCACAGTGATTCAGGTGAAAAAAGAGAAATCCACTGCTACCAGTATAGTCAGTTTCTCCAATTACTTATGAAGAGGCTGTCAGTGTGGAATCAGTGAGGTGGACACCACAGCATTTCAAAGTATTTTCAAAGGATTTTGGTGGTTTCATGACCATTCGGGTATATTGGCTCGCGTGCATTCTCACTGGCCTTATGATCACAGTGCAATGGCGACACGTTTTTCCTCTCTCGGAAGAAAATCTATAAACGCAAATAACATCTAAAAAGAACATTAACAACATATTGCCACACTGCTGGTGTGCAAGAAACCAGGTAAAATTACTCCAGAATCTTCACCCCCAAGGTAATGAACTGGTTGCATGAAGTTGTACAGTGCATTACATTGGCTGACACACAAGGTGAAAGTGAAATATTGTCCCATTTGACCTTTGACCTGTTCCCAGTTTGTTCCCACCGCTGACCTCTTGTCTCCTCCACTGCCAGACTCATCAAGCACACCAAGCAGCTCCTGGAGGAGAACGAGGAACGCCTGTGCATCAAAGTGCTGCAGACTCTCAGGGAGATGATGACCAAAGACCGGGGCTATGGGGAGAAGGTACCTCATACAGCCTCATTGAATTAGGGAAGGGTGCAACCCCCCTACCAATGTACCCTGGAGAGAAGTCGCCTCTGTCTCCTCTGTCATTCAGTTTCCCAGCTTGATCACCTGAGTTTTCATTAGTGCGGGAAGGGTAAAGGGGTTTGATAGGATATCTCTCACCCAGGGACCTCTTTTTTGGGAGGTCAGCTTCTGTATTGATTTTATCAGAAAGCCAAAAAGGGGAAAACTTGGCTGTCTGTTTATAAGAGGAATGTAACTGCTATCATACATTAAAGGAGCTGTTTTTATTTTGTCCACTTTCATGTGGTCAGTTCTTATTTTATATTCCAGTCTAAGTATTATTTTATACTGAGGCTACTTGTAATGTACAGAGGGAATCTTGCCTATCATGTTTGGATATATTTCTTTATTGATAAATAACTGCTAATCAAGCCCTGATTGGTTGTAAGAATATTAAATGAATCACTTACATATTCAAGGTATGTTATTATGCCACCCTATTATGCCACCACACCTTGGCTCTGTGAGATACTGGAATATTCCGTGATGCCTCTCAAGTGGGTAACCTCAGTAATGGTGATGATAGGTTAGGGGGTGGAGGATAGACTGTAAATGGGTGTCCTTTTTTCTGCCTCTTGCACGATTAGCTTCTTCACTGACTGGTTTAATGAGGTGACCAGTCAGCTATTCAGCGGAGGTCTCTGTTGGTTTAGAAAAGGCATCCTTGTAGTTGCTCCAGTCAGAACCCAAACAATGATGAGATGTATATCGTCAATGTGTTTGCTGCAAACCATGACTGTGTCAGGGTACAGCTGCAGAAAACTAGCAGATACATCTGACACCGAAATATTTTAGAGACTGCCAAGAATGCTCGGTATTGTGGCATCAGTTGTATGCAAGTGTTGCGCACACACTCACACTCATATTTGCATATGCTCAATCACTCCCCCCCACACAAATGCACACACACTTTAGATGGACTTATGCCCTTACTTCTCTCCACCAAAACACCCGACGAAGAATTTTCATTAAATGTTGTCAGAAAGACCCCTGATTTGAAACTTCAGTGGTTGGCTCACAATCTCATTCCATAAATGAACAGGCCTATGTGTGAATAGGAAGGAGGCATTGGAAAAGCATGTACTACATATGACATCAGCAGCATGTATTAACCACCTCAAAAACTAATATGCTCTATGAAGGCTGTGTCTAATTTTCTTCACTAATCTTCTATATCTGGGCCTTGAGATATCTGCTTCTGTTTGTGTGATACTGACCAGTGCTTTGAATTGCTGTCGGATCCTTTTTTAACAATTCTTTACTAACTGTCAAGGAATGTGCTTGTGTGATGCTTCACGCTGTCACTCCTTCCTCTACTAACTGTCCTTCTATGCTCTTCTTTTCCAGCTGATTACCCTTGATGATGAGATGGATATAGCTGAGGTTGATCATTTTTAACACTTGTTTTATCTTGTTAGTTTTGTCCCACTCCTCTGCTCTAGTAGTGTTGTGCTAGTGTAGTTCCGTTTTTTTTTTTTTTTTTTTTTTGTGCTCGTCTGCTGATTCTTAACCCCGCCCCTGCCCTCTCCCTCCCTCACCCCCTCCCTGACCCTATCCTGGTTCTTTCAAGCCAGTAAGTACACCTGCCTTCCCTGTGTGCGTGCGTATGTGTGTCTTGTGCCTGCGTTGCTGTAGTAACCTCTTTGGATTGTTATGTTCCTGTGTGTTTGCAGTCACCTGCTCGTTGAAAAGCTGCCAGCCTCTGTGCACGTGATCGGGCACTTCACTCGTTCGCCTTTGGGAATTGTCTGAGCAGTTTAACTCCTCCCTCCTCGCCCCCAACCAGTTGCATGCTTCCACCGTCAACACCTCGCTGTGGAGGATCAGGAAGCGGCGCTTCACTCATTTGATCAAACGCAACTTGCACAAACGCAACACACAATGGCGATGCTGTTGCGACACAAGGAATCGACCCGTTCAAGCAGAAGAATTTACATCTTGTAAACATTTTGCAGTAACTCTAGGTGGAGGGCATTAAAAGCATGTCTGCCATAGTTTCTGTAATTAAAGAATGATCTGGTCTGGTTCAAATATTAAGCAGAAAAAATGATTTTTTTTTCATTGTTGTAGGTGTAGTACTTGTAGAAGTAGGAGTTCATAATAGTATCTATCAGTGGCCAATCAGAGGTGGGCTCCTGTTTATTAGTTGTTTTGTTGCCCCCTACTACATGCTTTATTCCCTCTTCCATATTGACAGTCTAAACATTCAGACATGATTCTGATCTGGAGGCCTCTTGACTGGTTCACCGCACAAATAGAAGGAGGAAGTTTGTGTAGGTGAGAGGAGTCTTGTGATGGAGTTATGACTGGTCCCAGTGCTGACAGGCAGCACTCTCTGAGTGGGAGGGAGGCACATGGGAATACTGTGTGTGTGTGTGTGTGTGTGTGTGTGTGTGTGTGTGTGTGTGTGTGTGCGCATGCAAACACCCTATTGTGTTCAGTGTGCTGTACTGTACTTAACTTTCATCATTCAAGTCTCCATTCGTTTCCTAGCCAATGTTTTATTCTGTAAGAGGAAGCTATGGGTGACATGGTGAAAGGAAACTATTTAGGGAATTTTCTAAAAGGCAGCTTTAAGTACACAAAAAGGTCAGGATCCAGATCTCCTTTTTGTTAGCACTGAACAGCATGTGGGGGGCAAGAGGAAATAACCCCCGTCTACCTGCCACCCCTCCACAGGGTGTTGGTGATGTCACAGCTGCTGGCCTACAGGCCTCGGTTGTGGACACTCTCCCAGAACGTTCCAGCGAGCTGTCGTCTACAGTTGAAAATGGAACGTGATGTGTGGAGAGTGGGGTGGGGAGGGGGGGGGGGGGGGCTTTGGCCTCTGGGAAAGCAGGTGCGAATATTAATAGCTGGAGCCATCTTGCATATATGGAGAGTGACACTATATGGGCAGGTGTTGATTGGGGAGGGCGGGGGGGGGGGGGGGGGTTCTTGGAGATGAGTGTTGATTCTCGTAACCATGGACAATCCCAAACGGTGGTGTTGTTACGTGCTGGGGAGGGAGGGAGGGAGGGAGTGAACAGACTGCAGTGCACCACAGGACATGCTGTTGAATAGCAGGGCCGTATCAAGCTTCCAGCCCCGGGCCAGTGGAAGCTGCTGTAATGGTGATCCACAGTGCCCGGTGCATTAACACATCTTCAAACGACACCAGCAGGTGTGTGTGTGGGAGGACAAGAACGCCGCTGTGTGCCGGCCCACGTGCACCGAGTGAGCTTATTAACTGTGTGTACTATACGTATCCTCTTATCTATTCTCTTTTTTGACGATTGTCGTGTTGCTGTTGATTTTACTTCTCGCGTTGCAACACTTAAGTGTAGTGGCAGTTGCTCAACCTGTGATAGCTGAAGAGCAAACAAATGAGAGAGGGACTGGAATTACTGATAGAAAAGATGGTGTGAAGCAGGGTGAGATAAAGAAAGGTGGTGAGGGAGGGAAAATGCATGGGGACAGACCGCCGATGTTGCTCTGCAGTGTTACGGACTCCCTCTAAGGCCCCAAACCAACCCCCCCCCCCCCCCCCCCCCCCCCCGCGCCTTCTGTGTTCCCGAGGTATCCCGTCATTCCACGCCGGGTGCCGCTGCACCCCACACGCGATCTCACCCCGGGGGTGTCGTTCCCGCCAAGACATGGCGTCCCTGTCCCCGGCTTGCAGCGAGGCACGCACTTGCCCACAGCCCCGCTGCGTGTGCTTACGTAACCACAGCTGATGCAAGAGGAGAGCGTCTCCGGTCAACATTTACCTCACATTTACAGTTAATATCATTTACCCCGGGGCCTTTAATGTGTGCAGTTACATCCCATGTCTTAGGATGTAGTGTAGACTATAATAGTGTATGGTGCATGAAGAGTTCAGCAGTGTTCAGAATATTTTGCTGCTATTTATGAGGTAGCATTGGCTGTAAGGTCTGATGTACAGCATAATATTATGTGGTTTGATATTATTATACGGTACAGTGTGATGCCGTGTAGAAAATTTAATGTACAGTGTGATATAATGTAGAATAAAGTACCCGTTTGATCAGTCGATGTAGTTTATAGTATAGCAGTGTGTGTTGTGATGTAGTACATTGTATAGTATTATATCCCTTGAGATAGTGTTATATAGCGTTGATACGTTGGTCTGCCAGGTTTTAAAGTAGAGGTATTCACAGAGACAGTTTATGTAAGGAGCTGATCTGAATACAGTAAAGAGAGGCAGAGTCTTTCTCTGCTGCATGTGTTTTTCCTTCACCGTGTCAGAGACAACTGATCAGTCACCTCCTCACTCCCAGACAACAGTAGCCTCCTTCCCTCTCGTCTCTTTTTTCCTCTCTCTCTCTCTCTCTCTGTCTCCCTCATTCTCTCTGCGTTTCTTCTCCTCCACACCTCCCCCATTTTCTGCTCCTCCTAGTTTGTCTGTTTCTTTCCTGCTCTCTCTCTCTCTCTCTCTCTCTCTCCCCTGCTGGCTTGCAGTACCTGGAATGATCCAGGCCTCTGGATTGGAGTCTGCTCGCTGTCCTCGGCTGTCCTCTTCCTCCAAGCTCAGATATGTGAGCTGAGGGCATGCTCCCCCCCCTTCCTCTCCCCACACTACCTGTGCTTTCCAGCAGGGGGTGCTGTGAGCACTTCTGTAGGCGGCATGGCAGTGTCCCAGTTTCCCCGTCTGCGTGCTGCACGATTCCTGGCCCCCCGCCAGCTCTCAGGCGGCGGTTACATAAGACCTGCCGTTCTCTTTTTTTCCTGGAATTCAGACTCTCCACTGATGTGTGACCTTCAGCAGTAATTGCCAATAAAAGTGTGGTGGAGCTGTTTACTGAGAGATACTGGCAGCGCCCCGCGCTTGGTGGTGGGGGGCGCAGGCAGGGGCCAGGGGGCAGGGGGAGGGCACTGGCCCATTTTGCAGGCTCTCACAGTCGGAATCTATTAACTGTTTCAGGCCCGCCGCCAACACCAAACTGGGCACTGATGTAACACTGTCAGGAAGAAAACAGGCCAGCAAAGCCTGGCTCAGGAAGACATTCCTACTGTATCTCTCCCTGTCTCTCGCTGTCTTTCTCTCAGTATCAAAGCCTAATTCAAACCTGCTTTACTGGCATTGCTATAGATGGTAAAGGATTTCCGTAGCAAATGGGTAGATTAAACAAAGCAATAATAGTAACAACAATTCCTTATCATAAATGTGCCAGCTAAACTAATACCACCTGTAGGAGTTATGTCAAATACACAATCGTAGTTAATTCCCACACCAATACTTCTAATGGATGGCTGTTTCTGCTTCATATTAAAATATAGCCAACAGTCAAAAGTATATGTTCCCCTTCAGTCACTATTGTGATTTCTTCTCCACTACAGTCCCTTGTGTCTCCCTCTCTTACCTCCTCATACCTCCAATAATGGATAAACCTACATGGGCCATCTGAACTGAAATGGGATAGCAGTAACACAAATTATATTAACAGAAGCTGATAACTGATTTCTAACTGAATGAAAATTCAATACAATGAAGGAATGATCATTGCAACAATCATTCAGCCAGTTTGTACTTGAGTATAAAACAAAGCAAGTGATAGCCTTCATTCTCCAAACTGGTGGATGTCGTGGCCCCAGGTAGCTCAGACTGTGGAAATCAGGAGTGAGTTAGTGCAGGTGTTTGCGGTATGGATCTGATAGCCATGCTTTTCGGCTTGTTCTGTGTCTGGGGTGCACATGTCTGTAGGGTGTGCTTGGGACAGACAAGGCATTAAGTGGCACTGAAGACTGACGTAGTGTCAGAGGCAACCTTGATTGATACCGGCATGTAGAGCTCCTGAAACTACATTCGTGAAATAATCTGTTACAGATCTGTGAACATGAAAGGAAAAGCATATGTATTATCCTGTCTTCCCATCTTTGAATAATTTGTGGTAATGTGTGGAATGACCTGGATATTAGCATGTGAAACAATCCATGTTAATGTGTGGAATAGTGCATATATGTGGATGTGGGATTAAGCAGATGTTATCACGTGGAATAGCACGCACGTTAGTATATGACATGATGCAGATGTTAGCCTGTGGAATGTTGCACATATTGCCATGTGGAGTAAATGCACATTAGCCTGAAGGATTATGCATATGTTAAACGTGTTTCAGCGTGTCAGATAATGCTGATGTTGAGTGCAGTCAAAAAGTTCAACTCTCATTTCATCTCTCTTCTCTCAATATCAAATGCCCTAGATGCATGTCTGTGTGTGAATGGTGTAGGAAGCCAGGACTGATGACCACAGTGCTGTGTTCCCACAGCCTGACACAGTTCTAGCAGGGCTCTTCTTGTCAGCCATGGGTGAACCTCGCTGGTTCCTAATGATGTCTCTCGGCATTGGCTGTTTCTGTGGAATGCCAGTGACTCTGGTTTCACCAGCCCTGCGGGCTTGAGCTCCAGCCCCAGTAGGGAAGAAGGGTAGAGGGGTGTGAGGTTTTGGAGTGTTACAATGCACCTCTGGAACACTAGCGGCCTGCTTGTGTAAGGAAAAAGCCCCAGAGGCTACTCCAGGAGAGCTTTATCCCAGATGTTTTCTAATGGAAGTGGGCATTCTTTCAGTGTTGCAACAGCTCTGCATGTAGAAGTTGATGATATAATATGTCATAAAATCATTTGGATATACTTGAGTATAGTTAAAGTAAGAAATCTCTTGGTACCTGTGACCTAGCCTGGAACGCCTTACCTCCTTATTTTACTTTTGCCAAGCATACTTATTGAGGTCCCTTCTTTTTCAATTAAAGGCTGACTTTCTTGAGTGTGAGAATACCTGAGAATTAAACATCAGTTGTTCAAATTGTAATTCCAAATAAAACTTCCTGTAGTCCATTCAGGTTGTAGGGTTTTGCATGGGTGGATGAGGTTACTAAAGTTTTACTTTACTTTCACTTTTAAATAGATGGTTGTATAAAGCTGATGGTTCTGTGCAATTTCAACAGGTGCTCATAATCATAAAATCATGAAACTCTGACAAAGTATCAACGTAACTCAGGCTGTAGGTTTGCGGTGTATAATTGTCCTGTCAGAAGGGTGTGTGGTTGGTGCTTGAGTCATTTTGAAGAGTGACGTTCAGGCCTTGTGTGTAAAAATTAATGTTTATCCTTCAACCTCAGCTGACCTCCGGTTTTTGAAAGAAGCCTTTTGGCTAAGTGGGGCAGAAAATTCATTTTGTTTTTGCCATAAAAAATCATGATCACTCTTCTCTTTTTTCACTCCCTTTTAAAGTTGTAAGGATAGTGGCAGTTACTGAGCAGTGAATTTATGAAGTATTCATTTCGGTCACACTGCTTGAAGCCTGACGCAGGAGAATTGCATTAAATGCAAAGAAAAAATAAAACTGAGGGGAATGTTCACTGTGCATGCATTTTCCTTTCAAGCAAAAACTTATCTCTCAAGTAAACAGCCGACAGATTTAGGGAGATTCCTAGCCACTCTCATAATTACTCAGGCAGACATTCACATTGCAAGGGCTATGCAGGTGATAGTGAACCCGCCTGTGGTGTGACTCGTGGAAAGGAGCTGGCGCTAGAAAAGTTCCAGCGTTTCACTCTCTCTCGAATGCTGGAGCACCTCAAAGCCTCTCTCTCAGTCCCCTCAATGTTTACCCGAGCTTCTTAGACTCATGACTGAAGCTCAATGTTGACTTTCGTTTGTGTACTGTGGTTACATTTTCCAAATCTCCCAGAAAGCCTCTTGCGTAGAAAACTTTTTTAAATAAAAACCCCAAGTGCCTCAAATCGTTTTGGCTGCTAAAGGAAGCAGGTTAACTCAGTGTTTGTTAATGAAAAACAGAACTTCACTATTTCCCTCAGTCTTGCCCAACTTAAGCCATACATTGGTGTTCCTGCCCCTCATTTGATAGGCAGATGAGATTTTGAGCAACTTTCGCAGTACATTCCATTTCCTGATACAGTAGCCTAGATCAATTCCAGAGCTGCAGAAATCATACGATTTCAGGGTAGGAAATCGAACCATACCAGAATGTGGGTACAGCCTTGTGATTCATACGTGAATTCCTTTGGTATCAGTGAAACTATCAGATTGATGATTTAAGAGCATCCCTCTCGTTTGCGTGCTGAAGCCACCTTTTCATTGGCTGTTTTTGTTTAGCGCTGTTCCGCATCACTCGCATAACGCCTCACCTGGAGTTGCATTTCTGTCAAGATGCCAGCTGCCCCCTTTAAACATATTTCAGCTCCCCAAAGGCATTCCATTCCCCCCCCCCCCCACACACACACACACGCACACACACACACACAAACACACACACACAAACAGTTCTTCCTACTATAGCTGTCTACTGTATGCGGAGGGGAGAGTGCAGGGGAAGAGTCACATTTAACAGTAAATGCTTTACATCTAAAACAAACATAATACCACTTTACCCTAAATGTTAGTCTAAACAAGTTCAAATGCTCTGTCTGGTAAGAATTTTCAGATAACTGCTCAATCCTTTTCACCTCTTCTCCATGTTTAACCCACTATGCCACTGGTGCTGTGATGCACACAATCTTTGGCTCCACATTAAGTGTCATGTTAGGCTTCTGTTAAAGCCACATCTCATAGTACCTAACAGGGGAAGTATCTCCTGTTTATTGGCCCTGAACACATAATTGTTGCTAATGGTGATAGGCTCACTGTCCTTCGCGCATCTAGCTTTTGGTACATATCGGGTTACCGAGTTGGCTCTGCCCAGGGCTCTGGACTATGTCAGGCTAAGCACTCCTGGCTTCGTTGCTCTATGGTACGGTTTTAGTTTCACATATGCTAGATAGTCTGGACAAACCTGTCTGTCACTCTACTGTGCAAATTAAAAAAGGGACAATTGGAAATCTCACTTTATATGTTTTGGCTCTGCAATTAAATTTACTATTATGTACATGGCAGAAGTTCTTATCCAGAGCTACTTATAGGAAGTGAATTCAGTAGGGTTAGGCAATAGCTGCAGCGATAACTGAATCATTAGTGCTACCTCCTGAACGATAGTGCCATTGTGGCAAGGAATCCCACAATTTCCCTGTTTCTGGCCACCAGGTTGCCACAAGTGTTGCCACAGTGTGTCTGCCACCTCTGAGCTTTTTCTGCTCCAAAGCTTGAAGTGCCACCAGGCTTTTATCTTCTGTGTTTAAATCATGGTCTTTTAAAACTGGCTTTTTCCACAGCGTTTGGAGGGGTAGGGTTCAGAGGTCCAAGGTGTAGCCTGAATAGGTGGATTTTGAGTCTGAACCATTAAATTAGACAGTGATCTTGCTCTTCTGACAGTTGTGGGGAGCCAATTCCATCAGTTGGGGACAAGAGTAGAGTAGGGACATGAATGAGATGAGTGACCCTTCTAGGAAGGGACCACTTGAGGACTGCAAGTGTCTGTTCCTGTTCTTGTTCTGGCTTGTGTGCCATTCGTATCTCTCCCTTGATGCTCAGTTTTCAGCTGAGTCTGTTCTCCCTGTGTGCTGTTGTCACAGTGAGAATCCACAGTGCATCACTCGTATGTCGTCCTGGGGTCCCGCTGAATGTTGTCTTGCTTTTATTGAGCATCTGTGCTGCTGTGAGTCTGCTCTGTTCCCTTTGCCTCTGGTCCATCTCAAAATGTGTGAGAAGGAGAGAGTTTGCTTTGCTGTTCTGCAATGAAGCGACGTGATTAAAATGCTTAAGATTAATTCCTGTTAATTAATAAATCCGTAATGGTTAATATTATCCCTCAGTTTTTTGCATAAATGTACAAATTTTACCATCAGTGTTTAGGGCCCTGTTTAATGAGATCCCAGGTGGATGGAGTGCTGTTTTAATTATATGTTTTTTATGTTGATGTTTTTGTAGCTAATTAATTTATTTATGAATTGAACATGCTGGAAATCTCATTGGATGAGAGCATCTACTTACAACCGTATAACAAAGATGAGAATAATGTTCATTATAGCAGTCGTGGGACTCCTTGCAAGACATTGTTTATTTGCATGATCCCTGCATGTAGGAAACACTCACAATAAAAAAGTTAAGATAGGACAGCTCCTCTGAGTCGAGAGACTGCAGCTCCAGCATGCAGTGCAGACTTGTATCCATAAAACAGCGGAGCCTCTGGGCCCTTGACCTGCAGTCAGGCCGCGTTTTTCGCTGGGTTTATCTTTGCGGTTGGCTTGATGTTATGTGTTCCGGCACTGCCGGGCACATGACAGCCATCTGATCGGCTGTTACCAGGCAGGAACCAGGGGAGCGAGCCAGGCTACACCCGGCAGCTTCTCTCAGCCTCTGTTTGCACTGCAGAGCAGGTGACCCTGCAGACTGCCGCTGGGTAATTTGCTTAGGGAGGGGTGTGGGGGCGGTGGGGGATTTTGGCGGGACCGGTCACACCTTGACTAATCCAGGACTTTTATCTCCAATCAGCTGGCCCCCCCGCCTGAGCCGGAGGTCCCCGCCGAGGTGTGTTTCATGCCCATATTTGCCCTCAGTGCACAAATATGGGCCTCTGCAGATCACCGCTGTCCGTCCTCTCTAGCCGTTTCCCATCACTGCGACCGTGCCGTCTCAGTTTTTGCTGTCATTTTAGGAGATGACAACAAGATCTTCCCATTTCTGCATTCCGTCTTCCCCAAATTCCGCCCCCGCCTCCCCTGCCCCTTACCCCTGTCCCATCCCATGCCTTTCTTTTGTACAGCACATCCTCTGTCTTGACCTCTGCGTTGGTCATCCTGTGGTCATTCAAACTCGTCAGTCTTTGACCAAAGTCCAACTTCTTGACCTTTTCTCTTGGGTTCTTTGGAAGAGTGGACTGGGTGTTTTTCCGTGGCAGATGGGAACTCTAGCTTGTTCTGTGTCAGTAGTGCAGTAGCTCCATTATGTAACCTGGATCAAGCCCATTTCTGCTTCCCCTCCACGCCCCCCCCCCCCCCCCCCCTCCCCCGGCAGCCTGCTGTACACTTACATAATTAACATGGTTTCATCTGAGCCGTATCTACGAAGCATCCTGCGAGACTGCACCCCCTTGTAGTTTGCTGATTTAAACTGCTTGTAGAATATTAAAAAGCATTTTCAAAGAAATCAGAGGAATGTTTTGTGTGCATTGAAATGCCAAGGGTGAAAACACTTTAACAGACAACATGCAGTATTCTCTCATGCAACATTTACAAGTGAGAGTTTTTTATTGTAAGCTCCTGTCATTTTTTTGTTGATGTTGTTTTTGCCATACTTTTTCTAACCAAGACTCAGGATTTTTTATCACTAAGAGGTGCATGATTATATTATCACCAAAAACAACACCCTCCCGCTCCTGACACCCCCACCACGAACCCCCCCCCCCACCCCCCCCGTTAACTGCATGATATAACCTGTCCCAGTTTCATGCATGTCCAGGAAGTGACTAATCTGTACAATATTAACACTTTTTATTTTGTATTTGTTTTCCTTTTTTTTTTCCTCTGCGTTTCTTTTTGACTTCTGTGCTTTCCGCTAACTCACCTGCCCTCAGGAGCTTGATCCAAACCAGCCACAGAAGCAACTGGAGGATCAGAAGCGGGTATGTAAACTGCAGGCCCTCTCAGCCGGTTAGGCCTCAGTCCTGCAAGCTGTTGGAGGGCTGGCCTCATGTGCTTCACACCCTGCCTGGCTCACTTGCAGCGTGCAGGTCTCACCAGGGTCCTGTGAGTCCCACGAAGTCACTTGTGAATGCACTGGCATCCAGAGGGACATTGGTTTCATCAGGGAACTGGAAAAAGGGAATCATAAAACTAACAATTTTATATGTTTTGTGTATTTATATATTTTTTTTAAATATACCAACTTTATTTTATCATTATAAATTAATTTAACAATAAAGCAAATATGTAAACCATTGGCTGGTGACATTTATCAGAAGTGTATCCAAAAATGACACTTGTACATTTTGTACCGTGCAGTAAATATGAAAACTAACTTGCTGCTCTGTGACAGAACTTCTTTCGTTTTACTAAAGATTTTGCATGACTGTGGATAAGTTGGCAGCCCATGTATTTCGGTTGCTCTGATCAGTCAGCTCCACTTGAAACAGGCCATGAATGCCGATTCCCATAGAGTCGGAGCTCCATGTAACTCGTCTTATGTAAGGGGCTCCCTGCTTCAGCTGACACCTCTCTCAAGAGATGCTCATTGGGATGGGAGAGAAGAGGAGGCAGGGCTAATGGTGAGAGATGGGTCCAGTTTATACGGAGGACCTGACTCTTGCCAGATTCCTCTGTGCTCCAGGAACAGTTGTCAGTGGTGGCCTAGTCGAGTCTGTGATAGCAGAGTAGATCATTGATCTCGATCATTCACGGCCATTAAATAACGTGAGAATTCTTAAGCCATAATTTCTCCAAGTTTATTAAAGTTTCCCCAGTGTGACGGATCACATCCATAATTCACACCCACTCTTGGGTCTTGGTAGAAACGCAGTGACTCATCGCAATATATCAGGTGTTGCCGTATGTGTCCTATGGGTGAGAGTCGGGGCTCTTTGCTGTGGCACTCTCTTCACTAATTTAGGAAGGTTTCCATTTATAGGCTCAGTATCTGCATGCTCAGACCGGTTCCACAGCATCATGGCAGGGTCTTAGTGATTAGGTCAGGAAGGAGCTGACCTCTGTGACGCGTCATGTTTGTGTGCTTTGTAGTTATAATTATTCACTCACACACAGAAACACACGTACGCACCCTCTATAATCTGTTGATAATTCGTTCGTTGCCTCTGCCGTTTGTCGAGATTGCCGGATCCAATTTGTCACGGATGTATCGCACCTTCAGTGTGGATTTGTTGACCCATCAGTCTGTGACAGGAACTTGAATATCAGCGCCTTGTGAAGGAGGCAGTTGGTGTGAGTTTTGGCTGATCTGTGATAGGGTGCAACACAAAAAGCCCCTGTCGCTCCTTATCTTTGCCGCTGTTAATCCCTTGTTCACCGCAGTGGGTTGAGCGTGAGTCATAGTACAAACATGTCGATTCAGACGGCCTTCCCCCAAACCTCTCTGAGTTTGTGTCAGATGGGTCCCCCTGTCCCCCCTCAATGGGTCTTCTCTCCACCCTCAGGGTCAAGCCCCCCACCCACATCCCCGTGGGACATCTTTATTCCTCAGCTCTAAAACATTTCCCCATCTTAGTCCCCATTTTATTTTTTTGCCCTCCTGTTGTCATGGCTCTGTACGACTCCAGAATACTCTTCCAGCTATGACTCACGTTTCAGGCCAGCTGTTCTCAGATCAGCCTTATCTGCCATTGATTAATTGTCTCCGAGAGGGAGCACAGGCACGGCCGCTGACGCACGCTTCCAATTCGATTCCTGCTGCGTTAACGTCATCGCTGCATCCATTTTTAGGTAGCACAACCCCCCCCCCCCCCCTCCCCCCTGCCATCAACATGTGTGAACCTGCTCATTAAGATGATGGTTACAAGGTGTGTACAAGAGAGGTGGCTTCTGGTCTCACATAGGGATTGGTGTGTCAGTTAAGAGTGGGGTTAAAGGGCAGGCCCGTTGGATGACTGTATGTCAGCCTCTGCAGCAGGGTTGTCAGGTGAGGTCCTCATCCTGGTTTCTATCTCCTTCTGAAGGGTGAAGCACTAAGGCAAATTCTGGTCAACCGTTACTATGGCAACTTCAGGCCCGGAGGCAGGAGGGACAGCCTGACAAGTTTCAGCAATGGCCCCCTTACTGCAGGGGGGCAGGGCAAGGCCCAAGCAGGTGAGCGAACAGAGTGTGTGTGTGTGTGTGTGTGTGTGTGTGTGTGTGTGTGTGTGTGTGTGTGTGTGTGCGCGTGCATGCTTTTGTGTGCATATGCAAAGTTTACATGTACTAGGTCAAATGTGTGTGTGTCTGTGGTTGTGTGTCTCTATGTGCATGCATGTCCCCGTGGAGGGGCAGTTCGAAAATACACACAGGTTTAACCAGTTTGTGTCTGCAAATGTTTGCATGTATGTGTGTACATGGGTGTGTTGGTGGGTGCATGCATGTGTGGAGATGAGGGGACGTAACAAAGAAGCACCTTAAAACAAAAGAAGCACAAGAAAACATCTCATCAGTAAACTGCATCAGCCCACGCTGTTATGAGTAAATGTGTAAACAGGTTCAGCTGGACAGTTGGACATTGTGTACAGCGTTACAGCATATATGCATGTCCGCACGCGAGCAGTTACACAACTGCATGATTCTAAAGGAAGGTAAAAGAAAAGGAACATCTCTCACACTTTGCTCCTGCTGCCAGCATTTTCATTTCCATTTTCACTACCTTTCCATTTAAACGTCCAATAACAGTATTGCCAGAACCTTGTCAAAAGGGCTTCATATTACCTTTTTAGTGTTAAGCCTTTCCCATCCATGGATAATAGATACTTTAGAAATGCAAGTGATTATCATTGTACCCTAATTCTGAGTTTCACTGGAAATGTTTGTGGGGCATCTCTTGTTTACAATTTTATCTGAACAGTCTTTCCTTATTTTTCCTCAAATCTTACATGGCTGGAGAGCCCATTACTGTTGAAGGACAGTGTAAAGCAGATATCTGGGACAGAGTGTATGAGTTGTCATGGTTGTTATGTGTACCTTACTGAAATAGCCTGGAACTGTGGAGAGTGGTACACTTGACCACTTCAGTTTAGATTAATGCACTTGAGAGAAGGCCGGAATAAGGGTAGACTGCTGTTCGATTTTCAACACTTTGAGGGTAAAGATAAGTGTTCCTGTTCACCATCTTGGCCTTGTTCTCCCTGAGAGCAAGTGTCTCTACGCATTCGTTCCAGGCCTCTCTGTTGCCTGGTGACATGAGAAGGAGCCTGCTTTCTCTGAGAATGTTCTTCCGCTTGCACCTGGTCATGAAACAGAAGAAGAGTCTGTGTGCAGTTACGTGTGTTTGCATGTTGGGTTGTAATTTGTAGTTGTGTGGTTCTCTGTGTGTGTTTTGTTTGCTTGTGCAGTTTCATGTATAGTTGCGTGTGCATTTGCACGGTCAGTTGCATGTGTTACGAGTTCAGTTGCTTGTGTGGTTATATGTCTGGTTGCTTCTTGGTTTTCTGTTTGTAGTTGTGTGGTTTGCTGAATGTGTTGTCACCCATTCAGTTGTGTGCTGTCTCTATGTTTGGTTGTGTGTGCTATTTTGTATGCAGTTCTGCGTCTGTGGTTGTGTGTTCATTTGTATTTGTATGATGATGTACTCAGTGTGAGTGGAAGGGAAGCTGCACCACACTGTATGCCTTGCTGTTGTGTAATTATCACACCTCAGAGAATGGCTTCACTCCATCTTGAGTCTCTGCCCCTGTGAAGTCAATGTTGAGGTTCCACTCTGGTGAGTTTCAAGTGCAGGCTCCTCCAGTGAGGTCAGCATAGAGGGTTTACAGGTGCTAACAGAGGGCTCTCTCCCTCCAGGTGGGGCAGGGGGGTCGGGGGCTGTGAGCCGGGGGGAGATGAGCCTGGCCGAGGTGCAGTGCCACCTGGACAGGGAGGGTGCATCCGACCTCGTCATCGACCTCATCATGAATGCTACGAGTGACCGCATCTTCCAGGAGAGCATCCTATTGGCCATCGCCCTGCTGGAGGGCGGAAATCCTGTAATCCAGGTAAGGCCCAGCTAGGGCCAGAGGTCAACAAGGGTACATTGCCTTTGAGATTATTCACGCTTCCCACGAGTGTTGAACGATGGCTGTCAGCACCAGATGACTTGCATCTTCCGCAGGTATACACAGAGAATCCCATTAAAACACTAGATGGCCCGCAACTACAGGACAGGTTCACTATACCCATTGAAACCTTTTAGCTTCCACACATGAGGCAGTGCTATCTGTCCTCTATACTGATGCTGACCAGAAAATAAAAGCTCAGTGCATGGACATCATCCATTCCAGTGCCAATTTCTGTCAGTTTCGCTGTGAGAAGATGAGAACTTGCGGTGAGGTGGTTCCTGCTCAGCTCTTGATTTCTATCAGTGGAACTTCAGTCAGGCTGTTGACGGACCAGATCATTTTTGACCGTGCCCTTATTTAGAAGCGTGGCAGCAAGGTCAGTGCACAGAAGCCAGCCGCAGCCACCCGTGGCCTGCCTCCTTTTCTTCAGAAAGGGTGGTGTGTGGGTAAACCAACTGTATCTAAGGAACTCAGCGAAAAGTGAAAATTTCCCATAAAACATGCAACTCTTACTCAATTAGCAGCACTGTTTTTGTTTTTGATTTTTTCCATTCATGTTGCTGGGGCCACAAGTTCTACTACAGTAGAACTACTGCAGTACTGTTCCCGTGCCTTTAAGTTCATAATTACTAGCCCACCCCCCTGTATGTTCACTCTGCTCCACACTTCTCCATTTTCTGTGACAGTGAAATTTAAGCAGTAATAGCATGCCGTTTTCCTCATTGGAACTGAATATTCAGTACTGGAACACTTTTCCTGGCCTGGTATCTGACAGGTGTGTGTTCAGAGGCAGTGAGATCAGGTCCTTATCGCGTTTGTCTCATGTTGCGTTTCGGTTTGTATCGTAAACCCATCTCTGTGACAGATGGGGGGGAGGGAGGGCAGCATTGAAACACAGTGGTGAAAGGTCACTTGTTGATTTGTTCATCTGTTTTCCATGCCCTTGTTTGGGGGGGGTTCAAGACCACATGCTCTGCCTTTTTTTTTTTTAAGTATGTTGACTGCCAATCATTATTCATTCTGGGAACACCCGGAGCTGCCAGACGCCTATCTCTCTCTCTCTCTCTCTCTCTCTCTCTCTCTCTCTCTCTCTCTCTCTCTCCGCCGCGTTTATAACAGTTCCGAGGACACCTGTTCCCGTCCCACGCAGGTGTGAATAATTCAGCTCCCCTGCCGCCCAGGTGAAGGGTGCTTGTGGAAAGCGCGGCGCAGCAGCGTAGCGGTGAGCAGGAAGCGGAGGCGGATTGTGAATTAATCGTCTGCTGGGAGAGGTCCAAGCGCCTCAGCCGGCCCACCCGCGCACAGCGCCGAGCCAGCCCGCCGTTGCTGTGGCAACACAGCCCTTCAGTAACCTCGCAGCAAGGTGGAGAAACGGAGTGGGGTGGGGGAGCGGAGAGGCGGGGGGAGTTTGCTGCTGGGAGCGGAGGTGGAGAGGCTGATTGTGGGGCAGGCTCGTCTCTCCAACCCGCCCTGGCATTTGTGCGAGTGCTTGCGCAAGCGGGCCGCTTACATAATCGGCTTATATTTGCATAGCCATTTTACCTGATGACACCCGGCCTTCCCACGGCTGCACACAAAGGCCCTCACGTGACTGGGTTACATAAAGGCCGCGTGGATGAACAGCCCCGAGAAGGACCGGGCATCAAAACATTGCAGCCGGGCCCAAACTGGGTCACCCCCGCGCTGCCGGAAAGAGGAGCGTTAAGAGGAGTCACCCTGCTGGCCTGCAGGGGAAATGGGAGTGCCCCCTTCTGAGCAAGCTGGGAAACAGCCTTTCTCCCCTCCATCACGTGCCTCCCCTGCATTCATGCATATGCTTTCTGTTTGTCTTTTTTGTCAGCTGCTTTTCTTTTCTGCTTTTCCTTTCCCTAAACATGAAGTAAAATACCAAAATATCTTTATTCACCTCAAGGCATAAGGAGACATTGCAATTGCAATTGCAACTTTTGAGTAGTTTTAAATTAATTAATTTTTTCCCTTCTTACACAACATCCGAAAACCTGAGGAAAACTATAAGCAAAGCACCATGGTGGTTAGGTTGAATTGTCCCAATAACGCACAGTGCAGTTCTGCCAGGGTGGATGCAGACTAGTGTCCTCACACAGCATGGGCTCACTTTCATCGTCATGCCTGAAGACCAGGCCTGGGCCACTGGTAGCTGACTGAGCTCTGACAAGCTGACCGTGGGCATCATTTCAGATAGGCCTGTAACACACATGAGCCTTTTCAACAAGGGAATCGCACCTCAAAGCGCGGTGGCCTCGCATGGCCTGAAGCAACATTAATGTAAGCTCAGGTAAACGGAATGGAAAGAATCTGGTAACATCCAGCTGATTCCTGTTTGTGTGTTTGTGTGTTTGTGTGTGTGTGTGTGTGTGTGTGTGTGTGTGTGTGTGTCATTGTTCACATGCTCACGTGTTCACGTGTGCCATACTTCAGGTTTGCCAGTTTTTTTGCGTTTGTTTTGTTTGGTTATTCCTGTCGGATGCCTGCTATCTGAGACACAAGTGTGTCATTTCCCCATTCTGAGAATATTTGTACCTGGGGTGTTGCTGCTCTGCTACATCCAGTGAACAGTGTCTGAGCTGGTTACAGTTTGCATAGTCATGCTCATGGTCTGATAGAAGCCACACCCACACAAAGAGGAAAGGGAAGAGGAGGGGTGGCAAACTCTCTGGAGTTTCTCACTCTTGTGTGGGTGGACATCAGAAACTGTTCACACTCATGCTTTTCCAAGGGGATTCTCGCCAGCTTCACTTATCTCAGTAATAGTCCTGTGCTTTCCACAGTGATTTGGCAGTATTGATTCACATTCGCCTCCCTCATCCGCCTGTGTGCTGCATTCTCGTGTTGGTCCTCCACCAGTGAGTGTTCTCCCGCATCGAGTGGCCCATTGAAAATCAGCGCATGCTCTGGGCTCACTTCTTACCCTCACCCTTTATGCCAGACAGATAAGGGCACACCCCTCTACACCTACCTCTGCCTCCCCCACTAAGTAGACAAAAAACACTTAACCGCTCCCCTCAATATACCAGTGGACACTGTCCTTGTCTGCCTTGGAAAAAGCTGTTTCCATGACAACTGTGGGTTGAGTCATACTTCCTGGAGTCCTGGTACGGTCATGCAGAAGCCCAGCATTGTGATGTCATCGTCCATCCTTAGGATATCTTGGGGGGATGTTCTCCTTCACAAAAGAAGCTAAAACGATGCTGATAGAATCAGTGGACTATTTCTCATAATGATATCCCCCAGACACATGCAGTGTCGTCCTACAGGTCTTGATGATGCACATGTTTAATCTGATTGTCTTTGGCCTTGTCTGATACAGACACAGAATACCTTTATGGTTCTGATTATGAAGAAGCCCAGCTTCAGCTGCTCCCTGGTCTTGCTGACTGGAGCCCAACCCGGGCCATTATCCAAATATAATATTCTTATCTAAATATAAACTCTCAAATATAATTTCAACAAAATGGCAACTTTTAAAGTGATCTGTACAAGCATATCCACAATGGCAACTGATTGAATACATGTGCTGTATTTCTTTAGCATATTTTAAAGACTGATATACTTTACAATATGTGTAAAAAAATACTGAAACAACTGATGTATTTTGTCATATAATAAGTGACCTAATATATTATTTTATTTTGCCTTAAGATAAGTCCCTCTCTATAGATTTTTTAAATGGGGGGGGGGGAGGGGGTAAAGCAGTGCTGACTCAACTTCAAAAAGGCCGACCTCTTTCATAATCCCTGGCAGCTTCTTACAGGAACAAACACTCTTTGTTTCCGGATCACGTACGGCGCAGAGCAAATTTCAAACATATCAGCAGACGCATCACATTTCTCCCACTTGCATAACGCCGGGGCCAGTGCCCTTGTTTCAGGACAGGTTGGGGTATTTGTTTGAACAGAAAGCGGGGGCCTTGGCCATTTGCGTGTTTATTTATATGTTACACAGAGCTGTAGTCATGCTGACCGCATCCACTCTGGTGGGGGGGTGGGGGGAATAGAAGAGTGGAAAGACCCGAATTGGAAGTGCCAGGCCCTTTGGTGAACCCAGGGAAGGAGGGGCACTGTGTTAGTGAACACAAAGGAAAGCGGGCCATGTCAGGCCCCTGGCACTCGGAGGCCTCTCCAGCCCTGTGCTCCGCATGCCTCACGAGATTAATGCCGTTTCCGTGCCAGCTTATGTTTTTTTTTTTCCCCTTCCGATGGATTTTTGTCCACTAACTTTACTAATTAAGGACTTTCCCATAGCGGAACAAGGTGGAGCGTTATGCAAGATTATAGAGCTGGCAGCAGAGTTCCTGTGGGGCATTTTAACATCCAACCAGGATACCAGGGCTCTGTTTTTCTTCTCACACAATGACCTGTGCTTGTACCTAAAATGCCTATTGCTCTTGTAATGGAGGTGGCATTTAGTTAAGCAGTGTACAGTACAAAAACAGAAAGCTGCTGGTGATAACACTAGAGTCAATAAACAGGGAGGCCACAGTCCTTTCCTGTGTGGGTGGAGGTGACCTGTTTGAGTCTGAGGTACACTGAAGACAGGACTCCGTGGGTGTGTGGTGGTCATGTTTTCCGGACCCCGTGAACCACCCTTCCCTGAAAGGAAACGTGGTTAGGGAGAGTCAAGGCCCACGGTTTCTCATGATATTTGAGCGAATGACCACTCCTATATCTGACTGAATGACCTCTGCTGGATCTGACCGATTGCCCTTCCTATATCTGACCAAGTGCCTGCAGCTCCTATATATGACAGAAGGCAATGACCCCTATAACTGATTGACAACTCCTATATCTGACAGAATGACCACTTCCATGTCTGACCGAATGGCTTCATCTATATCTGATCAAATGACAGTTCCCGTTTCTGACCAATTGATGGCTCCTGGCCCTGTGAGGGGCTGTTTGTGAAAATGTGTCGCTGAGTCACCCTGCTTTGCTTGTCGCCTCAGCTGCGGTCGTCCTCGTCCTTGTTGTTTTTGTTGATGTTGTTGTTGTTGAGGTGGGTGGTGTGAATCTGCAAGTGATGTCGTTCCTTGTTCCGTGACAGTAACAGGGCCTCTGTCCGGCACGGCTGTCGCCGCCCACACCGCTTCCTTTCGGAGTCATTCCCACCGCTCTCCGCCACTCATCTCTTCTCTACCTCCCCAAAACCAAAACCAACGATTGGCCGGGGACTGTTTGTGGCCTCCTGCTGTGAGCTTTTTTCACCTTGCAAGGCTGGGGCTGTCGCTTTTGTGGCTTTTCCGCCCTTACGTGCAGACAGGGCAGACGTCTGTGAGTAATACTAGGCCAGGGGGTGTTGGGTGATGATGGTAGAACATTAGCTGGCCCATGACGACAGCCAACACCCACGGCATAGCTGGCGGTGGGCAGCCAGGGTGTAAACCGTAGAGGGGCTCAACAGTCATGCCCCTGTGATGCACACAAAGCATCATACCACTTCATGTCGCTCTGCTGTTCCCCTCCCCACTCTACATTGCTTTACACTGCACAGACACACCCTAGACCAAGAGCTGACATTGTGGGGAGACTTATGAGACAAGCAACAAACATGAAGCAAGCTAATTAATTAAAAAGCACTGTGAGAAGATTAAGATTTGGTCCTACTGGATTATCACTGACCCCACCCTCAGCCAGTGCCATCAGATGGATGAGTATAGCGACAGCTAAAAACCCCATTTGCGTGGGTAGAGGAGAAATGGCAGCCTTAACATGTTAATCTCACCCCTTTATAGCATGAAGTCTTCACAGGCAGGCACACGGACCTTCACATGCACACATGCATGTGTATATGTGAACATGTATATGTGTATGTATGTGTATATATACATATGGCACATAGATATTTATATGTGTCTGTACATATATACAGTATATATGTATACACACACACACAAACCATGTCATGGTTGAAATGTCAGTGAAATGAAAAGAGAGAGCAAAGGCATTCCAGAGGAGAGCAGTCCATCAGCTTTGGCTTGGAGCGTGGAAGCAGGGCTGGAAGTTCCAAGCAAAAGTATTAATAGAAGGCTTTGACTCAGCAGCTGGTTGGCCGCCTGTGTCATCCAGTTGCAGTGGGAACCTGCGATTCTAGGCTGGGGGATGGGAATGGATGATGGCTTTCCCTCCCTGTTTTCTTACGATGAGTTGGAAATGAATCTCGCCATATAAAAAAAAAAATCAGTGACAAATGCTGGGTGTGTGTGTGTAACTTGCTGTGTCAGTACAAAGGCATGTAGCCCTTAACAATGTGAATAACTATGGATTTAATGTAATGATCTAAATTATTCCTATTGCATCCAGTTAACATCAAACAACTACATGCTATGCTATCTGAAATAAGTTTTCATTGTGAGTATTTCTAAAAAATGCACCTATTTGTTTTCAATATTAGGATACATTTCTAAAGTATTATGTTAAAACATTTTGTTTTTAGCTTTATAGCTTTTGTTGTAAAAGTGAGCAGTTTCCTTTGCAGTTTACTTGGAAAGATGACAAATGATATTCTTGACCACAGAATATTAACCCAAAAGTCATCACAGGCTGGCAATAAAAGGGGTGCCTGCCAGTTCCTTGCTTCCTTTGTGTGAGGAAGGGTCAGGTTGTGCACCTTCTTGTGGTTGCTGTCTATAATACACATGCTGAGTGGTTAACCATTACCTCAGCATGTATGTATTGCAAAGAAATTCCATTGAAATGCAGATGAAACGTCAACACACACACACACACACACACACACTCTCTCTCTCACATATTTTACAATTGTACATGATTGATCTTGAAAGATTTTTGATTTCTCTCTTGCTGGAAGAGTACTTTCTGTTAAAACCACTTGGCAGTTTTGATTGAATCCATGCGATAATGTCCTTTTAACCAAAAGACCAGTGGAGACCGCCCTGCCATGGGCAGATTGCAGTCAGAGTGGACCATGTCATGCCATCTTTCAATGTCATTTCTGCTCAATAACATCACGCTGAACATGATAGAACATGTTTCTCTCAATTAATTTCTCTCAATATCTCTCAATTACCACTGTAACACAGCTGAAAACGGTGGCATAAAAGTACAAAAAAGTACAAAAACTTTGTACAAAAACAAAGTACAAAAAAAAAGCTCAAACAGCTTTTCCTCAAAAGCCTCAAAACTCACTTTGGTTTGAGAGAACGATAGCCATACATAGACTCTCCTTCGCATTGCTTTGTCGATGCTTTGGATGGCATATGCTGAGCTCAGTATTGGGGTGAAGGGAGTGTTGAAAAAAATGACAAAGCTTTGTGGAGCCCAGAGAACGTTTCTGGTAAAGTTTTGCCGGGTAACTCCATGATCCAGCCTGAGAGGGAGTGTTCCAGTTCTACTTTTGAGCATGGGTGAAGCCCCATGACCTTCTCTGTGTCCCACATTTGTGCATGTGTTTTTGGGCAGAGCGAGGTACAACCTGTTTAGATCAGGGGAATATTTAATTTTACAATTTTGGGTGCAAAACTGTAACTGCTCAAGGTGCAAGAAGTGGACTAGCAGATGGCTTCTGCAAAACGTGGCATCAAATAAATGTTATTTCTCCTTTTTGGGTAAGAAACGGACTGCTCTTCACCTTAATATCCTTCCTGCCCCCACCCCTACCATGTGCAGACACACACATACACATGCATTGGTACAGAACTGTAATGGTCTCTGTACAGTTTGACTGGAGCAGCAGAGTTGTTTGGCAGCTTGGCTTGTAACAATTAGGCTGCAGATGTGAACTCTGGAAGGGGACATCCGTTTAGTATTTTGCATGAATCTCTTTGTTCCCAAACAGCATAAATATATCTCACTATTATCCTGCTGTCATTTTATGTTTTTCAACCCTTTTCCTGTGAGATCCATCATATCTTATTTCTTTAATGCATTTTATGAAACTCTGTTTTACCTTCAACTAATTCATCAAGAGGTCTATATTGAGGGAAACTGAACTGCCTGATTAGTTGGTTGGTCAATTGATTGGTTGGTTCATTTTCAATGGATCCATTGATCGATTTACCGACTTTAGTCTGCCTGTTGTATGTTGCATGCTGGTATCTCTGCTGGGGTCTCTGCACCTTGCTTCAGTGGTTTACATATTAAGAATCAGTGGAGCTGTGAGACTTTGAATGGAACACCTTCATAGAGGAGAGGAGCATTGTGAGGTGCAGGTTTGTGTGTGTGTGTGTGTGTGTGTGTGTGTGTGTGAGAGAGTGTGTGTAGGGGTGGGTGGGAGTAAGGAAATGAAAGTTGGGAAGTAGAGATTGTGAATGACATTTCCCTGAGTGCTCCCACACTTTCTGTCCACCCACAGCTGTCATATTCATCCGCTCCTGCTTTTCAAAACAGGTTGCTTGTTGGCAGCTCCAGGATGGAGGGTGGGATGGAGGGATGGGGGGGTGTGTGTGTGTGGGGGGGGGGGGGTGTGGGGCGCGAGGTGGGGCGCAGCGCAGTGTTACAGCTCCCGTTCCGCCGGCGCGCAGAGACGCCTGCAGTGAGGGAGCTGCGCGGTTATAAATAGTGCTTACATAACGGCCCCTTTGTTGATGCCAAGCAGTGGGACAGAAGGGAGGGGGGGGGGAAGAGAGAAACGCAGGATGACCTTGTTTTTCACAACCCCACCCCTGCCTTCCACTGAGGGACCGTGTGAAAAGAGGCAGACGGGCTTTCACCGCGGAGCCCGTCCGGGAGAGAGGGGCCGGTCATGCCAGGAAGACGTGCCTGCAGCCTTCCAGCTCGGGATTAGGACAGAGGCACGTACTTCTGCGTGGGGATTCTTGGAAGCAGAGTGTGACTACCGCTGAGGGTTAGAACAGGGGAGAGAGAGAGAATTTCCTTTGCGGTCTTAACTGCTCCCGCTGTTCCTGGAACGAGCTTTGATTCGTGAACCTGAGTGATGGCGCCCATCAAATCCATGCACCTTGCCAAGTCTGATGGGATCCAGGGTGTGGAGCAGTTTGCATCCACTATTCCCCATGAGTTTATTAACCAGATTTTCTCTCTTTTTATCTACCTGGGTGGAGGTACATTTGGGCACGTTTCCTCCCCCTCCTTTATGTCCTGGGAACTATCCCTGAAAGCTGTGCTGAGAAGGAGCAAGGCGGTCAGAAACCAGGAGCACTGTGAGCGTGTGTAGGTGTGTGTGCCTGCACCCACATACACACACTCACTCATGCACATACAGATACATATACACACACATACACAAGAACACCTTATATTCACTCACAAACACACATCACACCTCTCTCACACTTTCTTACTCACACACACACACACACACACACACACCATAAACAGGTCTCCTTTGTAGTTTAAAAGACTTCAGAAGTTGAAATCCTTCTTAAGACGTATTCAGGCACTGACGCATTTTTGGTATCTGCTGTACCACTTTTGATATCATTGATAGAAATGGCAATGCAAGCACAGTTCCTCTGAAATAAATGAAGCTGATAGGAGTGGAATGGAAGCTACACATTTAAGATATGCTCAAATGTGATAAATTCAGATAGGAGATTTATTTAAGAGGTAGAGTGATAAGACAGCTGGAAATGTTATTCTGTGACTGGCCACTGTGAGAGAGGTGTGAGTTTCAGTTGAAAGAGAATGGCTCTCACTGGCATTCTGCATTCTGGGCCTCTTTCCCAGGCCACTCATGCCACCAGCACGTGTGCACTGGTGAATATGTGAGGGGGAATTCGCACATGCACATATATCCCGTACACACACCTTTCTCTCTCTCTCCCTCTCTCTCTCACTCACTCACTCACTCACTCACTCACACTCACTCACTCACTCACTCACTCACTCACTCACTCACTCACTCACTCACTCACTCACTCACTCACTCACACTCACACTCACACTCTCCTGTTGCACTGTGAACACCTGTGTATGTGGTGGGACTTTGCAGATAGCCCTCTGAAGAGTGTGGGGGATCGGGGAGATGCTGACCTGAATCTCTAAACAGGGTGTGAAAGTGCATGTTATGCAAGTGGCTCTGCTCAGTGGGATTACTGCTGCTCCCGCCAGTGTGTTATGCTGTTATGTGAAGGGGGGAGATACAGGGAGCGACAGGTTGGTGGGGAGCTGGAATCATTTTATTCAACAGAACAGTCAATGCGACAGAAAAAAAAAACATTCAATTCAGAAGGCTTTGACTCAGATTAGACAGAAATATGTGCCTGTGCCCCTCTCTGACAGTGATCTGTGTGGTGATGTCACCCCCCAAACTCCCTGCCTGGCATGCACGGCTGTTGGCAGACACTTAGGTGTGGCTAACCAAGATGTCACGGCTGTTAAGCAACAAGACAACAGGCTCCTCACCAAAGCTATCTTAAACTATTTTTGTTGAAAGGTAAATTTGTATCATGTAATACAGCATTGGTATGAAATAAACTGGCACTTAAAAACAACCACAAATATTCGGATATGCCAACCCACAGACCATATGGTTTGATTCAAATAATAATAAGTACCCAAATGATTTGAAATAAACACAAAAAGAAATAAATTAATGGTTTGTGTTGTCATCACTGCATGCGCCAAGTGCTATTTCCATCTCTGTTGCCAGTAAGCATTTATTTGCTCATAAGATTCCCTTATGCACTGCAACTTGCACATCAATTTCATTTAATATCCATGTATCTGTGTATTTGGCTAAACATTCACTAATACGACTAGTTTTCAAACTCTTATTATTACTATGACAGTGCCGCACTGCGACAGTACCAGGAATCAAACCTGAAACCTGTTGGTAACAAGCAGGCCGGTTCACCCACTGGGCTGCACTGCCACGTGTGCGGATATCTTGCCCCCGTAAATGTGGGAGATCATCCCTCCTGGCTCTCTCCTGTTTGTGTTTTGTTTGCTGATGCTGTGCTGTTGTCACATGGAGGTCAGGCCTTGACATGCGGTCAATATTGACTTGGATTAGCAGTTTACGAACTCAGACACGAGGGCCTCACATTTGAACTTGGTCCGCATTGACTATAATGTGATTCTCTGCTCTTCTCATTGTGTGCATCCCGTTTCTTATGTAACAGCGCTTGGTCTCTCTTTGCGTGAGTGTTGGACACACACTTGCACAGAAACGTGTAAAATGTGTGTCAGTGTTGATCCTCACAAATCCTAATCAGGGTGTGCTCACCACTCCACTGTTAGAATGGGAAGGCTGATTGTAAGCTGTACACCACAGTTTATCTATTTTAGATGCTTTACTGATGTGTTCTTTGGAATATGTAAGCTAGCTGATTTCACTCTGTGAAATGCTGTGGGAGTGGCTTTTATATGTCAAGCAACCACTTACTTTTCTAGCTCCTTATTGTGGATCTGTATATCTATGTGTGTGTGTGTGTGTGGATGACTATAATTTAGGTAGGAAGGTTGGGTCAATGGTGATACATAGGGTTAATATTTAATCTTTGGTAGGGGGAACTTTAGTTGTGTTATATTTTAGGGTGGAGCAAATCTTTGGCAGCCATCCCCACGAGTACAGCTCCAAATCTCCACCTGTCATCAGAAGTTGTGTGTGTGTGTGTGTGTGTGTGTGTGTGTGTGTGTGTGTGTGTGTGTGTGTGTGTGTGTGTGTGTGTGTGTGTGTGTGTGTGTGTGCGTGCGTGTGTGCGTGTGTGTGTGCGTGTGTGTGTGTGTGTGTGTGTTTGTGTGTGTGTGTGTGTTTGAGAGTGTATGTGTGAGCAGATGTGTTGGTGCTTGCGCATACATGCGTGTGTCTTGTTTTATTTTTATCCATGGCTTTTTGGTGACTTCTGAAGTCTGCCCTTGCTGTTGGAGTTGGGAGTCAGCCGTTTGATTTCCTGTGTGGCTGTTTTACCTCTTTCTTAGTTTGGCCAAGGCCGAGTTCAACTCCAACCTGGAAAGAAGGTTGGTTATGTAACAGGGCTTTCAGAACTGTCCTAGATACCAGCTGATAACTCCCTCTCCCTCCTCCTGCTCCATGCCTGCATCTCCCACAGGGCTGAATTGGCGCTCAAAAGTAGGCTAGGATTTTCCTTCCTTTGCGTTCTTTTTTTTCTCACTAGTGTAACTGTGTTGGTGTTGCTTTGCTGTAACACTTCCAGTGAGCACTCAGCAGATTACAGGCATTAAGTCAAGGAGGGATTGTTCAGTGAAAATGGGACAGGATGTTCAAACTGCAAAAAATTGCCAAAACCCTGCATGCAATCATGGCATTACAACTGCTACAGCATTCATGAATAGTGGCCTATGTGTCACTTATCCACCAAGAAAGCAAATATTAAGTGTTGTTGTATACATAAAATACAAATGGTGCTTTAGCCTTGCACATCATTTGAACTTTGCCATTTTATGTGACGGTTCACACTGAGTGAAATGATTGATTTCAGTGGCCTATTTATTGCTGATCCATCTGCTCAAAGTACAGTAGCAGAGCAGGAGTGACCTGGAGTTTGTTGCAAGTCTTTGCCGCTCTTGCCAAGCCTCCAGTGTTTTGCTCTTTATACCGTGGCTGTAAGTCATAAATGCTGGCAGGTCGCAGCGCTGGCCCAGGGGAAACTGAGGGCCCAAATTGTGTGTGTCAGGTGGTGTGAAGTCAGGTGAGGCAGGAGAGACATTCCGGGTTGTTTCCCTGGCAGTGCGCTCAGCCTTATGCAACAGCGAATACACTCGCTGCACTGTCTGCCTGTCAGTAAACAGCGCCGAGGGCAAGTGGAGGCTATCAACCCCCTGTGACATCCTGCCTTCATGGTTTCAAATTGAATCTGTGGAAACAAGGCATGAAATGGGTCAACATCCAGAAGTGAGGTGTGATAAAAACGTGCATTTTGCTTGATTTTGCTTTGCAGTACGTATTGTCTGAATGTAGATCATATTGCACTTTTTTTGTATAATCTCAGAAATATTGATTGTTTTTCTTTTTTATTTTTTGCCTTTTTTCCACTTTTCCTGTAGCGGTCCTTCTACTGTCGTCTGACTGAGGACAAGAAATCGGAAAAGTTCTTCAAGGTGTTCTACGAGCGCATGAAACTGGCACAGCAGGAGATCAAAGCCACTGTCACCGTCAACACCAGTGACCTGGGGAGCAAGAAGAAGGATGATGAAGTCTCTGACAAGGATGCGCCCACACGCAAGAAAGGTCAGGTTCGGTGTGAGACACCAGTGGACAATGCAACTGGTGTGAATTTACCGTTGACAAAAATAATCTTTCTTCTTAGCCCTGAACTAGGTTCATCTGCGTGCAGTATGTAAAGACACCAGTTGATGTTTCCTTAGAAGTCCATGTTGTTAATTGTCATGAATTCCAGCTCTACTTTCCCACCTATAAACTAATTCTGACCCCCACACTATGCTGAAAAAGACCAAAAATAAGGTGAAGCTCTCAACAGTAGCTTCAGAATCAAATTCAAACAGTTTGGGCAGTGATATCAGTGGAGGGGTTTGCAGCTCAGCTCTGTTGGTTTTTCAATAAGCTGACTGTTTGCTCCTGACATTCCTGCCCCTGTGTAAACAGTTAAGGATGTGGCTACTGTGGTGACGGAGGAAGTCAGAGAGCAGCTGCTAGAGGCCTCTTCGGTCACCAAGAAGGCCTTCAATGCATATAGGCGTGAGGCTGACCCAGAGGAGCACCTGGCCTCCACTGATGGCCAGCCCAGCACGGGCGACAAAGGCCAGGAGGAAGGGGAGATGAGCGTCATCATCACCATCATGCAGCCAATCCTGCGCCTGATGCAGCTCCTGTGTGAAAACCACAACCGTGAACTCCAGGTCAGCCGACCACCAGAGGGAGCCCTCCCTCACTTGAGACACTGATGCAAAATAACAAACTCCTTATTGAGATTTAAAAAAAGACAATCTTATTGCAGTCTGAGTGGGTGCTATTGGCAGGCTGCGGCACTGGTAAATTTCCACAGTCAGACCTTTAAACAGAAATGAAACTAGATGCAGAGAGCATCAGTCACAGACCAAACTGATGCGGCCTTTTTTTTGTTTCATCTAATGATGAGTCTGGTTTCACTATGAACAGGACGCTACAAAAACAAGGTTAGGAGCTGTAGGTCAGAAAAGATGATCTTCTTCTGCTCAGAATGGGTTGGGTTCACAGGGAAACGGGGAAAGATTAAAGGTCTGTACAGTGACCAGGATCCTGTCAAGGTTCTGCAGAGGTTCTACGGGTCAGAAAGAGCTTTTGTTGAGGTTCTGCGGCTCAGCCAGGGAAAAGATGGGTCTACACTGTGTCCAGGGTCATGCCAACATTCTGTGGAGGTTCTGAAAAGTAGGTGCTGCGAGGGTTCTGCAGACCAAACGGGACGAGGTTCTACAGAGGCCCTTGTTCCTGATTGCAGCAGCCTGTCTGTGTGGGTGGTAGATTCTGTGCCAGGTGCAGTCAGACTACACACTGTTTTAGTGATGAATTAATCCTGTTGAGGGGTTGATACATTATGAAAAAAAACTCTTCTGGCTAAAACCTGCCATTAGATAAAGAGGTAGGATTTCACCCCTGCTGGGAGCTCCTTTGTTTGTTCTGTTGAACATTCTGTTTAAACTGTCATTCAACCGCAGTTGCACAGGGAAAATTTTACTTGCGCTTTTTTATCTTTTCACAATAGGACATGTGTATTGAGGCCGTAATGTCTGTTTTAAGAACTTCTGCATTGTGTGCCTTTTTTTTTTACACCTTTTTCAATTTAGGCAACCCCCATCCTGCCTAGAGTTCATCACCCAGAGCAGGGCTTCTTGCCCTGTCTCGTGATCTTGCCCACATGCATGACAATGATCTCCTCTCTCCACATCTCAGAACTTCCTGCGCTGCCAGAACAACAAGAACAACTACAACCTGGTGTGCGAGACGCTGCAGTTCCTGGACTGCATCTGCGGCAGCACCACCGGTGGCCTGGGCCTGCTCGGCCTCTACATCAACGAGAAGAACGTGGCGCTCATCAACCAGACCGTGGAGAGCCTGACTGAGTACTGCCAGGGCCCATGCCATGAGAACCAGGTGAGCCACTCCCATCCACCCACCCACACACACACGCACATGCACATTATTATATGCACACACCGCCCAACAGGCCTTCCCCACTCTCCTCTGCAGTATTGATTACTTGTTTTCTTTGCAGGTCCCAGATGTTTTGCATTGCTTACTTTGTCCGTTCACGCAGCTGGGTATTTACTGAAAGCGCTAAACTGAGTGACAGTTGTACAGTGTTCCGCATAATAGAGCAGAAATGTTGGCCATATATTCCTTGTTAGGATTATGATACCTTGCATTGCTTATGCATGAAATATAATAATGTAAACCATCAGCATGGACGCATGTTTGGTGTTTGTTAAAACCGATATCCGTTTCCTTAAACGATCTAGTTGGTTACACTACAATTAGTATCTTACGTTTATTGTAAAACACAACTCCCACTTAACTTAAACAATGGTATAATTAGAGGACAGTTTCCACACATGACAATTTTTTTTTTCTTTAACAGCTCATTTTTGCCATGCAATGTGAAGCTGTTCTGGGCATGCTGCCCATGTTTGCACTCTTCTGTGGCTGAGCTTTGTTTGTTTTTCTCACGAGACGAAGGCGTGCGTCGACTTCCCTGATTACGCTTCCTGTCTGTCCTGTAGAACTGCATCGCCACTCACGAGTGCAATGGCATCGACATCATCATCGCCCTTATCCTCAACGACATCAACCCTCTAGGGAAGAAGAGGATGGACCTTGTGCTGGAGCTCAAGGTGGGGCTGACTGCGCAGCTGCTGGCTGTCTTCATCTGCTTTGCAGTCAGCCACTTAGTGATTAGTGCATTTTTTTCAAGTCTCGTTTTTTTTTCACGATCCATTGGATCGTTGCCAAATATGTTTCTGAAAAATCATGTGATCATTCTGTTGTTTTTGGGGTGAAGATTAGAAACTGGCAGTGTATACAGGGGACTGGTGCATATTTTCTGTAGATGATTCTTTGTGATGTCCCCTTTAGAAGTGCTCTGATTTAAATTTTAGAGCTGTACCTGACTGGGTGTGATTGCATGTGACTCCCCTCACATGGGCTCTTGTTTCCTTTCCTACCCCCAGAACAATGCCTCCAAACTGCTGCTGGCCATCATGGAGAGTCGCCATGACAGCGAGAATGCTGAGAGAATACTGTACAACATGAGGCCCAAAGAACTGGTGAGACCAAGCACACACTGGCTTTCTCTCATCACTAGCCGATTCTTTCACCTCTAGTCTCTTATTTTATCATTCACCAGTTATCAAACTGGCCACTGGTCTTTGAGAAGGGGTTGATAGACACAGAAGTCGGCATTCATTGGTTGATTTGGACAGCCTCTCTTGTTCTGACCAATTACATGAGTCAATGGGGATAAGATGGCACCTTCAGTCTACGTTGATGACCCAGATCTGGCTTTGTGGGTTTGGTTGGTGGTTGAGTGACAGCTGAGGTGTGTGTTTCTGTTTTTAGGTGGAGGTGATCAAGAAGGCCTACATGCAGGGGGAGGTGGAATACGAAGAACCCGAGGAGGGTGAGGAGGGGGAGGAAGAGCACTCTGCCTCACCTCGGAACGTGGGTCATAACATTTACATCCTCGCCCATCAGGTATGCAGTGGAGCATCACGCGTGTGCATCTCAGGCATTCCTGCGACATATGGAACTAATACCTTACCTTCCAGAACAGTATATAAAAATAGAGTGGGGCACAGCAAAACAGAAATATCTATTTCAAGGGAATGACAATTTGTAAATACAGGAATCCCTCACCATTCGTGGATCTGAGACTTGCAGTCTTAATTATTTATGCCAGACAGACTTTTCTTTTCCAGGACTGCAGTCCGAGGCCCTGATGCATGCTCTCTTGCAATTTATATTGCAATAATTTAATATAATTAATATAATATAATTTAATTTAACATTTCATACACCTTTATTGAGTTTTTACCAAAATATACTTATTGTTCATGGCATGATTAAATAGTTTCTTACACTGTACTCATTTGCCCTGTGAACCATGAAGATTTTTCTGTGTGACAGAGCAGCTCCCCCGCAGAGCTCAGGGCCTTTCAGCCCAGCGCCGGGTCAAGTGAGGTTCTGTGGGTGTCATCCCTGTTCACACCGTTATCAGAGCGGGCGGTTCTTGTGTGTGTACGCAGTACAGTTATGTAAGTCTGAAAGGATGAACTGGCGTTCCCAGCAAAGGCTGGCTGTCTGGCTCAGGGCCGCCTGGGAACAAAGGCGTCGGAGTTCGCGCAGCCTGAGCGCAGAGTCGCTGCAGTCAGCTGGCAAGAAACCGCAGGTGTTGAACCGCACTGGTTTTGGGCCCCCGTCTCGCCCGCGCAGGCAGGAGCGGGACGGGCCTGTGGGACGGCTTCTGAAAGCGCCCCAGACCAGCGCCGAGGTTTCATCTGGGTTGGGTTTTTAGTGTTGCACCGAAGGCGCTGCCAGGTGGGCCCGGATCCAGCACGGTTAGTGTTACAGTGCATGGTGGAAAGTACCTTCTGTATAAACTAAATCTGTGCTCCATGCACCCAGGCTGCAGAGCTGCTGGACTGACTCCTACAGAGCTGTTACCTGCGGTGGGAGAAACAGGGCACCGGGGGTGGGGGAACTCTAGATACGAACGCAGACAAACATATACACAAACACACACCCTCACAGATTCTCACACACACATGCACATAAACGCAATGACAAATATGCAACACGCACACAGGTACATTCACACAGCCATACGTATGCGTACATACCCAGCTACACATACGCACACCCACGATCGAAATCACTTGGCTGTGGCATGATTCTTTCCGTGTATCCTTTGGCACATATTTATTTTCGCTGTTGAGGTGAACCCTGGGTTATATTTGCGTCTGAATGTAAATGTTTAAATAACTGTCATTTTCATACCAACCCAGGGGTATATGTTTTGATCTGTAATGCTACTGATAGTCATGTTTTCATATTAAAGCCTCTTGAATGCTCCAAGGATCTTGTGTGAAGAGCCGCAAGAGATTCCCCACTGAATTTCACTGTAGTCATATTGCACATCATGGAACAATTGAATGACAGCTCCCTGCCATCACCCAGAGATGGAAACACATTTTCAGAAATCCTTAATAAAGCCTCAAACAGTGGTAATGTAATGAGGTGTGCATTAGAATCACTTGAATTGATCTTATCTTTGAAACCTGTGAGGATCATAAATTACACCGTCTTAAAAGACACAGTCTGGGAACTCTCCAGTCTCTGTACTACAGAGGAGCACCAGTATGACACACATTAATATTTTTAAAACTGAACTGAGTATATTACCCAGGGTCTGCTAAAAAACCTTTTAGGAAATTAAATGACAAGGCTTTGACTGGTTAATTCATTCGTAACAGGTTATTAACTTGTTCATGCACCTGCTTTTCATGTAACTCAGTAGCTTCCAATGGAATGTCATTGATCCAGATCCAGATGTCAGTAAATAAATTCGTCCAAGCAGCAAATCGCAAGAGAAGAGCCGTATGGCATTCCGAGAAAGGGACGTCTGACACTCTGCTCACAGTGTAATATCGAAACTGGTCAAAAATGCGTCATAGGATGTTTGCCATAATGCATTTCTTCCTGTGACATCAGTTTTCTGCGATATGTAATGTAGTGAACGCTCCATTTGATCATGCCTTGGAGGTTTATAGAAGGAGATTGCATGAAATGCAAGCCCTTTCTTCTGTTTCTCGCCACTACCTTAGCAGATATGTGTGACTGTGCTCTCTCACAGGGGGGTGGGATGGGGCAGTGGAGACCAGGGGAGTTTTGTCAGAGTGGGCATACCTGCCCTGTACAAATCAGTGTTTGTGAGGGGCTTTCACAGAGGGGTTTCACACCATTGACTGTGTGATTGGATCGTACAAGTATGGGAGGACCACCAACAGCCTAACCAGGAAGGAGAATGACAGTTATGCAGACGTCATGCAGTGATGCGGAGATCACACTACAGGTGGTAACAAAAGTGCACACCTAAGGGTTGACGTTGCTCTCTCATTCCGTAAACCTCCATGGCCAAAATTATGCATTCAATGATGCATACTGATGATGCATATGATGCGTTCAAATCAGTACATACATGCTTTCATCTCTTTTAGACTGACATGTCTATTTCTTCTTTTTCAGGATTTTATTTGATATAGCCCATTATAGTTTAGAATGCATAGTGTTGGTACCTGTGCTTCAGCAAAGACTGTCATATCGGTATGCTATATACAGTAGTGGGAACTGGGAGTAAAGGCAGTGGGGTCATAACCTAATTACTAATCAACATGGCTCTTATAATGTCTTTCTTTTCCCCTTTTTCCCCTTATCCCCCTCTTCCCTCTACCAGCTGGCACGACACAACAAGGAGCTACAGGCTATGCTCAAGCCTGGAGGTACTTATGGAGAAGGCGACGAGGCCCTGGAGTTCTACGCCAAGCATACGGCCCAGATAGAGGTCAGATACAATGCCCATAGAACTCAGGCAGTTGCCATTACGGCTCTGCCTATTTCAGTTTCTGCTCGGCCTATTTTGATGGTCTTTAACTCCAGTGCACCAACTGACATGATTCAAGGGTCTAGCTGCCATGGCTGCTGTTAAAATGCAGGGAGGTTCAAGTCTGCTGTTAAAAATACATGTTTTTCTGCTTTTACTGTACTTTCTGAATCCAGAAAGATAGTGAGCTGGATAGATGAGGACACTATGAGTCACAAGGAGGATATTATGTCATATGTAATATAATGTAATAAAATATAATATAATACATTGTAATGCATTTATTATGTTATATTACAATATATTACATTATATGTAATGATAATTTGTTGTTATCAACCTGACTCGGGGCCTATAAAAGCATCCCTAGGCCAGGAGCTGGAGTAGTCTGTCCCTGCCCAGGAGAGTGGCTCAATGTCCGTGTTTTGGTTGATTTCAGATTGTGCGGCTGGATCGCACCATGGAGCAGATAGTCTTCCCCGTGCCCAACATCTGCGAGTTCCTCACCAATGAGTCCAAGCTGCGCGTGTACTACACCACGGAGCGTGACGAGCAGGGCAGCAAGATCAACGACTTCTTCCTGCGCGCTGAAGACCTCTTCAACGAGATGAACTGGCAGAAGAAGCTGCGAGGTACTCAAGAGGCTACTGGTAACGCAAACAAGGTTCCCTGTGCGTCCTCTCCCTACCTCTCTCTCATAGTAGCTGTTTACAGGCCTTCCCACCCCCCGACTCCCTGACCCCCCACAGCGCAACTCCAGCTCCAGAAAACAGGAGCTGCTCTGGCCCTCAGGGGTGAGGGGGAGGCGGAGGACCTGTAAACACGATAAGTTAGAGGCTTAAGTCACTTTTTAGAGCATCTGTAAGCTCGTTTTCAACAAGTTTTAGGGACAGTGCATCACAAGAAGTACAGCTTTGAGAAGCGTAGCACCAAGACCTATGTGTCTCAACTGTCATGACTTCACCTGAGTAATAACCCCAGGCTTCCTATGCTTACCTAGACTTCTCCCTACTCCAGATCCACCATGTACAGCTTTACACCAAACCAAGTGAAAGGAGGAAAGAGTTCAAGGATTAGGAAGTACTTCATATGATGTCACATAAATACATTTTAATTGGTGACAACAGTGATGCAAAAAAAAAAAATACATAAAATAAAAAAATATCAGTAGCAAACATAGCCACACTGGTCTACTGCCACAGCAGGACACTTCCTGATCCAGGCCAGGCCAGGCCAGGCCAGGCCAAACCAGGGCAGAGCACGACAGGCATTGTTCCAGGAGCTGAGAATTCTCTGTTGTAAGGGCTCAGAGGGAGAGACAGAGCAGCAGAGAGAAACAGAGACCACGGGACAGAGAGCAAGAGAGAGACATAGTGAGAGAAAGAGTTCTTAGGGTGTGTGTATGCCCGAGAGAGCATGTTCGCACCTCATTGCACCAGTCCCTCCCCCTACTACACACACAAACACACAGTCATTAATGTATGACATCATCTGCAGCCCATTCTGAAGAGGGTGTGGTACTGGAGTGAGCTGGCAGTATGATGGGGGGTATTTATCTCACCGAATTGGCTTCCTGTTGTCTTTGATGTGACACAGTTAATATTAAAATATGTCATAGTATGAGACCTCACCTCCTCCACCACACATCCCACCTAATATAGATGAACTTATAAAATAATGTTGATGTTTTTCCCTCTGTGGGGCTTCCTCTAGGGTGGTGATTAGACACCCCCTCCCCTTCCACACTACATAGAAAATGAGTAATTATTTTTCCCTTAATGGCAGTATTTCAGTTGGGGGTTAACGGTGTCTCTTGTCTTGATAAATTACATCGGAGAGTGACTGTGCCATAGCTGCTGCTGTCAGCTCATGAAAGTATCAGCTTCTTTTCTTATAAAAGAACAACAAAAATCACCTCCATAGGATCCCCTTTCAGTTCAAAGCCAAGCTCAAACCTACAGCCAAACCGGTGCCCAGGAAACCCAGCTTCTGCCCAAATATATTGCACAGAGAGAGAATCCTGGGTCAAAGGTCAACGGAACACACTCCTATGTTGTGTCTGAAGAGTTCAGCAGGATCAGGGTGGGGGGGGGGGGGGGGGGGGGGGGGGTGGAGGTTCTGGGGTGTTTTGGTGAGATTTTATCCCTGTTGACGTCCCTGCCCACTTCAGTTTATCGAGATGGAGTTTTTGCTTTGAGGTGCTTACTTAATCACCACTGACAAACGGAAGCCTTGCACACAGCTTCATATATTAACAGTCTGCGCATGCCAGTTCAGTCTGGTTTGGGGGATTACGTTACATTTGTTTGTCACAAACTAGGCATGTATCGCCTTCTGTAATTACTGTAGACTTCCCATTTGAAAATACGAGGGCACTTCTCCCAGAGGGTTGGTTGAGTTTGGATTTATTTTGAAATAGTTATCTAGTCACACCCACATACAGAGCTTGGGTTTTTCAGCACTGAAAGGTACACTGCACTAAAAGGTACACTACACTCTATCTTTGCAAGGAGGTTACTGAAATCCAGTCGTACAAACCAATGTAAAACTGTCCCCGTACACAAAACGAAGTGGAGCTTTAAGGCAAAACAAACAAAGCAAAAGGTTCACCTCATTAACAGAAATGGCTGTGGGCTGCATTCAGCATGCATGTGCTACCAGGCTGAAGTATCTGTGGTGCTTTCAAGAAGAGAAGTGTGTTCATGTGCAAAGCAAGTGCAAGTAATGGCTAAAAACAGGCAGTCACATCCTTGCAGGGCAGGGCTTTCTACAGATTGACAGGTGTGTCTCAACCATTAACTGGTTGTGAATGGATGATCTCTGACCCCTGACTCAGGGCATTTGTAATAAAGTATGTACCTGTGATAACAAATATCAGTGAAAGCATAGTGTGATTCTGCAGGTACTCCATTGCTAAAATGGACTAAAATGATTTTGAAAGTAAATTCAGTAGAAACAGTGAGACCCTTCTTGCACATGCTGTATGCAGCTGGTTACATGCTGGTTATATGGTGAGAAAACTTACCACATGTATGAACTTTGAATATATTTGCAGTGTATTTATGAGGTATTTGTTTGCTGTGTGTATGGTGTTTCTCACAGCCCAGGGTGTGGAGCTTGAGGTTGGAAATATTGTATGTCAGGTGTACGTTTGGTGACTGAGAAGGACAGGGGGGCTTGTTTTGGGGGTGGGGTGGGGTGGGATGGGATGTGGTCCAGGATGTGAAGGTTCTGCGGTTCCTCCCCCCTCAGCCCAGCCCCTTCTTTACTGGTGTTCCCGAAACATGTCCTTCTGGAGCAGCATCTCCTTCAACCTGGCCGTCCTCATGAACCTGCTGGTGGCCTTCTTCTACCCTTTGGAGGGCGTGCGTGGAGGTGAGTCAGTCCCGAACACCCGTGGATTCCTTTCAAATGCTACAGATCGCCCAGTTTGTGTCGTCACATATACTCTGCGGTGATAATATCACACATGTCCAGCCTCATGCTCTGTGTGGGAACGTCTTGCATTGTCACCATATCTCACGCTCTCCCACGTGGTCCTCGACTCTCCCACTTATGAAGATTGACTTAGTTTCTTTTTCTAATTTGAACTCCTAATAGAACTTTGGTTTATTAATAGAGGTAACAAAGTTGTGAGCCATTAGGTCTGACCCCAGGTGCCTAGCTTCCTTCCTCAATGGCCATAGCAAATCTCCACAGTACATCAGCTGATTTGGATTCCATGCAGGATCGCAGTACATGGGGTGTTTAAAGAGCCATACTTCCGTTGTTTTGGTCAAAAATGTTTACACGGCTGCGGTGGGCATCCTCTGTTTATAGCGACCATTCCAGCAAGTCATTCTAAGCCACAAACAGAATTCGGCATATTTATATTACCCATTTATACATTCGTTCTGTGTGTATCTATATGCACGTTTTTGTGTATTTCAGCATATTTATATGAACCAATTATAAATGTGTTGAGGCCATTATGTGAGTGTATGTGTGTGTGTGTGTGTTTGTGTGTGCATGCATGCATGTGTGCTTTTTTTAGGGTTTATGTTTGCGAGTGTGTGTGTGTGTATGCACACGTGCATGCCTTGTGTACGTGTGAGTATGTTTGCGCGTGTGTGTGTGTGTGTGTGCGTGCATGCATGTGTTTCCAGTCCTGCGTGCCTCAAAAAATCTGTCAGAAAACAGGAAACAGGAGGAACTGACACAGACCACAGAGCTGAAGTAGAGTACACCACAGTCACTGCACTGCATTAGCTCTTTAGAAAGTCACCTCTTTAATAGATAAAACTGGGTCACAAAAAATGTGTGAAAATTTGATACATTATTTCTTTATGCATACAACCTTCTATACATTACCCAATTTTACAGCTGCATATTTACTGGAGAAGTTTAGTTTTAGTTAGGGTGTCACAACAGCGTTCCGCCCATTCACCTCTCCGGATAAAGTCCAGCTCTCTAACTACTGCTCCATACCACCGTTCAAGGAGTTGCATGTTATCGAAGAACAGAGGCTTGCTGTTATGCGTTTGTGGGGCTCAGTGTCACCCTTCTGTTCTCTGTTAATGGCAATGGGGCACTGCTTTGGTCATTGTTTTTAATATTGCATTCCCCCTCGTGATGCACGCATGCCATGGAGAACCATTCACTTAAAGTGAGCCTGACCACATGGCATAGATCAGGTGCAGCAATGTCCCTTGTCACAATCTGACCTGGTTATCGATACTGTGAGGGCCGAACTCTGCCGTCACAGAGATGTCATTCGATGCCAGCGCTCAGAATCTTCACTTAAGGCGCTCGGCTAAAGGCCATGTTATTCCGGTTAATTGAGGATTTGTGTTACTCCCTACTGAGGTGTCGCCAATCTTATTAATTGAGGCACCTCTTGCAACCCCCCCCCCCACCCCCCCAGCTTTGTGCAGAAAATAGGACAGAGAGGTGTACGTTACCACATTCTTCCTCAATGCTTGTGACTATGGACAAGGTTGTGACTTGGCTGTAGTGACAGTGGAGATAGGCAATCTGTGAATTAGTTCCTTAATGCTGTTTCCTTCAATATGATTTTGGAGTTGTCCATACTTCTTATATTTAAAGCCAATAGGCCCATTAAGATAACAGAATTAACCTATGCAGGGTGGTGTCACACAGTGTCTGTCAGCCTGCTTTTTTGCTCTTCCACTTAATTTAGGATCGGGGGTACCCCACTGTTCTCTATCCCTTTAGACACTTTTGGACTGTGTTGAAGGGGATCCTCCATTGAATTCTCCATTAGAGAATTAAAACCTTTTTACACATTAAAGCACGTTTTTAACCGTATCATTCTAAAGCACAGGAAATAGCCATCTCCATGTAGCACTTGATTTAATGGATTTTGTTGAAGCTCCAAATGATTATTTTGTGGGGGATGTACTAGCTGTTTGAAGCACTGGTATTTCAGTGAAGGGTGAATATTTTTGATGGAATACATCCTTCAAGGCATAGCTCAGGAATGCTCACAGGGTATTTAGCAGGTGGAAAGTCTGTCTTCAATAAACATGTCTCTTCAGTCTCCTCCACTCCTCCTGGCAGACAGACAGGCCTGAGAGGGACTCATCTCACTTTGCCTTTTTCCCTTTTGCTCCCACTCTTTCTCATCCTCTCCCTTCTGTCTCCCCAGCTCTTTCCCGCACTGTCCCCCTCTTGCTCTCTCCCTGTTTCACTCTCGCTCTCTTGCTCTCCGTCTCTCTGGTCTGCAGTGATGTATGCGCCCACAGCTATGAGGTCTTCCTTTGTCTCAGAGAGGAGATGCAGGGAGAAGAACTACATTGTACTTCACATACACTTTTGATTGTTCCGCCTCGGGTCAAGCAGTGCGGTCTCTTTTGTTCAAAACTTCTTCACTTTGCTTAGAGCTACAAAACTGTGGTTTTCTTTCCACAGACTCCGAGCTTAGCTTCAGACTTCCTCTGGTGGAGCTAAATTCTGCAGGAGGTGTGGTTCATTTTCGGAAACAGTAACTGGTGAAATAAAACTAGACTAAGGATAGAATATTTCAACCTTACCTAGCACACTCCAGCTAAGTTTGAACAAAGACCATGTAAGAAGTCAGTGGAAGACTGTGGCAAGAGTATTGCACACCTTCTTAATCCGTCAAAGCCTGGCTGCAGCTAGCTGTAACAGGACAAGTCACGTGAAGGCCTGCATACCTCTGACCCGGTGCAGCCGCGGGCTGCATGTCTCAGGGGCGCCTCCGCCCTCCTGCGAGCTGCGCTGGAATGTGGACATGGAAATTAGATAAGAGCTCTGGAAGTGGGTCAGTGCGTGCTGGCTGTCGACGCACAGGACCGCACATAAGGAGAGCATGTTGCACATGGCTTACTCCACGGCCGGGAGGCCGGGTCCTAGCGCAGCCCTCCATTCCCTGGACTGTGTTTAAAGTGTGAGAAAGCCGGGCCTAGAGTGTCCACCACAATTTCTTGGACTGTGTTTTACAGTTACCTCTTTCCCAGCTCTCTAAAGTGTGTGTGTGGAAGGACCTCTGTCTGTACCTTCTGAATCAGAGTCACTTTTTTAGGAGTTAACATTAGGTTGTATTCAGAGGAGCAGCCAAAGGAGATTAGTGTTATCCTCCCATGACCCCAGGTAAGCGGAACAGGGGAGAGATGAATGGGATTCAGTGTGAGGCCTGTGAGGGCCCAGCTCAGAGGGCACACTCCGGTTCCTCCCGTTTGGCTGCTGTTCTGCGCCCTGGGCTTTTAGTGCCGTGCCATCAGTCCGGGACCTGGGGGGACGCACAGACCGCTTCTCATGAATCTTTCAGGAGCTTTGGTATTTTTAGTGCCGGCAGTTATGTAACTGGCACCTGTCATGTGATCTCCTCATGGAGGGGAGAGGATGGGTGGGGGGAGGATAGCTGCACGCTAGCTGAGATACTGCCTTTGAACTCTACCCCCCCCCCCCCCCCCACACACACACACACACACACACACACACACACACACACACACACAGAAATGCACTTGCTCCAACACTAAACTGTTTTATATACTCACACACACACACACACACACACTCTCTCTCTCTCTCTCTCTCTCTCTCTCTCTCTCTCTCTCTCTCTCTCTCTCTCACACACACACACATACATTACATTGCATACAGCCATTGCATACACACACACACTAGCCATTCTCACACACACAGTTAGGGATGTGAGACGCCCAGTTTCTCCAGCTCACTGTTGAACGTGGTGGTGAGTTTTGGCTTGGCAGCCCATGAAACGTGGCCTTTAGTGACACTAAGCTGGGACTTACCCGCGGATTTAACGGGTGCCACACTAATGCCTCACAGAGGTACAACACACCCAGCTGTGACACTCCTTCCCCGTTATGTAACCTCTCTCTTTTAGTTCAGCTCTCTCTCTCCTCTGTGACAGAATGCACTAGACCTTACACAGCTGGTTAACTCTGTCCAGCACTGTAGCTCTGACGGACTTGTCTACACGTACCTGTTGATATTGCTGAGATATTATACTATCAATTCTTATTTAGATTCTTGTGTTTCTTTCCTCGATAGATGTCCTTATCTGGGGTTATTTACAGGCCTTTACCTTTTACGTATTACTTCCCTGTGTGTATGTAATACTCTGCTTTATGTATAATATGTGATACTCACCTGTATGGCAGTTCAAGGGCACAACAGCAGTGCCACACCTGGAATTTGAACTCAAAATGCTGTGGTAACAACTACTACATTGTACTTCTGCCCTTGGCAAGCACTTGGCAGCAGCTTAAGTAGCTTCTACTTCAATTTTGAAGCTTTTTTTCCAAGATCTATGAAACATGTAACATGTTTAAAATGAGTTCATGCCTGTTGTTGAACTGGATTTTTTGTTAAATTTGACCTCTTTGTGTCTTCACTTGATTGCTACTCAGTAAGGCAACACTGAATGTGGGGATAGCATGGACACAGCATGGCAGGGATAGGTGGGCACCCCTGTCAGCCCTAGCCCTCCAGTCTGACTGCGTGTGGGGCCCCTGCTCTGTCCCTCAGGTACCCTGGAGCCCCACCTCTCGGCTCTGCTGTGGACGGCGATGCTGGTGTCCTTGGCCATCGTGATCGTCCTGCCCCAGCCGCACGGCATCCGGGCGCTGATCGCCTCCACCATCCTGCGGCTCATCTTCTCCGTGGGGCTGGAGCCCACACTCTTCCTGCTGGGTGCTTTCAATGTGAGTGCGCCTCGGCCCATTTCCCAGAACCCCCCGGCCCTCCTGCGTCATCGGGCTGCGCTCTGGCAGCCGCCACGGCTTCCTCTGTGCCGTGTAACTCATCGAGGTTAGGTGTGTAATGCGTCAGAGCTGCATTCCAGAGGCCGTCGCCGCCGTGTCAGCTCAACCTCCGAGGACCAGCTCATCTGTCAGATTTCGCTAGAGCTCATTCCCCATTAGCTCTCCGTCTAGACGGAAGCTTTTAAATACACACTCCAATGGAAAAAAAAGACTCCTGACTATGAAGTCAAACACCCCCTCTCCCCGCTCCCCTTCCCTAAACAGAGACCAGCCCCCAGTGTTTCTGCTTTAAGGGCCACCACCTCTGAGAGCTCAACTAGCATCTATACTGGATGCTGATGATGATATGAGCACCTCCCCTGTGTTCCTGCACTACAAAACACTTGGAATAGCATCTCCATAGGAAAGCTGAATCGCTGATTGGCTCTATAATTCATTCCAATGGTTCTATAAGTGAATTCCTGGTCATTATTGAGAACTTTGCTGTTCTGTAAAGAGTGAAGAATAGGCCTGCTCAAGTAAATTTCTCTACAGAAGAACCATATGTGTGAAATACATGGACACATAATCTAGAAGCGCCCAACTGCATTTTCATATTTTAATGTTTGCATTACTTTGTATTTCAAATTATTTAATCACAGTGGGTGTAATTCTGGATCCTCGTGCATGACGCCTTAGCACCTTGTCCTTCTACACTTGGCTTTCACAATAAACCTTGAAAAGGTCCCAGGAGTTTTTTTTTATGCTGTTGATGGGTGATAATATGTAGAAGTGAGTGTAACTATGATCACACGTATCTGAGTCTGTCTGTTTATTTCCCCTCTTAAAGGTGTGCAATAAGATCATCTTCTTGATGAGTTTTGTGGGGAATCGTGGAACATTCACCAGAGGCTACAAGGCAATGATCATGGATGTGGAGTTCCTCTATCATCTGCTCTACCTGATCATCTGCAGCCTGGGTGTGTTTGTCCACGTCTTTTTCTACAGCCTGCTGGTGAGTGGGAAGAGGGAACCACGGGATACCGATAATCACTTTCGCATGTCTGTTAGGGGGAATGTTTAAGAATAAAAACGAAACATTGTGAAGTCTTTTGCTGGTTCCCCGGCTGGTATTGCTCAGTTTTCTGGAATTTCCCTCTTAGCTTGTGTCTCACTTCCTTTTATTTCTTGTTTAAATTCCTGGTGAATATATGCCGATTAATACCGCATTAAATTATATATAACTATTCAAGGAAGCGCTAACAGGCTGTCCTGTTTCCACATCCTTTTACATTTTTGTTCCCACATTTAGTGCTTCTCCTTCTTGCAGCTCTATAATTGAGTGTTTGATTCAATCTCCATGCCTCCTTGTCAAGGTCTTGGACTCTGTAATGTCTCTCTTCTTCGACACTTTAGTGTCTTTCAGCTCATTTTTGTTGCCTCTTTTCAGCTCTTATGCGCTGTGTTGAATTTCTTAGTTCTTACACTACATCATTTCACTCATCTCTTTTACACTGTGCCTTGCCTTCCCTTGCACAGCTCTTTGACCTGGTCTACAGGGAGGAGACGCTGCTGAATGTGATTAAGAGTGTGACACGTAATGGCCGCTCCATTGTCCTGACTGCAGTGCTGGCTCTCATCCTGGTATATCTGTTCTCCATCGTGGGGTACATCTTCTTCAAGGATGACTTCATCCTGGCGGTCGACAGGATACCCAATAAAACACTGGGTAAGGTGAACGTACGTGCTAGAACACCATGCACCCAGTTATCACAGAATGAAGCACTCTACAATCAAATTATATTGTGTTAAATTAAATTAAAATGGGTTTCAGATAATTGAGTTATCATAAACTGCTGGACAGAGTATGTGTTCTATAAGCAATAAAAAAAGAAAAAAAAAAAACAGAAAACCCAAAAAACCCTGAGCATAAGGCAGATGAAAGAAAGATCCTGACTTTGGATCCTGATCCTTAAAGATCTCAAAGCACTGAGAATGACAGTAAAGCACTGTTGGGATCTCACAACAATCCAAGGCTTTGATGTGTGGTCTGTGGGGTTGTTTGCACTGTTTTCTGTTGATCATGTAAGACATTGTGTGAAAGGTACATCTGAGCATGTCCTTCATCAGATTCTGAAAAAAAAACAACTTTATATTAAACTTGCTATGTAACTGAAGTCAAATCAGATCCTTCAGGGAAAAGTTGCCTTTTTCTGTTTTCCCCCTTACTCTGTCCTGGGATCAGTTTTTGACCTAATAAAATAATAAATGTAAAAACATTCAATCCACAATAAAATGAATCTTACGAATGGATCTTGATTGAACTTGTGTGAAAATATACTGTAAATATCATATTGCCATGGTCACATATGCCTATTCATGCAGATATTACTTCACATCATAAAGTACCTTTGCTGTGTAACTCCCTCTGGATTAGTGTCTGTCATTTGGCTGAATGTAATGTAAATGTAAATTAGACAACTATTATTCAAGCCACTGCATGAGTGAAGAGGGCAGCAATGGGTGTATCTTTTGTAGTAAGCTATACTTCTTCACATTAGACATTTTTTGTGTTAACGTCCTGTTCCCTTGGACAGAGAGCGGAGCAAGCATGGTGGGGGACTTCCTGTCTGCAGGAGTGTGCCGGAAGGACAGCGGAGAGAACTGCTCCACGGAGGTCGTGGGAGAAGGTATGGCTGCAGCATGGTCATGTGGGGCAGGGCAGTGCTCTCTGTGTCCCCAAACCCTCCCCCCCAGACGGGTCATGTCCTGCTTCTGAGAATGGGGGCTTAGAGTTGACCTAAAAGTGCACCAGTGGTGCTATAACGAGACATGGGGTGTGGGCATCATGCATGTCCCACAGAATAGAAAGGTCAAAGTTTAATGACAGTCAGGTGCTGGTAGGTCAGCTCTCTCCTGAAGGGGTCAAAGGGCACATTGCTGTGACCATAGGTTTTTAAATGGTTGGTTAAAATCCATTGAAATAACTCAAATTTAAGAAGATATTAGACTGCTTTAAAGGGCTCAGACAATCTGCACAAGCGGTCTAAATCTGCTAAGCCCAAACTTTATGTGACTATCATCCTGTTATCCCCTTTGTTATGCAAGCCTGACTGCATCATGTCATGGTCTAATGGCACTGGGGCTATTTCTCTTAAAAGATCATTCTTTTAGTCTCGGTTTTTTGGCAATTTACTTTGTGACTGGAACAATCATATATCTGTACATGGGTGACTCTGTATTCATTCAACTTATTTATACCCCAGGGTTGGACTGGTCTGTAATATTCAACTCTGTTAGTGCCAAAATGCTGTGATGTGTTGAAGCTTTTTATGAAAATTTTTATGCGTGTTGTGTATGACAACAGAGGTTGAAAGTGTGCCATGTTTGACAGTGCTGGTTGAAGTGTGCAAGGTATGACAGCAGGGGTGTGACATTACGTTTGTGGTTTCTCCCCAGTCGTTCCCACACAGCCGTTGGCCGTGGTGATCGAGGACAAAGAGCGCACCTGTGACTCTCTGCTCATGTGCATCGTCACCGTCCTGAGTCACGGACTGCGGAGTGGCGGAGGGGTGGGGGATGTCCTGCGCAAGCCATCCAAGGAGGTACGTTATGAGACATCACAGGGGGGCATGTCAGCTCGTGCTATGAAGGGCGAATCCAGAGGGGAGAAAACCAGGTGTACCAATAGCCCATCATGTGACCCCCTCTGCAGCTCTGTGTCCAGGGTCTCCTGTGTCCTCTCTGTTCTGCTATGAAACCTTCCCTGCCTCATAGTTCCTTAGAGAACACAGTTCTAACTGTAGTTAAGGAAATTAAAGGACCGCCTGGGTAAAATTAAAGTATAATATATTTTATATTGCAGAGATGCACATTTCAGGATCCATCTTGTGAGCCAGCAGTCTGGCCCCCAAAAGCCTCTTTTCCACAGCTGTCTAAAACTAGCTAAAGGACACCTAGACAGCCTTTTTGAATGTATCAATGTGTGGTTTGTACCTGAATGTCTTCCTCCATTGAAAGGAAAATAGGGTTTTTTATTTCTTTTTGTAAGGCTGATAGCACTGCTAGCTTGTCACAGCTACTGAATGAAAGAGTTGGGTTTTAGGAATTCTCTTTTAGTAAGCATATGATTTTTCTCTTTCAAACTGATTTTCTATCTATAATATATGTATCATTTACTCATTGAGAAAGCCTAAAAAGCCTTTGTGCTGAACACAGCGGTAGGAATCATAAGTCATAATGGTAAGTGTTTTGGTTCCTTTGTAAGTCCACATATAACAGCCCAGTAATGTGTCCATCATGGCCTGTGAGGTGGACAGTTTAGAAGCTCTGAGACAGTGTGTCACCAGACTATTCCGGCAGGAGCCGCTGTTTGCCGCCAGGGTGATCTACGACCTCCTCTTCTTCTTCATGGTCATCATCATCGTCCTCAACCTGATCTTTGGAGTCATCATCGACACCTTTGCCGACCTCAGGAGCGAGAAGCAGAAAAAAGAGGAGGTGCTCAAAACGACCTGCTTCATCTGTGGTGAGTGGATCCTTTGTCATCTGCACCGGGTGTTTTCGGGCGGAGTTGCGGTTGGAGGGGTGATATGTTTGGGTGGGTGCGGAGCCAATTGAGTGCACTGTAAACGGGTGTGCACGCCTGTCTGGCAATGAGCAAGCGAAGGCTGCTGTGCCGCTTGCTTCACAGTCGGCCCGCCTGCGGAACGAGCAACACAGCAAAGTAAACACCGGCCCCGTCCACACTAGGGCGCGACCCCAAGACGCCCCCTCTTCCCAGAAGGCTTAGTCACAGCTGCAGCGGAGGAGTACTTCCTGTTGCTGCACGGCCGTCGAGCGTTCTGGTGAACGGCCACAGATAAGACTCCTCCTGGAGCATGACCATGTTCCCCTCTCAGCCTTCCCATCAACTACTAAACCCAGTTCAATTCTGTGATGTTTTTAATCATTACAGTTTTTTTTTTTCATTTTAATTTAATTTGTTGTTTTTTCAGTACACAGATACTGTTCTCATGAACTCCTTGGAATTTATCATCCTCCTGACTCTCAACAGATCTCCCATTGCCTTGTTTTCTTTTATAAAACCTGATAAAATTAAACTGTGAGAAAAGGTGGGTTCTCACCCTTTTGGATGAACCAGAAATTGAAATCAGATCATCAAGCATCTCTTGATGTTTTCTCTGGTTTTCTGATGTTTTCTCTCTAGGATACCAACACTGCAAAATGATGATGTAGTGGGGCTGGTATTGTGGGTGTCCTCTCAGTGATAGTCCTTGTGGAAATTCCTAAGTCCTAAGTAATTAATGTCACATAACTCTTTGCAGCAGTTAAATGCCTGTAACATATTAGTGGAGACCTGATTTCTTCTGAAAAATTATTGTGTTCCAGGCTAGACCCTATTACTATGTCTTTTCAAAGAATACATTCCTAGCAATGACCCAAAATCAAAATACAGAGGGCTTGGTTTTGGCTCCTGTTCACTGTTGAAGTTGTGGTTTTAATGCTCCTTCAGAGATGGACTTTTCCAGGAGCTACATGGGTCCAGAGGGTGACCGTGTCCACCTGGTGTCTGCCATCCATGTCCAACTGACCAGCATGGTCTTTTTGTACAATCTCCATAGTCACTCAAAAAGCAGTACAACAATGTATTGTGTGTTTTTTTTTTTTGTCACAGGGCTGGAGAGGGACAAATTTGACAACAAGACGGTGACCTTCGAAGAGCACATTAAGGTGGAACACAACATGTGGCACTATCTGTTCTTCATTGTTCTGGTGAAGGTGAAGGACTCCACTGAGTACACGGGACCTGAGAGCTACGTCGCTGAGATGATCAGGGTAGGGGTGCCACAGAGGCCTGCGTGGTTCACGGACAACAAGGACAGGCGTGACACACATGCCCAGGGAGAGATTAATGCTCAAAGTGACAGCCAGACACAGGCTGCAGGGTGCAGGGTCTTGCAGATCAATTAAGTAGATCCGAGAGAGGCATTTTCATGGCAGTGGCCTACGATTCTTAAACTTTCGTAACATTTAACAGTTTATTCTTTGCCATTTTTGGGTTTTGCCATCTTTTTGGGCAGGCTATGTTCTCCTTTGGGGCAGGGCGGGACAGAAACGCAACTTTGCCAGATTGCAGCAGGGTGTTGGCACTTATACTTTTAGTTCCTTTCATTACTGTTGCACTTTTCAGTCCTATCTGATCTCAGCACAAGTCAACGTTTCCTTAGAGCGCAATTAGGTAACGTGGGCGAAGTAGCCAGGATGGATACGTGCCTGAGTGCACATCGTTGTTTTCATCTCATGAGCGTCAGAAATATCTGCCTTTCAGGAGCAGCGAAGCGAAACGTTACGCTAGATCCGATAAGGGTACCCTCAAACACTTGCCCAGCTAAAGGCAGTCTCACAGCAGTTGGGACATTCAAATACTCACATGACCCAGGAAAAGGGGGTCATTGGTCTTTTTTTTTTTCCTGAGATCCGAGGTTTGTGGTTGGTTTTGGTTGCTCGTAACTTAATGCTTGGAAGCCCCGCCGTAATGTTATGTAATCTCTGCCTTGTGACCTTAAATTCCTGCAAAGTTTGAGCCCGTCTGTCAGCAGTACAAATGGGAGAATTGAGAAACGCCGTAACCCTGGCCCTGGCAGGGAATATGTTAATCCCTAATCTCAGGGCAGCCTTGTATTAGTCATCTTTACCCCCCACTCCCAACCCCCCGCGGCCACTCTCTAGCACTCCCCCTCACCCTTTTAGTCTCGGGGCATCAGCTGAGCACTGTGAGAACCGGAACGCCTGGCCTTTGGCCCCACCCCATCTTCAGCTATTCACTCAGAGGATCAAGGTATCCTTATTTAACCTTTAAGTTATCATTTATCATAAATATATGATTAGAGTGTCTGAGTAATTCTAAAATTGAATGATTTATTCTTATCGCAACTTATCATGTCCTTTATTGTCCTATCATTATCACAATCTATCCTATCCTTACCACAACCTAGCTGATCCTTATTGTGATATATCCTAAACTCAGTGTGGTCTACCTTATCTCTACAGCAACCTTCCCCACCCTAATCACTATACCTGAAAGCTTTTCCTCTCAAAAAGAACCATTTTGATGTTTTTGATGTTTTGATGATGCTAAACTTATTGTCGTAGGATCAATCAAACATGTGATGACAGTTCATAGATAACCTTGGTATTGTTTCTAAAAATGATATCTTAAGTGATATTAAGTGTTTAATTACCAATTTAACAGAACATATGTGTGAAGTATGTTTTACTGCACAGATTTCTGAAAGGGGCATCTTTTCATTTCTCTTGATTTCCACCTAGAAAAATAGCATAATGAAGATAATCATGCATAATCATGAATGCACAGCTGCTTGCATTCCTCTGTGAGAATGGAATCTCGTCATACCATCTCTGGCCACTAAGATGGCCCTTGATAAATGCGTAGTGCAGCCAGTTTAACTTCTGAGAATTAAAGTACCACACTGGGTGCCCTTCACTGTCTGGAACTTGAAATTTCGATGGAAATGACAGCACATCCTGTCGTGAGATCAGTAAATAACTGTAGGCGATGTCAACCAAAACAAAGACTTTTGGTTATGCAGGTATGTTGCTCAAAGTGTCTGTTAGAGATGAGACTGAATAGTCAATTATTTCCATCTTAACTGTGAGGTCACTATTAAATTATGTCTTACGTTTACATTATTTGAATTCCTGACACAGTTTAGGGTTTTTATTTTCATTTTTGTATTCTGTGTATTCACTAATGTTTATAAAGGGTAGCCTGAAAAATCGGAGCAAATACCAATTCATTTATATGTTTTCCTGCCTGAATGAATGACTGTAGATTTTTTTTCTAGTCAGTCAGAATTCCAGAAACTCCAGAAAAAGTGCTTTTGGGAAAAACGTAGCATTTGAAATACTGTGATGTTTGATCCTTTGAGCCAAATAATATTCTGGGACCAATCTATTCTAAATACATATCGATAGTGTTAGTGTCTGTGCAAAACTGTGCACTGTAATGACTGAGCTAACTGTTTTTAATGTGGTCACTATCCTGAAGCTACTTTGGATGTGACCCCTTTTTATGGGTCAAGCACTTCTTGGCCCCCACTCTCATAGGTAAGGGGTGCCGTGGAGTAATGTTGGGGTGTCACCTGATAGCTGCTAATCGTCCCAGACCTGACAGCTAGGGGTCTTCAGTGCCGAGCGGGTCATTTCAGGTGAACCCGGCCACGAAGGACCACCCACAACGCACAGTTCTTGGGGCTCCTGTGATTGACCCCTGTACCCTGACTGAGCCCCAAAGACCACACATACAAACACTGATGTTAGTTTGGTGTCCTTGTAAGAAGCAAAATATCTATGTATATTGAACATCATGCCTGACTGAATGTTTGGCGTATTGAAATTTTGACAAAGAAATCTCTTGTTGATTCTTGACATCTGGGATGATGTTGAAACTTGCCTGATTGATTTGCTTTTTTATGTGAGGGTGTGCTGCACACAGTGAGAAATCGATGTGCATTGGGGGGGGGGGGGGGGGGTTGGGCTTGGCCTGTGTTGTAGCTGCTGAAACCACACTGCATCCTGTCACCATGTGTGGGGCTTTGTGGTTATAATAAAGAAAAGTGCATTTCCAATGAATTAATATGAGGCTGAACGTGATGAGGCGATAGTGGTCTGAGACTTACTGGCAGTGTTGTCAAACTGGGGGGAGGGTGAAAAAAAGTCTGTCACAAAGTCTTACCCATGGCAGTCAATGCAACTTTAAGAATTCTTGACTTTGTGTGACAGCACTCATTAGCACTTCATATTGTGGTTTGACCTTGACGAAGGGCTTGTCTTGTCTGTCGCATAATTGTTAATGGTATTGACCCTGAAGTGGCCTGTAGGTTAAAAGGGGATGCGCTGTCTTCCATGTTGCCATGAGCCCCACAAAGCAGTGCGTTTCCAGGCCAAACGGTTCAGAACAAACTCACCCATTTTATACACTTATGAAATAACCAGTCAGCAGCCAGTTTGGGAGGGAATTCAAAAAACGCTTGTCTTGCTGTTATACAGCAGCATTAAAATTCATTCTTAATCTGATCCAAACAGTGGTGATATGATGTGCAGGGTCGGAGTACTTTCAGTGCAGTAGAGCAGTATTGCTATGATGGTAGTGTAGTAGAGCAGTGCTTTTGGGAGTGAGTGAGTGAATGTGGTGTCAGTGCAGTGTGAGAGCAGTATTGCCGTGATGGTGGAGCAGCTGTTTCAGTGCGGTAGAGCAGTGCTTTTGGGAGTGAGTGAAGGTGGTATCAGTGCGGTGTGACAGCAGCATTGCCGTGATGGTGGAGTAGCTGTTTCAGTGCGGTAGAGCCGTGCTTTTGGGAGTGAGTGAAGGTGGTATCAGTGCAGTGTGAGAGCAGCATTGCCGTGATGGTGGAGCAGCTGTTTCAGTGCGGTAGAGCAGTGCTTTTGGGAGTGAGTGAGTGAAGGTGGTATCAGTGTGGTGTGACAGCAGCATTGCCGTGATGGTGGAGCAGCTGTTTCAGTGCGGTAGAGCAGTGCTTTTGGGAGTGAGTGAAGGTGGTATCAGTGTGGTGTGACAGCAGCATTGCCGTGATGGTGGAGCAGCTGTTTCAGTGCGGTAGAGCAGTGCTTTTGGGAGTGAGTGAGTGAAGGTGGTATCAGTGTGGTGTGACAGCAGTATTGCCGTGATGGTGGAGCAGCTGTTTCAGTGCTGTAGAGCAGTGCTTTTGGGAGTGAGTGAAGGTGGTATCAGTGCGGTGTGACAGCAGTATTGCTGTGATGGTGGAGCAGCTGTTTCAGTGCGGTAGAGCAGTGCTTTTGGGAGTGAGTGAGTGAAGGTGGTATCAGTGCGGTGTGACAGCAGTATTGCCGTGATGGTGGAGCAGCTGTTTCAGTGCGGTAGAGCAGTGCTTTTGGGAGTGAGTGAGTGAAGGTGGTATCAGTGCGGTGTGACAGCAGTATTGCCGTGATGGTGGAGCAGCTGTTTCAGTGCGGTAGAGCAGTGCGTTTGGGAGTGAGTGAAGGTGGTATCAGTGTGGTGTGACAGCAGTATTGCCGTGATGGTGGAGCAGCTGTTTCAGTGTGGTAGGCGTGCAGTGCTGCTGTGATGGTGGAGTGGTGAAATGACTGCAGTATCACAGCTGTGTCAGGGGATGTGTGGACGTGCAGGAGAGGTAAACACAGACCCCCGCGTCTCACCGCAAGCAGGAAGTGGCTCTCACACACTGCTCTCCTCTCTTGTTCTCAGAATGAGTATTAGTGATGCACTTGAGCCTCTGTGCTTTCCCTGTTCTGCGTGTCCGTCCGACTGGCTGCTCACAGAGGCCCCACCCCCGTGTCTGAGATTGCAGCGTAAACCCCCAGGATGACACCCAAAAGAGCCTTAAGACTGGCTCCTTTCCTGCAGCTCCTTAACATTGTGTGCTGTCAATGACTGTATGTGTGTGTGTGTGTGTGTGTGTGTGTGTGTGAGACTACAAGTATCTGCTTCAGTCTATGTGTGTGTCTTCATGTTACCATTTTGAATGAGCAGCAGATGTGAGAAAGCAAAACATTATGAGCATTGCGTGTGTTTGTCTGTGTGTGTGTATGTGAAAACATCTGCTGGAGTATATGTGTGTGTGTGTGTGTGTGTGTGTGTGTGTGTGTGTGTGTGTGTGTGTGTGTGTGTGTGTGTGTCTGAATGTAGGTGTGAGCTGATGGGAAGAGGTGCTGGTTGCGTTTGCCGTGCCTGGGCTTGTAGGAGGCCAGGCCGAGACGGAGCACACTGACGCTGGTATGCAAAGCAGACTCTCACCGTGTTTGCCCTGTGTGAGTCATGCCACTGCGCATCACTTTTCTCTGCATCTGGCCCATTTTAGAGCACGAGCTCAGGGAAAACGGAGCTTCTGCAACTTTTCGGATGTCTGTAGACAGCTGTGCCTTCAGTAGCATTAGCCAATATTCTTGTGATGTTCGTTTGAATTGTGCGTGTGTTCGTGTGTATCTTCAGGTGTTCTGCTCTGAGTTTGTTTGTCTGTGTATGTGTTTTCACATGTCAGTAAACAACCATGACTCCAGTGGTTTTTCCAATATTCTTTTGTTCATTTGAATTGTGAGAGCATGCGTCTCTGTCTGTGTCTGTCTGTGTATCTGTGTGTGCATGTATGTGTGCATACATGCACGTGTCATTTTTGCTGCTATTTTAGCCATCTGTGACATAACATCCCCATTACAGTGTTTCAGTTGCATAGGGACGAATGTGTGATGGATAGATGATTCTGACTTCTCCATAGAATAGAAAGTGTTTCTGCTGTTTCGGGTTACACATTGTACGACAGACAACAGTTGAAAGACAAGGTAGCTTGCAGCTTCCATTCGAGCCATGCTGCTGTTCTGGAAATTTCTGATGGGTTATTTGTCCACATTACTATAATGAAATTTTCTTTTTGGAGACTCAATAAAAGCAGAATGTTTTTATTAGTGCTCTGCCCTCAACCCTGCCATGCTTGTGTGCCATCCATGCAGGGATGGCAAGCATTGTGCATTTACCACTGCACACAGGAGCTATGGAACTGTTGATATTTGTTAGGTATATTTTTATTATTAGGTATATTCTTCTTCTTTTTTTTCTTCTTCTTCTTCTTCTAATATTATTATTATTATTGTTATTATTATTATTATTATTATTATTATTATTGTTGTTGTTGTTTCATTTGTTTTATAAACAATTTTTGTTATGGAAAGTGAATTGTAAAGCCCAGGCACAGGGAAATTTCCTTTTACGCTGGGAGATTACTCCTGGTGCATGAGTGTGACCTGATGTGTAACTCTCTCATGTATGCCAGGACAGAACCTGGGGGTGCCGCTCATATTCATGTCTATCTGGGTAGTGTTCAGGTTGTTTTCTCAGTCAATCGCTCCGTCCTGCCTTTTCCAGCGCTGGTGGCCTGTTGCGCTTCGCTTCTGAGAGCTGTGCATGAGCCTGTCTGTACCCCTGATGTGATTTTGATATGGAACTTCCCCAGGATTAATGACATTACTCTCTGAGAATGCATCTGATATCAGTGACTTAACTGGTGTGGAAACACATACTCATCTGTGTGAATAATACTAGACAAAGGGGCACTGTCCTGCCAAATGGTGCAACAGCACACTTGATGTCATTCAGCATTCAGATGCAGGTTTGTTTTTTATTATTTATTTTGTCTTTGTGAAAGCAAACTTTGTATGCATTTGGTTAAGAGGTAATGATATTATTTACCAAACAGAAGGATTTTTTCACTGTATGGGAAGTACCTTTAAATTAAATGTCCTGCCTTTAGTACTGAACAAGATGTTTGAAAATGTCGACTGTAAGACATTTCAGCTTGTTCAGTGGTATTGGATACTGCATTATGCAAGATACAAAACTGGTGTATCATTCAGATTTTATTTAGCCCCTTCAACAACTTCATTGCCTTGTTTGACATTCTGCCAGGAAGCTTAGAGAAAAGTAATTTAAAAAGAAGAACATGAAGACAAAACACTGAAAAGTGAGACAATCACACTGGCAAAGGCACAAACGGAAACAATAACTAAAATATTATGTGTATAATGTGCAAAGATATTGATAGAATAGCAGCATGATAATAGATGGAATAAATGTTGATGGCAAAAACAAAATAAGATTATGGTAAGGTGTTTGGAGAGCACCACAGTTACAGTGTTACGTAAGAGTAAATGCATTTCATATTCAAAGGACAAATGGAATTAAAAAGCACTGATGGCATTAGTGGTGTGAAATGTCATCGACAGCGATAATAAACTGAACAAAATCTTTTCAAGGAGATGTAGGCACTTTTCTACAACAAGACATTGAATGGTTGCAGCAAGTTATAACAGTTCAAAAGGCTCATTTTGTCCTCTGTTGGGGCAGTTATCTTGGATAGATCCAGTTTTGAAGTATTACAGCGGAGGCAGGATGAAAAATATTTTTTTTATGATGAAACCTCTGGTGTCTCCAGCAAGCAAGCCAGAGGTAACGCAAGGAAAATCCCCTCAGAGAAAGTACCTTTCAGCTGTGCCATTTTGCTTTCTGTGCTCTTCATAGCAGTCTTGCTTTGATGATGCCCTAATCATCTAAATCAGTTACTTGCTTGGCAGATCCAGGTCTATTTGCTTATCTTACATTATGGTAGTGCATTTGTACAGCTGGATTTTCAGAGAAACTGTTAAGGCTCAGAACAGCAAAACCTGAAAGTCAAATTTGGAACCTTTCAGTTACAAACCTAGTTCATTAAACACCAGTTTTCTAAACCATGGCTAAACTGACCATACTGAGTTACCTGTTTCAGAGTCACAGGGTTAGGTGTCATTCCCCAAGGGGGTCTGTGGCTAGAACATCAACTGCTGTATGACCTTTGACCTCTGCCCCTCCCTACCTCCCTTTGTGGTGCAGGAGCACAATCTGGACTGGTTCCCTCGGATGCGGGCCATGTCTCTGGTCAGCATGGATGGCGAAGGCGAGCAGAACGAGATTCGCAACCTGCAGGAGAAGCTGGAGTCCACCATGAAGCTGGTGTCCAACCTCTCCGGCCAGCTGACTGAGCTCAAGGAGCAGGTGAGCTGCCATGGCACTGGACCTGGGAAAATGATCATTTTTCATTTGTTTCTTGTGTTTTATGAGAAACTTGTTCAAACAGTGCAGAATCCTCAGGGATTATATTGTATGAGACCCAGTATTTTAAGGATGGATCATCACACAAACTGACAGCAAAGAGACATTGTCACACCCAACACACCAGCCCAACACACCAGGCTTTACTTAGCCTGATATTAGGTAGGGATGGGCCCATAGTCAGTAATGCCGGATATTGTGACATTTGAAGAGCCTTACAGTTTGTGATGTCCAAAAAATGACTTTAAAGAATTTAAGCGTGTGTTTTTATGTATTTGCAAGACAAAGATGAACTAATAGTAGAGTAGGTTCTTTATCATTTCTGTTGTATTCACCCATACTTAATAGGCTAAAAGCAGCACAAGTTTTATGACACTACATCCAACAGCTGAGGGAGTAAGTGAAGTACATAGAATAGCCACTTAGCCACTGTTATCACCATGTGACCAACAGTAAACTGTTTGCTGGTCTGTTGAGGGAGGGAGGAGGGAGGGAGCTGGGATGTAGCATGTAATCCCAATTAGATAAAATTGCAAATAGATTGGATTGAGAGTGGATGAAATACTCTCATACCCCCAGAAAAATATGCCAAAAAGTTGTATGGGTTAAAAATGAGCAAAAGTTGAGAGGCAGTTAAGATCAATAATGTTACCTGTCAACTGTGCAGGAGGTACTTTGTGAATACAACAAACCTTTATTCTCACTTGAGAGTGTTCCCTATTTCGTAGTTCACAGGAATAGGGTCAGGTATGACAGTGACAGCAGCCTCCTCAACATCACAGACGGGTGGAGTGGATTTCCCCCTTAAAGTTATTTACTTTAAAAATAAAAATTTAAAAAGACATTTTTGAGATTCATTTGCTGATTTGTTGTATCAGGTCAATGTGATGATGCAAAAATTCAGTGGATATTTAAAGTCAAAGTTGTCTCAAAGTTACATCCTCCACTACCCTGCAAATAATGATAATATTGTGTATCTCAGTATTTTCCCAGGACAGTATGACAAAAGAAAAAATTGGATATTGCCCTACACTTCACAAAACAGTGCCTTGACCCAGAATGAATCAGCTCTTGCTGTCATGCACAAGACAAATTTCCTTGAACTACAGCATTATTGCTGTTTCCGTTGAAATGCACCCCAGCACAGTCAAGACATGCAATCACAGGAACTCACGTCACACGGAGTTGAGGGCAGATTGTGGAGTACTGTATCGCAAAGGTGAATTATAAACACAGACTGAAAGCCCTCTGGTCTGACTGAACGTTTTATTTCTGGAAAAGCAGGTGGAGGAAATGTGTTGTAGAGGTGAGGAGGGGTTGAAACGAGAAGTGGCTATGAGGAACTCTGGGTTCCGTCTTGACACTTTGGTCCAGACAGAGGAAAAGGAAACTGGTGTTATGATGCTTAAAGGTCTTGTCTGGTCTCTGAAAGCAGTAGAGGAAAAATACCCTTTGCTCTAATTTGCTTTCAGAATGTATCAACACAGCTGCTAGAAGTAGAAAAACAGGTCCTAATTCCTTTAGTTTTTCATCAATTTCCTTTTTCATATTTAAACTCAACTGATATAATATTGAAAGGTGCCATTTTCATTCAAAGAAATGCTGTTGTTCGGTAGGAAGTAACACAGGGATGCCCTGTGGGGTCGAAGGGTGAGCTGTTTTCTGCCACATCCAGACATTATAGATGAACATAACACAATGTCTTGATTTCTTAGATATTAATTCTTCATTTATTTAGTGGCTAGTGTTTCTCTGTCAGGTGAAATCCCTCAACTGTTGGGGGGGGCAGCTTCTTAAAGCAAAGCGAAAACAAGCCAGTCCTCTCACAAACAACTCTCTCCCTCTTTTGCGTCACTTCAAACCTAATTTACTAAATTCATTTGCAGCGCCATGTATAAAGATTCTCGTACGGTGTCCTTCGCTCACTCGCTCATTCTGTCTCCCTCTTCCTCTCCACCATGTTATGTCACTCCTTTCATCCTCTTCATGATGTAACCGTCCTCCTCGGGGGAAGATTGTATGTTCTATTTAAAGGGACTCTCCCGTCGTTTACCCCTGTCACCACTGTATGGTGTTTCTTGCTGGGGAGGGTGTTAGAATGCTTACTTCTTCTGAAAAGGCGATTTTGATGTATCAAGCTATTGATTAATCTCCGAGCCTGGTTCACACAAGCAAAAATACTTAATGTCATAAGCAGCAGAACGAAGCAGTGACTTTCCACCTGATGTATTACGGTTGGAGAGCTTTACTTGTCTTACTTGTGTAAGAAAAGTTAAGCATCCTAAGAAAATTGTTCATGATTGTCTGATTGAATTATTTTTTTTTTTTTTTTGGCAATAGTTTGTGTCAGAAGGGGGTACTTCTCTTAATCGATAGGAGAGTGAATTCCAGTCTGACCCTATCAGAATGTAACCAATCAGACTTTTTTCCTCCTGCTTGGCTGCTATAGGTATGTGTGTAAAGTGAGCCTAGGGCCTGGAACACTGCCTCACGCCTGTATTGAAATGCACACTTATTCATTATATCTGACCTTGGGTCAGTCATAGTGCTGGTAGAGAAGTCTGTCGACAGAGGTTTCAGGTGGAATAAGCGACATGTGTCACATTATGACCCAACTGCCTCCTGTTCCATCCTCTGCATGTTTCCAGATGACCGAGCAGCGAAAACAGAAGCAACGCATCGGACTCCTTGGCCACCCTCCTCACATGAACGTCAACCCCCAGCAGCCGGCATGAGGTCATGGGTCGTCACATCTCCCCACCCGCTTTACACCTGCTCGGGGGCCCGAAGGAAGAGGAAGTCTTGCTTCACGTAGGAGTCCAAACATTTTAACTACTGAGCGTGTCAGTGCATAGCGTACCAATAGAAACAGAAGTATATATTTAAAAATTATTTAGCCATGTTAAAGTTAAGGCCACCTAGGTAGGAGATGCCCTTTGTCTCCCCACTCCCACACCTTCCCACCCAGCTACACCTGTCACATCCCTGCCCCTGTCCAGCCAGGATTGGTGCCAAATGTTTTCTATATAAATGAAAGTGAATTCTAATCACATGGCCTTTACCGGGTGAACTGCACTGAGAGCTGCACTGGCCTGGGAGAGACTGAGAGCAGAGCTGCACTGGCCTGGGAGAGACCAGAGGAGTTGCAAGGACGTGTGGAATCTGACCAGAGCCCAGACAAGAGACAGTCTTTTTTGTATTTATGACCAGTAGAGCGAGCAGTATTTAATGTCTTATTTTTGTATTATGTGCAATATGAATACTTTAATATGCAACCATCATGACGTGTGATCTGTAAATTGTGTCTTAAAAGGGAATGTATACATTTTTTGAAATGGGGTTGTTTGTGTCTCTTTTGCTTCAAGATTCTTTGGGGGGGGGGGGGGGGGGGGGGGTAATAAAAATCTGAAATCTGTTGGTAGAGATTTCATATAGAAGAAGTTCTAATTCCATTTAGGATAGTAGTTGGACCAATGGCATTGCATGTACGGGCCTTTCTAGTTTTATTTATTTAATTTCTTTCAAAGCATATATTTAAGTTATATTTAAATTCACAGATGTGCTTAATAAGAATTGTATGTTTATCTGGAAGTAACGTATAGGGTCTTATGTTCTTCTGAAAATGACACATCTCAAAAAAAGTGTTTGCGTCATTCATTTATCCATGTATTATAAATGTCTTATGATATCTGCATTCATATATATTGTTGGAATTAATGTTTTAGGACTGTAGTTTTTGGGGTAGCCTAATATTATTAGTTCAAAGCTATGGAGGCTGTGATATTTTGTTAATTAAAGTTTACTCTGAATTGCAGGCTCTTACAATGCAGTATCTATAATCAGCATCTATGGATTAGAGCTATCTTTTTTGTGATTGACACCTGTCATTGGTGCCTGTTTTTTGTATTTGTCCCTTTAAGATTTGTAGGAGAGCACTGACAGTTATACCTGTGGAAAAAGCCACTGTCTTTTTTTTCATGTTTCATGACGCCACATACACTTTATTTATTGGCATTTATTGTGTTCTCAGAGATGTTTTTTTCCTTAATTCATGTACATAAATATGTCTGAATTCTTTGTATAGGGGCCTCCATTTTGCAGAGAGACATCATATGATTTTATAGCAGTGTTACTGGAAATGAATCTTCACAGAGCGCTAATGTAAGAAAATAGAGTGCCGTCAGAATTGTAAATTCATTTAAAGCTATTTAATAAAATATACGAATCTCATTCACCTTGACACGCTGTGAGGGTTGTTGTTTTTGTTCATGGCTCTTAATGTTCCCAGCACTACTGCACTCTAGGTCTACACCAAGACACATGACTCCAACCCCACCTTTAGCAATCCACAGCGGCAGAAGGAGTCTCTGTCCTGGTTGTAAACCAGTTCTCAGAAGCAGACTGATTTGATTACAAAAGCAATCAAGGAAAGAGTTGGCAACTCTTCAGTCATTGTCCAGCCTCCACTGAACCCCCCCCCCAATGATGTGGCAGCAACGTGTATTAAGACCCAGAACAGTGTCTGACAAACCCCTCCGTCTACAATTATTTGGGTTACACACCAATCTGGTGGTCTATGTGGGGAGGGGCAGTTGGCATACTTGAACATTTGAATGTATAGGTCAGGTTACTCACCACATTGATATCTGCCCTCAGTGAGTAGGTGTTAATGCTACTAACAAAATCCATAAATTCATTCATCCTTTTCATTCACTTATTCATATACCTATTCAACAAGGATATCACTTAACGAGTCATTCACTGAAAGAATTCTGAATTGGCTCATCTGCTACAGTGCTGTATAGAAATTGAAAGGCATTTATGACTAGTCTACAATGACCTGGTATGTTAGTTCTTGACTCATTTTTTTACTCTTATGTTCCATAATACAGCAACATTTTCTTTGGCCTGTGATCTGGATCTGATAATCTTGTGCTGAAATTCTAACATCATAATCCAGCCAGGGATATTGTAAAATAATCTGCAGATCACTGTGTTTATCACTTTGTTGATTGACTTTATCCAAAATGACTTAAGCTGGTCTACAATCAACACAAAGAGCAGTGGACCATCAATTCTGAACAGCAGAATTGTTTGACTGCAATAAAAAAGGAGTACCATTGCTTTGGCAGCCATGCTGAATGTTTATGCATCAAAGAGCACTGCATTTCAGCCGTGTGGTTTTCAGTGGCGTATTTCCAGCCATTGAAATAATTCATCTCTCTATCAGCCCAATAAACAAAACATCACAGGATATGCTCAGGAGATTGATTTAAAAAAACAAAAAACAAAAAAAAACATCGCCATCACATGAATTGTGAAATTCGGTAAATCAAGACACTTAACGCAATGAGGAAGTGCCCTCCACATGACCTATCTTGCTTATCTTTTTTCTTCTTTTTATTTTACTTCATGGTGCAAACACCAGTATTTTCCCAACAGTATGTTCAGCCTGAGTGAGATTACTTTGAACGCAACCTGGTTCAGAAAATGGTGAATGTAAATCATCAGAGGACATCTCAGAGCGTTTAATACCCTTACACACAGTCCTGAATATGGATTCACAGTTTACCATGTAAAACATGATCATGCTACCATGCGTGATAGCATACATGCGACAAATATCTCATAGATGCCATTTACCTTTAATAATGGTTTCATTCCTCCTTGGCATGCTGTCAAGCAAGTTCAGAGATCATTCCAGCATTCCTGGTGGTTCTAGCTGTCAGCAGTTCCCCACAGATTGCTAGGCTTCTCCTCAAGCACCTTGGTCCCAACTTGGCCCCAAAAGTTTGCACTGCCAGTCAAATCAACTCATAACCTCATTTTCTTCTGTAAAATCCCACCTTCACACTGCTGGCCTGTTGTGTGATCTTGTTTTTGTGTACCTCAACATAGCTGGCTGTGCAAATCTCAGGAAAGACATCAAATCACTTGTGCAGTTCAGGTAATAATAATTACCTGCAGCCAGGTGAGTCAGCCTCACTCAGAAAAGATCGACTCCATGCCACAGGTTCTCTGTCCCCTGCACCTGGTCCGGACTCCATGCAGCAGTAGCTGTTATCTGGTGACTCTTCCTGAAGCTAGACAGACAGTCCCTTACCCCTGCCTGTGGTAAGCCTTCAGCTGAATGGAATACAGCTTTATGGGGCTTGTGGGGTTGTAATCATGTCAGGTTCTGGTCAGTACTCATTTAACTCAGCATCTGTAACAGCTACCACTCTTTCTACCACTCCTTCAGTGTACATAAATACACTTTATATTATAAAGTTATAAAGAACATGACATTTACATTAAAGTGGCTCTTACTTAGAGATTTTAAGTGTGTACATGGGTTTCAATGACCATATTTGAAGCAGGGGATCCCTTTGTCTTGACACAGCACTGAGTTCACACGCAGCCACCCATTAATATGTCTCATGCACTTACAACAACATTAAACATCAACTTAAATGGGTGACATTGCATAGAAAAGAAAGAAGCCCAAGAAGGTGATAAGAAGGGGTAGGGGCTTCCCAGTTCTCAACTGCAAATATCATTAAAATGCTACTGACTGACTTTTCAGAGTAATGCCTCTCTCACATTTGGTGGCTGAAAACAACAGTGCTAGTAGAATATGTAATTAACATATTTTAATACAATAGGACTAACCAATGGGAGGTGAGATCCTCAGCCGCAGTGGATGCTCCAAAGCTGAGATGGTTCCATGATGCACAGGGGGTCATTTCTCTACAGAGAATGACCCCCCGTGCATCATGGACCCATCTCAGAATGTGTGGGTCTTCAGGTCCTGTAAGCCGTATGTGGTGGTGGAAAGTGAGAGAGCAGCTGACAGACAGACAGGTGGACAGAGTCACTTTGTCAGCTTCCCCCCTGAAATCCCCTCCTCTGGTCCGATGATGGTATGAAACCCTCTTGTCTCTGAAAGCTACAGTGCTGGGTCAGAGGTCCTGCGCCAGGAAGCCCTAACCAGGGCCCTCTCAGAAGACAGGCACAAACTGCAAGACTGTGAGAGCCACGATGGCATAGCAAGTATTGCTCAAGATGCAAAAGCTCAATTCCAATTCTTTTGTCAGATTGGCTAATTGATTGCTAGATTGATTACTTTGTGAGGAATTCTTTTGAACTGACTGAGAATGTGTGCTCTTACTGATGCTAGCACTGATGTGCTGCTGTTTTCACAAAGTTTTTGTCACATTCTTCCGGAGTCATTGTAGCACAAAAGATTACACCCCATGCAAAGTCAACCACACATGAGAACTGTCCATCCAGTAACTTCACAGCAGTGAGGTTGATGGCTGCTTTTTATTTGTATACTTTGCATACACAAGTGGAGTGTTTACTGGCAAAGTGTCTGAGGCGCTGACGTGCTCAGCCTACCATGCCCAACTATGGTCTCTCTCTCTGGGATTTGGCCCGTTCTGTGGGGAGAAAGTTCCAAATGGCATGCGGTTTGTTTACCCCCAACCACCCACCCGACCCCAATTTGTGCTCTTACGTAACTGCCACTCAGAAACCTTTAACCAAACTCAAAAGTTTCCAGCTCCATTTCTTTTTTTTCTCTTTTTTGTTGAAAAAGAGCTGTGGCCGTTCTTATTTTCATGCAACGGTTACGTTTTTTTTTTTTTTTTTCTCCTCGTCTGTTTGTCTCCTCCTTTTGTAATGCGGAGCGTGACATTCACTCCACAATCAGACAGTGGGGCATCAGTCATCTCAGGCCTGGACTATCCCTCCCACATAATCACAGTTCGCTGTGTTAGTCAAAGCACAACCTCGCCATGAGTCTCTGACGTACCGCTTAAGCATGTCTATACGGTTAACCCCTCTTATTCCTTTCATGTATGGTTTGTTTTTATTTACATCCATTCACCTTTTTGTATAACACAATATTGTCAATCAACAAAGCACCACTTTTGAAAATTTTCACTTTTATTGATGTCTTGTGAAATTATTTATGTTGAACTTAATTTACATTTACATTTACATTTATTTATTTAGCAGACGCTTTTATCCAAAGCGACTTACAAAAGTGCATACAGCAAGTATAGTGACAGTACGGGGACAGGATGTGTACAGTTCCACAACAAGACAGTTCTCAGCTGAGAGCAGCGTCTGTTTGAGGACACAGTACTATTAGATTTGTACAATTACAGCCTAAAGGGCAACCAATACGATACACTTTCAAACGGCGGACTTCGACAACTTCAAACGGCACAATGAAGTTGTCGAAGTTAATTATCAGTTTACTTTCAAAACCATGGGCTATGTACATTCTTTGTATATTTCAAAATGGCTGATGTGAATATTTCATTGATAGCAGGGACAAACCCTCCTGTTACTTTTCCAGTTCCTGACCACCATGACAAAAACAGTTCTCCTAAGGCTCAAACCCCCTTTATGATAGATCTGACATAACCACTCAATTATGGAACCTCATTGTTTAAAGCAATGCAAAAAACAACATGCCAGGCAATTCATATTAAACTGATTTTATTTCAGCCATGAAAAACTTTCACAAATATTGAGCACAGTAATATGAAGCATCAAATCTACCCCAATAAATTAAATAAATGAATATATTGTGAAATAAATAAATATGTTCATATTGAATGTTGAAAGATCTACTAGGCCTTTTCGAATTTAATTATTTATTCTAATTACGTTTCATTTTTATTATTAATTATATATTAATTTCACTATTTTATTTTTCAACAGTTTATTGTACTATTTCTTGATTTATTTAATTTGTACAGGCTTTGCCCACCATATGAGCAAGATATGACTTTGAGTGCTCACTCTATATGATTCTAAAGAAAAACAACCATATCCAGCCTAACTTTGTCTTGTTTTTAGAAACTACAGTTAAATTCAGTTAAAGGAAGTTCTTTGAATATTAACAGTAGCTTTAGGATTGTTGTAATCACTGCAATTTCTAGAATAACAATGGATATAGGCACAATTTCTTAGATTTTCACACTGCATGGTACTCTCCCTCTCACTTTCCATTTCTCTATCCACTGAGTCAAAGCAATAGCTCCACTGGGATTTTAACCTAGGACTTTCTGAATGTAAGATGGACATGACTACTCCTACAGAATCCCTTCAGTGTGCTGTAGTACTCAATTCTAAGAAAAGAGACCACCCAAAAATTGTTTTCTATTCCAAGTCAACAGAAGATTAAATTCTGTAATACAGATTATATTCAAAGTAGTCCATGTCGATCAATTGAGAAAGATGCACTAAATCTGTTAATGAGGGGGATATTAGCAACAAAAAAAAGAAAGGAAGGAAACTTCACTGAATATTTTTCAGTAACACTGCCACCCATGGCATCAAATTCATTTCACAAAGCTCTTATAGCATGTAACTGACAATAAATGTTAAAATCAGCACTGATTTTAATTCTCAGTTAAATCTAATTAACAAAACGCAATTGTACACACCTAACCATTGGTTCCCTGGGGTTGACTGTTTAATGAGATACATACCTTGCTTGTGGGTATAAAAACACTGGTTAGGTCGCTCTAAGCATATATTCAGCACCTCAACCAGTAAGCCAAATAAATAGTTCCAATGGGACTTGAACCCAAGACCTTCCACGCTTAAATAGGAATGTTAGCCACTATGATAAAGAACCTAGCCGCTTTTGTGGAGTTTTTTTTCTCAGTCCATCACCAAATAACCATCTGTATTGTAGCTTACTGATTAATAGAAAGAACCATTAATTAGTCAGTTGTTTTCGTTTCATTCAGATATATATTTTTTCAAGGACATGTACAAACACTTCAGCAGTAGCCAGCTGCGTACTTAAAAAGCTAAGACGAACACATATAACCGAGCACAGCTGGGGAAAATACAGAAACTAGTCTTACGAGATTTTATTAGTCACTTTTCTTGTGGGTGAAGCAGACAGGATTAACCGTTAACAGGGAAGTCTAAATACTGATTTCAAAGACCTCGGACGATCAGAATGTACATTATTGTCAAGCAGGTAAAAGGCCACTCTTCTTCGTTTCTCTTTCTGAGTCCATGAACACACTAGCGTGTACTTTTCTCGCTGCTTTTAAGTGCCTTTGCCTCTTGACATCTGACATGCGTGTTTTTTTTTGTTTTTTTTAAGTTATTTCTATTTGTCTTTGTCAAACAAAGACCAAGGGTTGTCCGGCTATATGCTAGTAAGATATCGTTACAAGACAAATTGCCATAGCAGTCATGCTCTACGATGCAGCGTCATTGTCATTCACCCCATGACAAAACTCAGGAACAACGACTTACCTCCCACGCTTAGCTGGGGTTTGATGTTGTAAAACACCCTGGACATAAGCTTTCCGTAACTTTTGCTGCTCGAAGTTTTTTTTTTTTTGTACAAAATATTTCCCCACCAGGGCTAATTTAATTTACTCTACTGAGACTATCCTGGTGCATTTTACTCGCAATCCTGTTTGTATCGCTGTGTAATATAATCGAGGGGGGGTCGAGGGTCCCATACTAGCGTTTATTTATCAAGTGTACGGTCTAGTGTCGAACTGTTATGCTCTCTGAAAAAATGCGTTTTGTAGTTCTCACCGATGAGCAAAATGAAAATTATTTTTTTTTCCTTCCTCGATTCAATGTAAGGTCAATGTAATTAGTCGATTAATCTCGCATTATCCAATCCTTAGGGACTTTCCTGTGTGGCTTTCCCGCATACCAAACGGTTACTGAATAGCTGTGGACCATATTCAAAACAATAACCAGGGATACCATGTTTTTTCATTCTGTTTTTCACGTGGACAAAAGTGACTAAAGGTAACTGAAATGTATTTAACGTGTTTCTTATGTGCCTAACACGTACAATACCCTCCACCTGAAATAGGCTATAGTGCATATAACGGTTTAGGCGATTTTATTTGTAAATATATTTTCTCCTGCAAGACACAGAGCTTCCGCTTTCCTGACGCTGCGAGATGCCCGCTGGATTGGCAGTTCCAGGACAAATCAAACCGGCGCACGTTATTTGCAAGCAGTGGCCATGCGATTGTACACAGTCTAGTGTTAGCGGGGCGGACTCAGTGTGCGGCGCGCTCGGTGATAATCGTTGACGTCAGCAGCGGGGATCCAGTCTTCCGTGCTCAGCCATGAGGAGATCAACGTGACTCCCGGTGCAGCGGGTGACCGCGAACCGATTCGCGAGCAGACACATTGCCCAACAGGTGCACGTGGATAAGCAAATGAATCCAGCACGGTGTGGCATCGTGTCTGCGCCCTTTCCTTCCAGGATATTTACGGACAAAATGCACATGCATAAGAGAACTGAAATGCACACCTGTCAGCTTTTCAAGTGTCAAAGTTTATTTATTTATTGAAATTGTCTGATGTGGTGAAATGTAGCCGGTGTACAAGGAAATGATTTAACCGAATACTATAATACAATTTATTTATTATGGTCTCTGAACTTGGTCCCCTGTCCACGTACAGTTACGTTCTTTGTTACATGTGTTTCTTCATAACGAATACTGTTTACCATTTGGCGTTAAATTGAACTAGGGACTCTTTAAGTGTATTATTTACACTTAATTTACAAGCAATGGGTCGGTCTGCAACGGGTAATCGCGTTTGAAATACTTAATGTGTTGTTTCTGCCAACGCGCACTGTTGAGTACTTTTCATATTGAGAATCCGAAATGCAAATACGGTTGAAATTAGCCTCTTGGATAGGCAATGTCTTCGGATTACAATATTGCCAACAATCCATGTAACGTATGTCGAACACTTACTGTTTTGTATTTAGCTTACTGAGTTATTGTTTTTATCAATTGTTGTTAGTCTATATGTATTAATTTTGCAGTATACAGGGTGTCCCGATACCATGAAAGTACAGCGAAACGGCACATCACTCAGACCTAAAATCAGAATCTCACTTTCACTATCTATCTGAAAGTTTAGTTTTTGACGGAACAGGTTCACGGGTTGCAGAGCCTAGTAACTCTAACTGGGCAACTGCAGTCAAAGCGCAGATTTTTAAATGTCTGCCACAACAGGTAACATGATATTAATGTTTAAACATTAGAAAAACAATGTTTATATGGCAAGAACTCGGTTTCGTAAACAGTATACAACATTCGCCATAGGCTTAAATCCCAAATTCTGTGAAACATTACACTGTTAATTTTGATATTAAGACATATATGAGTCTTCGTCCATGTTATAAACAGTCGGTTTACAAATTACACATCATGCTCAAATTTTGTGTACATAGAAAAACCACAGCGCCTGCGCTTCGAGTAGTGTAGCTATTAAGAATATGTCATCCTTGACAAACTGGCAACATACCACAAGAAAAAAAAAATTAGTTACCAATTTTTGTTGTTGTTATCTGTTTTTACTCTAGTCTATAATAAAAAGGTGTTAAGGGATGACTTTTGAATCATTTGAAATTAAGACTGATATTACTTATAATACATGTAAAGTGACTTTTTTCAGAAAACAGTCTCTGGAAAGTCTCTGAAACACAACGGTAATTGTAACAAATTCATCGAAACGCATCGCGCAATTACAGGGAAAATAATGGTTGAGTACGCTATTGTGTTCTCAGAACAAGAAACATTCGTATAATAATAGTGCCACTGACTAGATAACACTTGCATGAAACGTTGGGATTAGACTGGGGCTGCTGTTTCATGTTTAGAGAAAGTCTGTCCCACTTTTCTTAGTAAACACGGTAGACTTGCACGTTTCGCTCCGGGTCGTTCTATGTACTAGCAGCCGCTGTAAAGCATGGTGGTACACGAGATACGGTACCTCCAATGACTAGCGACGAACGTTCTCGTGCGGATCCTCCTTACCGAGAGAAAATGGGCTGGTCCGAGTTCAGCTGAAAGCGCTGTCCAACACGTGAGGCTCATGTGACGGAGGTAGGTCAGTTTCTGAGCGAGAGACGTGTCTGTAGTCACAGGGTTTATTTAACACGTAGCTCAATCCACCCACACTCATACACTTAACAAGGGCTGCAGCTTCAGGAGTATCACCGACAAGTCTTGCATGGCAGGGTGGCAACATCGTCGCGTGTCGCAAGTGCTCGAGAAAAAATAATATCGGGGCAAATAAAAAAGTAAAACAAATATAACGGCAATTCATTGAAAATAAATAGACAGAGGGCGAAAAGAAAACGTTATTCCAAGGACATATTTTGGTGAACATTTGTAGCACAACTAAGATAATATTATTTTTGTTTTCATTTAAATAAGTCGGTGGGAACAAACGCGGTTTTATCGTCTATTTCTGGGATTCAAAAAGAAACAAGATGGAAAGGATTACAAGTGCGCAGCCACCTCCATGTATGGCAAAACATCCGTCGCTGGAGATCACTGACATGCAAGGGTAAGTAACAGCGAATAGGCGCTAACTAAATGTCGGCCTTTTTACACCCGATATCGTGATGCTGTTGTGAGCATATTGCATTCATACAGTTTTATGTATTACATGTATACTAATTACACATGTTTTTTTTCTTTTCTGCATAGAATTGATTTTCCGATGTACGTGTATAAGCCTAGAAGAGGCATGAAACGCGGAGAGGACAGTAAGGTACGGAAATTATTTCATTTATTGGGATTTATTTTTATGTTACTTTGCTATAACTTTTATATGTATTCATTTAAATGTATAATATTCATAACTCATTTATGACTGTTTTTAAAATGGTTTGCAATTAAGTGAACAGGCATAAATGACCGTTGACATCACATTTTTTCCCCTGGTGAATATTAAGCAAGTTGGTGTTTAATTGAAACTTTGTACCGTTTTATATGTAGGAAACTTACAAGTTGCCCCATCGGCTAATTGAGAAGAAGCGACGTGACAGAATAAACGAGTGCATTGCTCAACTGAAGGATTTATTACCGGAGCACCTTAAACTTACAGTAAGTTTGGAATGAAGTCAAATATTCTGTCGAAAGAAAGGTCTAAAGCGCCATCTGGTTGTTGACTTTGGGTAGTCTGAAGATTGTCAGTGAACAGATGAACCACATGATGGAAATAATAGTGGTGTTGCGTAGAATTGAAAAAAAAAGGTTCTTCAGCTATAAGGGGAAACATCTGTTGCTGTTTAGTCATTAAATGTCACATTTATTAGCTTTTAAATTTTCTGTTTGTTATTACAAAATTATTTACACTTGTGTGCCATATTTCTGTATAAATATCTGTAGAATTCAAATACTATATCAGTGTGTCCATGCACTGAAGCTGATGCATGACATTAAAGGATAATAACAAAAGTGAAGTTGTAGGATTGCCTTGTCTTTGAACAATAGGCTGCATTTATGTAGCTAAGCTGCCATCCTCCCTCTATCACATTTGTCCTGTGCTCAGCTGCTGTGAATGTTACATAAGAGATCTATGTGCTTATCGGTGGTCTTTCTGTTTTAGACGCTGGGGCATTTAGAGAAAGCGGTGGTGCTGGAGCTCACCCTCAAACACGTGAAAGCCCTGACCAGCCTCCTGGAACAACAGCAGCAGAAAATCATCGCATTGCAGAATGGCATGCAAATCAGTGAGTGAAACATGTACTTGCCTGGCACTCAACGTGCCTTAATTTAACCTGCAGCTGCTCAGCCACTCCCTATACTTTCCTATTGTTCCACTCTATCGCACTAGATAGTGTATGCAAATTAAAAGTTTGCACATGTGTAAATGGTTTGAATTGCATTGGTGGAGCTAGAATTTTTTTTTCAAACAAAACATCCTTCTATGCCTTGCAAATGTCAAGAGCAACCTGACTGGCAACGCCTCCTCCGGTAGTTTTGTCACAATGATATGCATCAGCGTACTCAATTATATCTCCACCCACTAACTGCCGGGAGTCTTTTCACCTGTAGAAGATCAGAATGGTCAAAATTTTGTCAGTTTGCTGTTTTGCAGAATAAATTTGTCAATATGCCAGTGTTGTGCACTTTTCCCTCGTTTAAAAGCTGCATTTGCTCTTTACAGGTGAGCAGTCCCCGTCAAGCCCAGGAAGCAGCGAGGAGATGTTCCGCTCTGGCTTCCACATGTGCGCCAAGGAGGTTCTCCAGTTCCTGGCCAATCAGGAGAGCGGGAGGGACATGACACCCTCCCACATGATCAACCATCTGCACAAGGTGGCGACGGAGCTGTTGCAGGGCTCGGCCAGCCCCTACGTGGAAGAACCCCCACACAAAGCGCCGGAGCGCAAGGAGAAGTTGGCGGGGGTGTTGCCCAAGGGCGCCGAGGTCCACGGCAAGAACTGTGTGCCCGTGATTCAGAGGACCTTCGCGCACGGCAGTGGCGAGCAGAGCGGTAGTGACACGGACACCGACAGCGGCTACGGGGGCGAGCTTGAGAAACGGGACTCCAAAGCCCCGCGGCAGGCTTTCTACAGCAAGGAGAGCGAGCTCAAGTACGCGCTGGCCGAGAGGATGGCGGGCGGCATTAAGCAGGAGGACGATGAGCCGCGGGCCAAGCGCCAGAGAGTCGAGTCCTCGGAGGACGAGTCGCTGTCTGGCGGGGAGATGATTGGTGGTGCCGGTGGCTACATGAGCTTCTCCCCTCACCAGCCACCTCTCTGCATGCCCTTCTACCTCATCCCCCCTGCCGCCGCTGCCTACCTGCCCATGCTGGAGAAGTGCTGGTACCCGGGAGGTCTGCCGGTCTTATACCCAGGAATGGGTGGGTCTGGTGCAGGCTTGTCCCCAGAGAAACACCCCTCATCCCTTGTGATGTCTCCCCGGGTGGGTTCCCCCACAACCCCACAGACCCCCATGGACTCACCAGCTCTGCTCCAGGCATTAAAACAAGTTCCCCCCTTGAACTTGGAAACCAAAGACTGAGAACGTTTTTTCTTTCAGAGCCCACACTCTGAATTTGGATGCTGTTGAGGGGGAAGAAAGAGCAAGAGGAGCCCCTTCCCTCAACAGCAGTGGCGGTAGCACCCCCCTCAACTTGCACCCTCCCCTCCAGGAACACGCAGCTGCACACCCCTCCAAACCCCCTCAATCTCTCCACCCCCAACACCCTGAAAAAGAGACAACTTGGAGGATGCTGAGACAGAGATCCTGCTGTGTTGCACTGCGAGACACTGTGAAGATGGCCATTGTGAGGGGACTTTTAAGGAGAATATGGTTGAGAATGGGAAAAGCACCGCTGCCCCTATGCTGAATGTCATTGTAATGTCTCTGAATGTGATGCACAAACAGCCCCCAACAATCAGGACCTGCCCTTTGCACACACACTTCGGTTGAATGTAAAAAAAAAAAAAAAAACAAAGACAAAAAAACAGTAGATGCTGCCTCTGAAGTTTCTACATGCTATAGACTGGTGACAGGAGGCTCAGAGCCTCGTGCCTCTCAAGCTGCTGAAACGGAAACAGACCGTCCTTTCTGACCAGTTCACACCAAATAAACCTGTGACGTTCTCACAGCATTAGCTGTGCGTCTGAAAGGGTTGGCCAGAGCCATCCCACAGAATAGCACCACCCTTCCCATTGCACCCACTAGCCCCCTGCCCCTCCCCACCCCACCCCAAAAATAATGCATCTTTGAGTTTTTTTTTTTTTTAAGATTTGGTGTCTCCTGACCCATTGTGTACTTGCATAATGGTGGAGAGATCCATTCATACGCATTGTAGTGTTGAGTTTTGAATCTATTACCATTCGTCAAGTAGTGTCCTTGTGAGAAAATGGTAATGGAATCTATTGTAATTATTTTTCTTTATACTACTTGTACATCTCTATTTTTGATACATGACCTACGAAGTCTGCATTACCCGTTATGATTTAGAAGGAGATTTTTTTTAGACAGCCATTCAATGTATGCCAAGAGAACATGTACATAGCACCGCACTAGAGCTGGTTTGTGTCACTCTCCATGTTCACTTCTGGTCAAGTTAAGCCTGTTCTATGTTCATGCTGTTGCCTTTACTTGTTAAAGCTGACAAACTTATAACAGATGTTTAACTGTATTTGAATAAATTCTGGAGTCTAAAGCAGAGAGAAAAAGTGAATGTAATGTTTTAAACAGAATATTAGTATATTTTGTATAGGAAGAGGTACTTGGGATTTTAATTTTGGGACCTACCAGAAGTTTGCTCGATGTACATATTTTGTCTATAAAGTAAATGTTGATATACATTATGTAAGTGTAATAATAAAGTATTTTTTTTCCTGTGGAAAACATGTTCGCTTCATTCATGGTTGAGAGCGGTAGCATGTTTAGGCGCAAAGTAACCTTACCTTCCTCAGCACAACAATAACACACTCTTACATAACACTTACATAAGACAGAGAGCAGTCGCGCCTGTGGGATTGAGATGGTAACAAAATAGGATTTCAGAGTAGGCACTGTTATATTTATCCCCACAAACCTCTCCCTAGTTCATTCCTGTGGGAGTTTTTAAATATGCTAGATATACATACTGTAAGTGTTCACTTTTGTTGTAGATATAAATGGTCTTATAAACGTCTTACTGGATAATGACTTAAATATCATAGATATACACACAAACATACACATATATAGACCATACGTACATACATATAACTATGACAAAAGGTTGACAGCCTTATAATTACGATTTGCTAACTGTAGTTTTATGTACATAATAAATAGGAGACCGGGCGCTTAAATAATACCATTATGTTATTTTTACACGCGTTTTCTATGAAGCAACTTCTTTATGAATCTTACAATGCAATATCATGTGTGAGTAGTGATCCTATTTCCTTTCATGTGGAGACAAAAGTATGCAAATAAGAAGAAATCAGCCTGTAGAAGAGAGAAAAAAATGAAACTGAAACAACGCTGAGAGTCAGGTGATGTGTAACGTCCAAGAAGGTGCATTGGAATAATTGTTTGGGTTGCGCGACGAGAATGTAGGTTATATTAAGTCGCACGAAGGACTTCCTTGTCACGTATTTTAGGTCAACATCAATTTGAAATTTGGTAGTTCAAGTGACGTGATGGCCACATACGCTACATACTGAGCCCCTACGTTAAATTTTGCACCCTGGGGGTGATTTGCATTCTTAGCCGTGACTGCAAAGTTAGTCCTTTGAGAGTATTTAACTGTTGCTGCTTTAACGGTGGTGCGTGCCCTCGTGTCTTCTACTTGGCATATACCAGAGGAGTAAGGCATTGACCCGACGAAACTTGTCGTATTAATTTATAAGTATATAATTACTCAAAGTAGACAAGAGAGGAATTGTAATTTGTATTTAAAGGAGGATATGCCAAAACCTTCATTTGAGATTCGATGGAATAGGAAGTATGTATCGTAGCAACCCTGCATCACGCGTTTATATAACTGTTCCTGTTTCCCGGTGTGGGTGTTGTGTCTTGAGACTCCATAGGGTCCCCTTTGACGCTATCTTGGCTCATTCATTGTGTTTACGATGCATGAAATTTAACGGTATCTTTAGACCCACGAATTTGCATAAAGTAACCTGCGAGTCACAGCAGAGTAGGTTTACTAGCAATAGTAGCTGATTCTTTTTTGTCGGAGCTGAGCAATAGTCTATGAGGTTAATAATCTCAATGAATAAACTGTGTGTAAGTAATGACAAATGTACAACTTAGTTCTTTCACACGAGTTCAAGTACACGTCTAACTGCTAAATTCGTCCGCAGAGGAGGGGCAGTTTCATAGATTAATCTTTTCGGATTTCCTCACCGCCTCTTGTCACATGTATGGCCACACTGTTCTTCTCTCAGCACCGCGGGTGTGTGATTGGCCCGTTCTCTTCACAGCCAATGAACTTCACGGAGAGGGCGTGGTGTAGTCAGACAGCTCAGCTGTCCGCAAGCATGGGAAACGAGTGCCGTTAGCCTCACCTTACCTTGAAGCGCTGCAAACAACCTCGAAGTAGATCCTAGTTTCTGTCGACCGTGGTGGCCTTGAAATTCCTAAAAACAGAAGTCAGATTTTTCCTCACGTTTTTGCTTATGTGGACTTTTAGTGTAATATACATTTGAACATGCGTTGTCAGTTTTTCAAATACTAATGACGATGCTGAGTGGTGTCAGTAAAAATTATGATGATGACAGTAAGGTCATTTATGCAACCATAGACGAATAAAGCAAACGGAAAATAATGACAATAAATAACAAATGAATGATTTGTATGAAGGAAGAACATCGAATGTCGAATGCATTTTTCTAATTACGCACACACACACACAAACCACACACGGTATCTTGATAAAAGAGTATGTACGTTTCATTTATGAAGCATTTATATATTTCGTGTAGTGAATATATTAAAGTAAATTAATGTAATTTTCATAATTTCGATTTTTACTTGATTAATGTTACTATAGACATCTGTTTTCGGATGCAGAATGCGACGTAATTTGTAACACGGCACTTGACTGCCATCTCGCGATTGAGCAGCTCGTGTACACTTGCAACACCACAGCCACTGACAGGCAGCGATAACGCTATCTGACTATTGCTACTGGTGGTGATAATAATAATAGTATTGAGAAGACGAAGCAGAAGAAGAAAATCTTTTCCAGTAGTACTCCCGTATAAGTTTCTTTCTTTGGGTATCCAGTCCATCAAGTCCCTAGCATCCAATAACCTCGTCTGCACAGCCAGTTTCTATCAGCACTTCAGACTCCAAGCCAAAGATGTCACTATTTTTGCCTGTGCTAAGGTCTTCGGTTCTTTGGGAAAATACAATTGCAGCACATAGCTAAATGTATTTATCAGCATCAAAATCCCAATAACATTAGTAATAATCATACTCATAACAATCATCAGTGTGTTGTAGTGTACCTTTATTATGTTATGAAAGAATACACATTGAAAAAGAACTGTCTTAATTAAGTAAGTAATTCATTCATTCATTCATTCATGTTTTTTACACATAGGGTGTCCTGTAAACTGATAAAAATGCATGGGCCCATAGCATGAGTTCCCTTCACTGCTACTACCAGAAAACACAGACAGACAGCCTTTGCAAATATGGAAGCTGGAGCCAGCCCTGGTTAAGATTGACTGGGATAATGGCCTTATAATTAATTGAGTTTGCCCCCGGAAGGACACTTGTTAGTTGTGCTGGTTCATATCACTGATCTGAATAAACTTTTACCCTTTTGGTTGGTCAGGCTCAAATCTGACCCCTGTTCCATTCTCAAATAGCACCTTAATTTCCTGCTAATGTTTGGACCAGGTGCATTCAAGGAAGTTAGCTGAAGACTACCAAAAGCTCTCCTACACTTTTCCTATGTGCAATAAACTTTACTTTCACTCATCAACTTCTACTGTGGACATGGATGAAAAAAAGTCAAACTGACCTTTTATCAGTTTTCATTCAGTCCTGCCTTTTCTCACCACTGACTACACATAGCCACTCACACTTGGAATAATGTACTGTGACTTCCTCCAGATGAACCCCCCTGTCACTAGGAACTGGCCTCAAGCGTTCAGAAATTGGCTACGTGACTTTCTCCTCTCTGTATTTATACATCTGAGCTTCCCTTTTGCCCTTCTTCCACAGAGGGGGACTAGTTGCAGTCTGCACCCATTCGAAGTAACTCAAAACCACTGGTGCATGACCTCTAACACACTGCTCCTACTTTCCCTCAAGCCCATCACCTATCTTCATGTCACTGTCTCCATTTCTCAGCCCTGGATGTCTGCGTGTCCTCTCTAAGGCCGCTCAGTGATGGTCCACTCTTTCTTAGCTCTCACCCTTCAGTAGTGGGATGGGCTGCCCTCTGCTGTTACTGCAACAGAGTCTCTCACCACCTTCTGTGAGCAATCTGATTGGACGGTGCCATGGTTTATTTTACTCTGATCTGCTGTGTGATACTCTAAGCTTGTACCAAGGAACCAGCACTTTTTCTGTAAATTGAACAGTGGGGATTTTTATGGCTTTATCAGCTTTTATGGAATTATAGGTATTAAGACTTTTTATCAGTGATTATGAACTGTAATACTATTTCATGTTCTTGCAACTTTGTATGTAAAGTGTGGCTTGCACTTACCACTCTACAATCTCATTGTACCTTGTTATCATCATATTTTGCCATTGTGTTGAATTAATTAGAACTCAATTAATCTCTCCACCTGAAATGATTTTTAAAAAGCACCTGATATAATTCATGTCCAACATTCAATGACACCTGTCAATTTACAGTTACATGAGTAAGTCTCCATGCTATGGCAAGAGAAATGACAGGTAAAGAAAGACAAATTAATAAGCCATGTCTGAAGTGTACTCTGCACTTGCACAAGCACTCTGCACTTGTACAAGTCATATGTTTTTTTTATTATTAAATACTACAAGATAAGGATTTTGAGCATTAACATACAGCAGTGCCTGGTATTCAATGACTTGTATCGGATATTTTCCAAAGCGACAGTGGAGGACGCTCTCTTTCTTTCCTGTTGAGTTCTCCAAACAGAGAATAAATGGTTCCACTGGGGCTCGAACCCAGGACCTTCTGCGTGTAAAGCAGACGTGATAACCACTACACTATGGAACCCTTTGGCAAACAGTCTGCAAATCCCCTTCTAGAATTGAAATCTGCAAACTTCACGAACTACATTCAGGATGTAACGCCACTCCTCGTGCTATAACTGGTTATGCGGTTTCATTTTGAGGTGATCGAATATTTCACGAGTTGTTGTTTACAATCGGACACCAGCAGATGTCGTTGTACCAACTGTTGATCGCTGTTCCAGTAAACCAAACTTGTCCACCTCACCTCTCTTCCCTTTTGACCGAGCTCCCCGTGCACTTTCATAGTCATATGACAGCCCTCACTTCCTGTAGACACTTTGCACATCAGCCGCTGGTGGATATCTTCAGAACCAAGACTCTGTCCTAGTTTATCTCTGATTGTCTCTCGATTTCAGGATGCTAGCGCTCATAAACCGGCTTTTGGACTGGTTCAGGTCCCTCTTTTGGAAGGAGGAGATGGAGCTAACTCTGGTGGGACTTCAGTATTCTGGGAAGACCACATTCGTCAACGTGATAGCTGTGAGTTAGCTAGATAGCTGCTGTTTTTTAACATTGTGAATAAAGCACATGCTCGATCGCCCTGTCATTGCTAAGGAGAGTACTTCACAATTTCTGTTTCAAAATGTAAACAAATCGGTCTGTTTGCTTCGGTTAATTCTGTTGATCAGACGAGTGAATTCTAACTACGCTAGCTAGCCAGTTAGCTAGATGTCTGTTTAGTTGGTTAGCTAACGTTAATGTTGGTTAGCTCGCCCGCTGGCGTATCTTGCTCCCTTTTTAACAGGCCGCCTGATCGCTAGCTTACTAGCTAAGGTGGTTTGTTTACTTAAAAAGGTGTCACTGGTCAAGGGGCTGAGAGAAAGAGCAGTTGTTTAAATGGCATGAAACCATACTGCTCGATAGCTGGAGCTCCCTTGAATGGGCCATTTATTTTTAACACCAGACCTCAGCAATGTATTCGTAAGTAACGTTACTTTTATTTTCGTTGGCTGTAGCTAAAGGGGCTATAGCTAAGTCGTAGTTAGTCATAAGTGGGTAAGAGAAAATGAACTAATCGATACGGAGACCTCCTTTTCATACCCTTTTGTGTGTCTGTATGTGTGTGTGTGCCTGGTGGGTGGGGGTTGGGTGTTATGTAGGGACATTAGCGTGTGTGTGTGTGTGTCAGGACAGAACGTTGCGCAGAATTTCGTAACGAAGGAGGTAAGGTGTAGACGTGAAGCACTTAGCTAACTACCTAATGATAGCGTTTAAACAAGCTCTGGACTTCACCTCCCATCAACATGTAACGCAACGTACAACGTACTGAAGTTCGAGCTCAATCTCCCTGGCGTTTGGGACAATTGGCTGCTCAGGAAAAGCTGTTGCATAGATTTAATGGCAGTGTTGCAGCCAACTTTACTGTGGCCGCTAGCTATCTGTATTTTCCAGACTAACCAACAGTCACAGATTGGACCATACCTTATGTTACCAGTGGTAGGTGTGAGTGGGGGAAACATTGAATTGTTGGTGGAAAATTACAAATGCCGCTATACTTTGACAGTAATATGAGTCAGTTACAGTGATATTAGAGGCGAAAGAAGGCTTAGCATCACGAGAGCATTTTGGCTACGTCACCCGGCTGGATGCCAGTGTTTTGCGCCACTGGTTATCATGAAACCGGTCCGTTTCCCACACATTAGTTTTGTTCCTTCCGAATTTTGTAATTAGTTTATTTGCCCATTTTCTAGTCGTTCTTATTCATCTAGTAAAGTGTGTATATTATTAAAATAAAAGATACATCATTTATTTTTCAATATCACCGTATTGTCTGCGCCGCTCAGGTGATTACGTTGCTCTTGTTTCCTGTTATAAAAACGTGACTGTTCCATATGGTCCGTTTTTGCACGTTGAGGAAAGGTGCATCAACCCTCATTTGTGTCCTGCCAAAGACCTTGAAAATTTGCCTCTGTTTACAACTGAGCACGTTTATAAACCTCCCTGTTGTCACTTATTACCAAAAGGATTGTATTCGGGATAAAAACAGAATTGTCAATCTCATTTCCTGCGTTGTCTTTATTATCCACTTAATCATTCATAAGGTTTGAAATATTCTTATACTAGCTCTACGGAAGCAGCTATCAGCTTCTTTGTAAGTGGGATGTGTCATTTAAACTCCAGTGCTTACATCTGTCATGCAGTAGTTTCTAAGGTGTTTAATGAGTTGATTAACTTTTTCATCAGAGCTTATGGAATAGTTATAGATTTTTTTATATGCATAGGAAGTGCCTTGCTCAAGGACACAGTGGGAGAGCCCTGTCTGGGGAGGGGGCATGAAACTGACCTACTCCAGACCTGCTCCTAAACCACTGTGGTATCCTGCTGCCCCACCTGGGTTAAGGGCTCTGTGCCCTGTGCTGAGCAGCTCAATAACGTCTTTCTTTTGAACGTGCTGGTTCTTATGTTTGCTGCTAAGACACACGAGAGTGGAACAGTCATGAATATGTCACGATAAAATGACCACACCCTTTGCTTTTGTGGTGACATAAGCACTCCTGCGGCACTTGTTCCTGTCTGCAACAGCATGTCAGAAGGATCATTGCTTGCTGCAGCCTTCGTGTGATCTTTCCAGGGACTATAGCCTGGCTGAGGGACATGTCAGGTTTTGCCATATGGCAGGGAGTGGCCCCTCATCCATTTGAATTTGTAAGAGAGTAAGAGATACGTCTGTCCGTCCTCTCACACTTCCTGCAGTGTGAGGCCTGTCAGTCTTTTAGCTTCTGATGTGGAGATTCCTGTCTCGTGCGTATCTGATGTTTTAGGCTTTTCACAGTATTTTGACTTTTACATCATTGGATCAGTGATGCTAGACACCCTTCTGACTTGTAGCGGATGTAGATCAGTGTGCTTTTAGAAATATCAGTGGCCCCCTCCTTGGAGTATGACATCATCTTAAGAAAGACAGTCACAATGTGTCATTGTCAGTCCTCATGCTGCGCTTGTATAAACTATCACAAATTTTTTCAAGTGGCATTTGATATCATTCACAACATAGGCCTTGCAGTGTTCACTTCAGTTAAGTCCTGCCACTCCCCATCTGCCATTTAGCCTAACATCCAAGACATCCTTTACCGGCCCCCATAAGGGATTTTAAATGCTGACTTACTTTAGAGGTGCATTTGTTTTGAGCACACTAGCAATTTCATAAGTCACACTGCTATCACAAAATGTGCTAAACTACTTTTCCTGTTCAGTTAAAAAGAAAAAGCAGAAGTTTCAGTTTGACCCAAGAAAATGGCAGAAGAAGTTATTGTTGACTGGTAGTTGAGTTGAGCTGGTAGGTTAGCATGGGCCTAACATTTCAATGTCTGCAGAGGCAAAATGGTGCCATACTGTTGCAGATCCCTTGAGCCTTAATAAAATCAGCTCTGTATAATTGCTTATATAATAATTGTGTAGTCCATTCTGTTTTATTACAGAGTATGCAGCTAATCTCACTGATTTTGCTTAACTTCTGTTTTGTGCATATTCTGCTTTAATGCAAAATGTCACAGTGGTTTCGAGTGTACACCATATAAGGAGTTGGCTGTAAATGAAATCCCGGTCGGTTGGAGCATCCCCTAGGCTCATGATATGGTTGTGCACATCTGTAGCTTTGGAGTATCTTTCAGAGCCTCATGGCTGCGTTCTGCCTGCTCTGTGGTGAAGGAGAAGGGTTGACTCAGCTCTTTCGAGTGAGAGAGGTAAAAGGCAACGTCTACACTGTAAACCGCGCTTGCATGGAAAGGAAACCCAGCTTTTCTGGTGGCCGCAGGAAATTCTGCCTTGTTTCAAGATGTGACGGCAGCTTTTTCTAAGTTAGGCAAACTTCTGCCAACTGCAGCTAAACCGATTGCCCTCTTGGAGCTGAAGTAAGTTTATTCCGGTCTTCTGAGTTCATTCTGGAGACTATCAAACAGGGTTGCATCTACCCTTTTTATCTCCTGGCAGTTGCAGAAAAAGTCCACATTTACATTACATTGCTTTGCATGTTGCATCCTCTTTATGCTTCAAGGTGCACGGGGAAAATTTTTGAAAATCTTCCGTTTATCATTAACACATCAATGATAAGTCATATGATGTAAGCATGAATCCTGTTTACGTAACATCCCAGATTTCCCCATTTGTGGTCTGCATGCTGTCTTCTAGTGTGATTTTTTTTTTTTTTTTAGGTGAACTGCTTGACCATCTCACTGGATTTTGTAGGTAGCTTTTGCCAATTATCTGCCCTTGTAGCGTGTCAATCTAGGGTGGTGATTGGCATAGTGTGGTCAGCCGCAATGTCCAGGTCCACATTCTGAACAAGGAGAGTCCATCCTCACCCTGTTTTAGGGCAAGCTGTGATTGTTGTGGTGAGCTTGATGGGCAAACAGGAGATGACACAGCAGGTCAGCAGTGCAATTCCGTGTCAAGGAGAAGGGCTAATCACCCAGTTCCATTGGAAGCCATGTAAGTTACCCCGGATAAGAGCGCCTTCTGAGCAGATAGATAATTTAATGTAATAATGACCATTATGGGCATTGGACCATCCCGTACATTGGCAGCTGAGGTTGCTACAGTAGTGTTAGCAGGAAATTGATTGCTGTCTATGAAGCAGAGGATGCAGTGTAAGGTCTCAAAACTTGACGGTCTGCTCTGTGACCCCCCAGAGCACGATGTTGGCATGGTTTCATAAAATTCAGTGCAGTGAAAGGAACTGCTGTCTGTAGATATTGTCCTTATGTTCCTGATATCAAACTCAAGCCTGCAGGTTGTACTGGCACCAGCCATGCTATCGATATTGCCTCTGAAGTTTCCCCCACAAGGAGGCTTTTGACTGGACAGGAGGAATGTATGTTACAAGTGCATAATGAGGAAGAATCATATTTGCGTAACCCCTGACTTATAAATCAGGAAGGTCATTATCAGTCTGACTTCAGCCCTTTCACCTTTCTGATTTACATATTCCTGATAGCTGTCGTCTATGCAATGTCACTGCTGTACCTCGAACACAGTTATGACACATTACCTATTTCCTGGTTTGGCTTATGGTGACTCAGTTTTAAAAATTTATCGTAATAGGATGGTTATTTCATTTTTTATTACATATTTGTTTGCATTTAATTGTAAGTAGATGAATAATTTTTTTTTGAAAGAAGAAAAAATATGCCACAGATATTCTATGTTGGCTACAGTTGATAGTCAGCTTAGTGTGCTTCATATGGAATGCTCTGTGTGTTTAAGCTATAATTGTTCTTATTTGCTGGGTCATTATGAACATTCTTGAAGGGGTGTGGTCTAAAACAGAACATCCATAGTATTCATTGCATCACAGACAGCAGTGGAACCTCCTAGACCAGGAAGTACAGAGAATGGAAGGAATGCAGCTTTATATCTGGTCATTATGTAGAATGTCTATGGTTGTGCAGTTACAGTTTATTGAACCCATTGCAGATAAGCATTTAGATTTAAAATAAATTTTAAAAGCCATAGGAATCAGGCAGTGATGATAAGAACAGCATGTTGAGTTTGAGGCATGTCAGCTGTCCTCCCTCTGAAAGGTAATGAACACATTTGGGTTATGTTCACTGTACTCAAAATAGGTTAGCCAGTTCATCTCCTCCACCTCATGCTAATGACATAGCAGAGCATTTTTAGCAGGCAGTTTACTCTGTGTAGATGCTTTACGTAACAATGTAGGTTCTTATTTCTGGCTTTTGCTGTCAGATGTCTGTAGAAATAAATGTAATGACTCTATTAAGGCTGTGCTACAGAATGATCTGATTTATTAATCTGTGCATGTGCTGACAGCTGGCATGTAGCGCTCAAACATTTGGTATCATAAATGCTAATGTTATGCTGGAGTGGTGATTTATGTTTGTAGAATGAAATGGGCGTCCTGCTTTGTTTGTCTTAACATGTATGATGTCATTTTGTCATTTTCTGTGTGAAATTCCCTGTCTGTGGGATGACCTGGTTGCCCCCTGGGAATTGATAAAAGTTCTGTTCAATTCTAATCTATCTTTAGTCTGAGCCTGGTCTGGAGTGGGTCATAGGCTGGAATGCATGTGGCTCGAGGGGTGCATAATTAGTTGATTGGAGTGCATGGGGTAAGGGCCAGGATGCAGGATGTGTGGTGAGTAATTATGAAAGCGATCAGGGCAGGGAGCTGCTCTTTACAGTGAGGGCGGGGGGGGGGGGGGGGGGGGGGATACAGAGCCGCTCCTCAGAGCAAGCGGGGATACAGAGCCTTCTTGCAGAGTGCAGCAGGTTTCCAATCCTGTGAGCATCCTGACTTCAGAGCTTTTCTCAGGGCCCAACTAATTTTTTGTCTAACACTAATGGACTTTATGAGAACAGGCCATGATGCTTGCTAAACCAGCCGTTTATGTTCTTCTAATCGCCATTAGCAGTTGAGGAAATGAAAACAAAATAGCTCAGCCTGGAACACCGTGCTGCCCTGAGCTCTACTGGATGCTGCTGCTGTCAGCTGTCCTGACAGTTGATCCGTACTGCTGCTCTGACCACTACCCCTGTTTACTGCTCTGACTGCTGATCCACACTGCTGCTCTGACCACTACCCCTCTTTACTGCTCTGACTGCTGATCCACACTGCTGCTCTGACCACTACCCCTGTTTACTGCTCTGACTGCTGATCCACACTGCTGCTCTGACCACTACCCCTGTTTACTGCTCTGACTGCTGATCCACACTGCTGCTCTGACCACTACCCCTCTCTGCTGGAATTTAATTTGTGAATTACCCCCCCCCCCCCCCCCCCCCCCCAATTGTCTTGTCTCCTTGCTGCGCTTGTGCCAGTTAGGTGTGGAGTGCAGGGGGGTAGCACAGTAGAGCCGGAAAGGCTTGCTGAGGGGAACCCTGCTGGAACGTCACAAGACTGCCTCACCCCTTTCCACTTAGCTCCAGTCAGGTGACTGGGCCACAGTCATGTGCCCCGTGCTGAAAGGGCTGACTCATACAGAGAGGTAGTGTTTCCCCTGGAAAAGAGCGGGACCGTCTAATCACGTCCTCTCCCCACCCTGCAGCACCCCCCCCCCCCCCCCCCCCCCATATGACCAGCGCTGTGGTCACAAATCGGATTTCCTCTCCCTCATAATGGCTCTATTCATTACAGCATTGTGGCTCACATACAGAGTCCTGCTATTAGTGTGTGTCATATAGAGAAAGTGAGTCTGGCGCGCAGTAGACGCATGTTAATGCAGATGTAAAAATTCACATCTAATTCACATTCACATTTAATGACTGGTGCCTCTCAGTGCTGGTACCTTTTCTGGCTGTTGCCGTGTTTTTTATTTTTGATTTGTAAGCACATGTGCTTCTTTCGCAACCCTTGTCTCAAGATGTGTTCAGTTAGCCAGTCTGTTATTTAATGACCCATCTATTTTGAGCTCTTACAAACTCATAAGAATTTTTAAACTTCAGCAAGGTCAGCTGATGTTAGCACAGTAATTTTAGCATGCTACACTTATGTTTTTTGTTGTTGTTTTTTTTTTAATCAGGAGGCTGCAAAGTGTGTTTGTGTGTGTGTGTAAACCTGTGCATGTATGCCAAAGTACCCATGTATGTGTGTGTATGTGTTCACATTTATGCCTGTATGTGTCTGTGCACGCATGTATGTTTCTTTTGCTCTGTCAGCAGAGTTAACTGCGTGGCTAACAGTGGCAGTTTCCGCCTCTACATTACATTATTGGCATTTAGCAGACACTCTTACCCAGAGCGTCTTACATCAGTTACAATGTTATCCATTTATACATCTGGATATTTACTAAGGCAGTTTGGGGTTAAGTACCTTGCCCAAGGGTACAACAGCAGTGCCCCAGTGGGGAATCGAGCCGGCAACCTTTTGGTCATGAGCCCTGCTACGTAACCACTACGCTACACTGCCTCGTTAATCATTAATTTGATAGTGTTTTTGCTCTGCTCTTTCAGTCGGGCCAGTTCAGCGAGGACATGATCCCTACAGTGGGCTTCAACATGCGCAAGGTCACCAAGGGCAACGTCACCATAAAGGTACCACTTTCCTTCCTGCAAGAGCATTCCGTCACCTGTGTTTGCATGGTGCACTGTGGCTCCACCCTTGCATGTAGGAGCACCCTATCAGCTGTGACTGACATGGTGCACTGTGACTCCACCTCTGCCTGTAAGAATGGACTATCAGAGGCTCATGATGCCTCACTATTCTATCACTGACTCCGCCCCTGCATTTTGGAACAGCCAATGACTGAAGTATGTCTTGCTCAGTCTAGAAGCAGCCTTTTTTATCCAGAGATGCATTAAATACACAAAACGGTTGCATAAAGCATTTTTCAGTAGAAATGCTGTTGAACTGAATGTCCAGTGCAGAACATTTCCAGCATGGCAGCAAATGTGCTTCTCAGTGCTGCTTCATGAAATAACAGAGCCACTTTTCTGAGTAGTGTCATTTATTAGCTGCTCAAACACTGATTACATAAGAGATGCAATTGAACACAAATTAAATATGACTATAAATGTACTTCATATATGAAGTATGAAATATGAAAGAGTATAGCCATGAACAATGTGATGCAGAATTGCAGGAACGGACAGTGCAGCAGCTCTGTTTGTACAGTGGTTCTGATGCCACCCAGAGTTTTTTTTTATCTTTTTTTTATGATCAAAAATGTGTGTTTAATTAGCCTCCTGTCAGCTGCAACCACCACAAGATCTTAAGATGGAGGACACAACATGCCATTCACATTTACCATCCTGAAGCACCTACGAAGCCAATTTCTCATTGTATCGGTTTAAAATATTGCAAAAAAAGCATGAATATACTTTAGAAGAGACAGTACATACTTTTACATTTTACAATTTTATTGTGCGTATGCTTTTATTATGCTTATTTCTTCTCATCTTTCGATATGTGCACTTTCAAAAATGCACTTTTCATTGAAACTGTTAGAAATAATCATAACCTGTTGTGGCCTCATGCATTGCAGTCTTCAGCTGGAGATCTGATATGACTCAGATTACCTGGCAGTGCCTTAACATGTACAGCAAAGTCATTTATGAGTTCTTTATTGTTGTAGTGATGTCCTTGAGTGTGTTAAGGACGTCCCTTTTTGGTTTTAGTTTCACATTTGTGAACACAGTATATATGTATATATGCATGAATCTAATGTTCTCCCTTCTCTAATAGCTCCTCATAATAATTTCAGCCATGAGTGCCATCTAGTGGAGGACACTAAAACTAACTTGGCTTGGCTGAGATTTGCTAGCTGATATAAGTAGCACAATATCTTGTGATATTCCTTTTTCTTCACAAGCTGATGATGTCACTCATGAGTGGCAGTAACATGTGGTTGTGTAGCACTTTTTCCCTGTGTTGGATCTGGTCAGTGACAGACTGTTTTATTTTATCCTGCAGATCTGGGACATAGGGGGGCAGCCACGATTCCGCAGCATGTGGGAGCGCTACTGTCGTGGAGTCAATGCTATCGTGTAAGTGCAGCCAAAGCCACCGAAGAGGCTTCATGGACACCAGTATGGGCGGAGCCATTGCGTGCTGTCTGTGATCCACCAGTTTCAACCAATCGTAGTCTTGTGTGAAGAGCAACTTCTTTTGATTGGCTCATACGAGTTGGTGATTGGCAGCACATGGTGGTTCCACCCATCGTGGGGATCATGAAGCCTCACTGTCCCATCACTGATTCCAGTGTGGGACTGATGAAAGGAAAGCACTTGATTGCTTGGACTATGAATTGAGCATCATGATGAGAACTCAACAGTCTGACCTTTACATCAGACAGATTAGATTCATATCAGGTTACATTACTTTATTGTCCTTGCATAAGGATGTTATTCCCCCAGCTTGTGCAGTAAGACAGTTGACTTAAGGTGGGTAGCACCTGTCTTTATCATAGTCATTTGGAAAAATCAGTAAAAGGCCACATTTAAATTCACACAGCCATTTTTTCCCCACTCAAAATGTCTATGGCAAGTGTGAAAAAAACAAAGTTTTTTTCTTGTAAACTAGTTTGATTATGTTAATGCTGTTGGTTGTGTATTTTTCCGCTGTGCCACTTAGTACGCAAATATACTTATCATGCAAGTCAGTCTATGCTCTTTCACAGACCTTGATTAGCTCAGATTTGGGTCTGATTTGTGCAGCTGAATTAAAGGGACAAGGTTAATCACACTGTGTGAAACAGCCCTTCATCTTTGAGTGGTACAGTAATGCTATTGTTCTTTGTGGTGATTTGAACCTCCATTTAACTGTGTTTACTTACAGTTACATGGTGGACGCTGCAGACCGTGAAAAGATCGAAGCCTCTAGAAATGAGCTGCACAATCTGTTAGACAAACCGCAGTTGCAAGGAATACCGGTGAGTTTGCCTGTGTCTGATCTGTGCTTGTGGGCTGCGTTGTCTCATACATGGGCCAAAGTCAGCAGAGCTTTCATGAAACCTCTCCTCCTGTGTAGTGTGACCTCAGACACTTGGAAATGCAGCAGAAGGAAACAGCATTGTGCAGTAGTGATGAGGGAATGAGCCCCATGGAGGGTTGAGCAGGCATGTACTGTCAATCACTGACTCGTATGAACCAGTCGAAAGACCAGAGGAAACCATTGATTGGTTCACACGCGGCTTTGGCTGCGCGCAATAGCTCCACTGCCTCGGTGCTGTCATTACATTCTCAGGTATTGTAAGTGGCCAATGAAACAGGGGTAAATTCAGAGATAAATCTGCTTGGCCTGTATTTACTTGTCAGACGTTGTACCCAGATTGTGATTACATTTTTGCACCTCTTTCCAGAAGTGATGCACTGAATTTATACAGTATTTATGGAGCTTGACAGAAATAATAGCTGGTATTGGTAGCAGTCTGACTGTTCACATGGTTCAGCTTGAACTCTGAGTGAGGCCAATGAGGGCGCACTTTGTCTTTTTTGTCTCTTTTTAATGCAGAGATCCAATGACAGCTCAGGTGCAGAAAGCAAACAAAGCCCTATAGATTAGCTGTCAAGGAAAACGATGTATCTCCACATCTTTTCATCCCCAGCTTTTCTCCCCACGATGCAGCTGAGTCATACGATTAGATAGAAAGAGAGATCGGGACCGCAGAGAGAAAAAGCCATTACACTTCTGCTGATACGGGGGCTTATCTGACGTTTTCTTTCTCCTCTTCTTCAGGTGCTAGTGCTTGGAAACAAGCGAGATCTTCCCAATGCTTTGGATGAGAAACAGCTTATTGAAAAAATGTGAGTAACATGCTATTTTCTCACTGATAGATCTGATGATAGGTTGAAGTGCAGATGTCATATCATCAGTGACTCACTGATTGAGCTAACCATAGTGTTAGAGAGTGGAGTGTGGAGAGCAAAAACCTTTGTTTCATTCAAACCAATGTGTCAGATACATGGTAGCTGCATCAGGTATGGGCTTCTTGAAGCCCTTCTCTCCCGTTACTCGTCTCCAGTGCAACAGGTTCACTGCCACAAGCCCGAGTCAGCGAGACTCCGAGGTCTGATTTGTTTCAGTGCGGTAGTAAATGTGAAAGACAGGAGTGACCTTTCAAAAACAGTCTCATTTTGAAACTGCATTTTCGAATGCATTGGTGGAAAAAAAGACGTCCTCAACAAGACAACTGTAAGCTAGATATTGTTATATGTCAGTGTTGTACCAGGAATTTTAAACTATATCTAATAACGATGTTTATATTATGATCATATGATGATGTTAATGTGATCTGGGCTCTTTAACGAAAAACATCCAGGAAATGATTATGCGGCATCGTCATCCTTGACATTTTATATCCAGTGATGTCCATATTCAAGCCACGCTCGGATGGCCTTGCTCGCAGAATTGAATTACCGCCTGCTGTCTGATCTGTGGCAGTGCACTGGTCCCCTGGCCTGCCATTTAGGTGTTGGCTCAGTTTTGTAGAAGACACACTAGAAGGGCATTTCTCATCCTGGGTGGGGCTGTCTGCCAGTGGGCATTTTTAACCCATCAGTGGGCACTGGGGGTGTTCACTTGTGAAGAAATAGAAAAATACTGTCATTGTTCAGGGATTGTCATTGTTATTGATGTTGTTATTATAGCCGTGTTCAATTATTAAGGTTGCTCGTGAATTAGTGGCCCTATGCATTTACATTACCACAAATAGGTTTAAAGAGTGTAAGTACTATATAATAGTTAATGTACTCAATAATTACACTGTACCTAGATATGGTGGTTATATTTAGGTATGAGTGCTGCTTGATGTGAAGTGGTACAGATATTTTTAAATTTTATGAAATTAATTTCCAGTTCACTCAATAATTACTCCTTTTCAGCAACATTTTGCTTTTCTCTTCTTTTTGTTGTGCTGCCTATGGCCGGCACAGAGCAGCAATGAAATTGTTGAGGTTGTTCTTTGGAGTCTCCATAAAACAGGTTACGGTCAGCACCTTGATGGAATGTGTCTCTCTGCTGTTGTGCCTCAGTTATGCAGGTTATGTTTTCCTGCTTTTCTGCTTTCATTTCACCAATACGGATGTCAGTCCACTTCCTTAGCGCTGCTTTGCCCAACCCATTGAAAAATCCTGTGAAAACATCTCTGGTTTTACAAATGAATAGTCGTCATCGCTGTGGAAGCGAAAACGATAGCTGGCTGTTGAGAGGTGCACACCACACTGCATAGGTCAGCCCCCATTCAAAGTGGTCAGGCCCACGGAAAAAGAGCTTTCTGGACAGATCCGCCTCTGGCGTCTGCGGGCAACATCCACCCTCCCTGAGTGCTTTATTCATGTGCGTTTTCTTTCTTTGCAGGAACTTGGCAGCCATTCAGGACAGAGAGATCTGCTGCTACTCTATTTCCTGTAAAGAGAAGGATAACATAGGTGAGCAAGAAACAGTCATCTGGCAGAGAGTCTCAGGGCCTGGGCTTTACAGGATCTTACACAGAACAATCCATACACATTAACCAATTCATTAACTAAAACTAGAAAATTGCTGAGCATTTGTTGGTGGTTTGCTCAGTAATAAAAATTCAGTACTATCACAAAACCCCTCATTTTAGAGATGTTAGAGTCATAAGTTCAGCTTTACTGTGTCACAAAGCCCATGAAAAAGAGATGTGTATATATTAATAGTGCACGGTCCCAGACAGAGTTTGTATAGTTGGTGTACCTTTGAGAGTTCATAATCATTCCACACCATTCATAAAAAATGAGTGAATTTTTGTTGTTGAGAAACAGAAATATTTCATCTCTGCCGCTGCCAAAGCTTGAGCTGCATTTGAGAGAACTGTCTGTTTGTGAGTGTAGTTCTTGTATGAGTGCTGTTTTGGTGAGAGCTGTGTACTTGGGATGTATGTGTGCGCTATGTCTGTGTCAGTACTGTGTACATGAGGTCTATTTTTGAGAGACCTGTGTATGCGAGCACTTTATTTGTGTACTGTTACAGTTTCTGTGACTCTGACTGCTGTGTTCTGTCTCTGTTTTTCCCAGATATCACACTGCAGTGGCTTATCCAGCACTCAAAGTCCCGGAGGAGCTGAGAGCAAAGACCCCCTCCCTCCCCGCAGCCTCCCCCTATGGTCCCAGCTCCAGTCCCATTGGCCACACCATTCCCATCCTCTCGGTCATTGCTCACCCAGTGGCGATGTTGTCATCCTCCTCAGCAGCGCGGTGTCTCTCCTTCTCTCTGTCTCTGTCTCTCTCTCTCTCGTACCGGTGTTCTCAGTTCCTTCCATGTCCTGACATCACCCCCTGCCCTTCCCCACATTTGACACGCACAGCTTACGGCATGGCCCGTGCCCTCCTAAAGACGTGCGGCCTCCAGTCGTTCACCGCCCTCCACAGCACAGGGGGGCCCAGAGTTGTCATTATGCTGTCAGCAGAGAAATGCAGAGCTGAGAGCCTGGCGCCCTCTGCCTGTCACATGCCAAGTTGCATCCAGTCAAAAACAAAAAAAAAAAAAAAGAAGGAAGTCTGTTTTCCAGAAAGCCTGTTAACGCTGCACCAGGCAGAGGAAGATTGCACACGTTTCAGATAGGGTGTTGGGTTGTTCGATGAGTGTCGAACCCTGTGCAGAATTTATACAGCCAGTCAAGCCAGTTTGACCCTGGAAAAACAATGAGGTTGATCTTCCTTTGTCTTGGGTCTCCTGCTGCAGGTGCTAAATTTGTAGTCATTTTCTGAATTTTGACCCTTTCCCAAACCAAATCAGGTACTTTGTAGGAACTGTCCTTGAACCGAACAAGTTCTGAAGAAATAAAATAATTTACCAGAAGGAATATCAAGCTGTTTTTTATTTACCACAGTAAGGGTACAGATATGAATGTAGAGATCCTGAGCATAAATGTGGAGTAGCAGACGTGAAGCAGAGCTGTGTAGAGGGGTGTTCTCTTGGAGTTGTGAGTGTCGCAGTTTGGACTGCAGAGTTCAAAGTGCCTTCTGCAAAACCTCTGTCTTCTGGAAAAAAAATTGCGCTTCAGATGTACCTGGGCCATATTGATACATATAAAACAAAACATCACATAAGTTGGTAAAAAAAATGTGACAGTAACAGATACACATATTCAAGAAATCTGGAAGGGCATATTGTCAGGTCGATTTTACTAGTTTGCCATTGACACGACACCTCCAAGTACACTCACTCGCTCCCTCTTTCGCTCACTCTCTGTGGACATATTATGACAGCTCTGGAAAAGCCCACTGTGTTTAATGCACTTATGTTAATAAGCTAGAGAAACCAAGTGTATGGTAAAATGATGAGTGATGTATAAAGCACAAGTCAGAGTGAATGCAATGCTGATGACTTGCTTTGCTTGTTAGCACTGGTGGTGTGGGTGGGGGGAATTGAATGGGAAGTTGTTGCACTGAAGTTCACAAGACTTTTTTGCGCCTTTTTAGAAGCCTAGAGAAAAAAATGCCAGCAATTGTCGTGTCAGTCAGTCAGTGGGATAGTCAGCCACTCAGTCAGTCCCGTGGCCAGTTAAGCCATTGTCAGTCAGTGTAATAGTTGAAAATGAGTCAGTCCTATAGACAGTCAGTGTAATTGTCAGTCAGTCTTATAACCAGACAGGCGGTCCTGCAACCTGTAGCTATTCTGTGATAGATAATGTGCCACATGGATGCCTTGTAGTCTCTGAGCTCCGTGAGCGCTAACTACAGTTTTTTTTTTTTTTTTTTGCTTGAGTTGGATGTTCCCCCCGCAAAGCCTTACTGAAGCAGTGAAGGACTTCAGAGTGACACGCTGACAGGCAGATGCTGCTGACCCTCTGGTTGTCCACAGAAATAGCCATTCTTTTAAATCGGCTGTGTGGGCTGAAACTAAAGAACCGGCTGTTGCTGTAGATCCCCTTATGGTAATCTGTACCCACCCAACGCAGCAGTACGTTAGTCTCTATTAATTTACAAAGGTCAAAGGTCACACGAGCACATTTGCTCTGTAGTTTATTTTTGATTATATTTTTGTTTGTACATACCTAGGTTCAGCGAATGGACTCTTGTCTGTGGTCAATGCCTGTCCCTTTTCCCTGTATGTCTCATGCAAGAAGAATCAGTTAGATTTTGTCAAATAATAGTACAGCACTAGAATGATTTGCCACTCTAAGCAATTTCAGCATTGACAGTGGAATTTTATTTTCCTTTTTTACAGAAGGAGATAGGGTTGTAATCAAGCCGCTTGTGTCGTGTGTTAGTGTGGGGCTCAGAGATGAGCACATCATACAGACATCATAGAGAAAATGTAGAGTGAAGGACTGTCAGTTAGGAGTGTTTAGAAGTCCTGAGAAAATGCTGAGGCCTGATGAATTTAAAATCTTTCACTGGACAAAGGCAACTGTCCAGATGAATTCACCCTTTTTAATCATACAATATTGCAGGCCATTCGATTCACTTTATTAGCAGAGCATTAGTATTGGTTCTCATAGCGTATGTTGACCTGATTGAGGTCAAGTTCTGTAGCATACATTTTTCATTTTTACATGTTATCCATTTACACAGGTACAAAGCTACTGAAGAAATTCAGGTTAAACACAGTGTTAAAGGATGCAGGAATAAAGGCACCAGGAGCTCCACTTTACAGGCAAGACAGTCTCTGACTAGGCTGTGCTTTGAGAAAATCAACTACCACTGTAGTGTGACCGCTGGAATTGACATGTGTTTACATCTGGCTTTCATTTATTGCATTTACCGGATTCTTGACTTCACCTGATCATGTGCAGAAATCGCTGTGATTTGTTTGTTTGTTTTTTTTTTTTTTTTTTTTTTTTTAATTTTTTAAAAAATTCTGAATATATGTAAATATTTACAGTGCGGATGTTAAACTGGAAGTTGTCACTATCTGTAGGAATTTTGCTGCCTCACCTAACCCCCAGCTCTACATCGGTGACCTGGAGTACCACGCTTTACCAGCCTGACCATACCACTTAAGTCTGCTCTTTGCCCCCCCAGCATAGCCACAGTCTTAAGCACACAGTCTTAAAGGAACATGCAGTCACGGGTTAACTGGATGCTTTGTTGGTGTCTCATGTATGGATTTGGACTGGAAGTACAAATCAATGAAAGTAGTTGACACAGTCATGGGAACCAAAGGCCTCTTTTTATCACCTGTGTTTCCTTTCAGAAACCCTGTGGAGACCCTTGCAGTCAAGTTGCTAACGTTGATGTGAAACGATATGGAGAGATGTGTGTACAGACACCACTGCCTTGCTGATTAAAACACAGACATGTGTGTAACTCCTCTCAAAGAGTACTTTGCCCTGTCCCTCACACTGAATTGTAAAGGCTTTTGTCCAGTCTTGCTGACTGCCCTACCTTGAGGCATCGCTTTCCTCTCTTTGGGCCTAATTATGCCGGAAGTGTTTCTTTCTTTTGTGTGTATGTGTAATGTGGGGACCAGGTCATGTCGGAGAGTAACCGTGGCTGTACGGGTAAAAGCTTGTTGTATCTGATGTTGAGCTACTTACTGCATTTTATGGAATTCTGACACTATTGCAAAATGAGAGGTGCTTTCTCCCCAGTGCGTTTGTAACTGCATGTGCAAACCCCCCCATACTCATTCAGTTATAGACTTTGTAAATAAGAAACGTTAACATTTTTATTCAGGTGAAAGCTGTTGTCTGTTTCTTGCATATTGTTTTTGTCTCTGCTCAATAAATTTTGGGTTTTTGAGGGTGATTCTGTCAACTCTTAAGACAGACATTTCTCACTATAATTTTACAAGTGAAGCAACCACTAACCACACAAATAACAGATGTTTTAAGTTTATTTTACTGATGTATAGAATTCAAAAGGTATTTATAAAGACGGAAGAGATGTATGCACTCACTGGGTAAGTTTCAGGTTTTCTGATTTTGGTTTTGTTGTTCATGCACACACAGCCACACACACTAACCACACTAATAACAGATGTTTTAAGTTTATTTTACTAATGTATAGAATTCAGAAGGTATTTATAAAGACAGAAGAGATGTATGCACTCACTGGGTAAGTTTCAGGTTTTCTGATCTTGGTTTTGTTCATGCACAAGAAGGCACTACCTACACTGTCCAAAGCTTTACGTTTACATAGCATTACATTGTTGTACCAAGAACTTATCACTTGATGTTTGCGATGGTCATAGACACTGTCAGATTTTGGATACAAGCCTCTATCTGGAAGTAATGACCCTGAATATGTAGCTAAGAGGAAAGTGTGTGGTGTCAGTAGCTTTTAAGTGTCTTGGAAGTTTTCTCCACTGTTTTATTTGTATCCTCGGTGACCTCCAGGTAACTCAAATTTGCCACATTCAAATGCCCGTTTGATTTGATTATAAGTTTAAGGAGTTTCAGGTCCAATTATAAGTGGAATTGATCATTAAATCTCAAAAAACACTTTTGTTGCATCAGAAATAGGCCACCAGTCTAAGAGGAAAGTATGTTAAGCCAAAGGAATAAAAAAGATGTATTCATCATCTGCCTATTCTTCAGATTTAGCCAGATCTTCAAAGCAAAATGGAAAGTAAAATTTTTGCATGTGATGTAGAAACAAAATAGACTATAGACTATGAACAAATAATAACATAGGGAATGGAGCTCTAGTGTAGTGGAGGGTTGTATGGGTGACTGGGAAATTTTTACATCACATAACGTGATGGACCCAGAAGTTAAGAAAACTGTTCGGCACTCCCTTTTTGTAGTTCACAGATTGATTGATTTTTATTTTTTCAGAGAGCAATTGTGAAAATGTTTTGGCATTTTTATCTCTTTTGCCTCAGAGCTGCAACAACGGAATCATAAACAGTCTTACATGCAGATCTGTCACATTATTGCCTGTCACTTGAGGAATACCAGTAATGTGTATTCTTTAAGGTGAAAGGTCAAATGCTGTTTTACAGTATGATTAATGGCATGTATTTATCTGTCTGTACATTTTCTACAGTAGTGATCCCTTACTGTGAGGTGACGTGATAGAATCAAAGGTTCCAGAAAAAGGCTGAGCCATAATCCCAAAAAAACTGCAGGATGTGAGGAAAGCAATTTGACAATCTGTAGCTACTCTGCTTACAGGGCAGACCTGAAATGACACTTCTGTGTGAAGTGTCATTTACATAAGCATATCTACCACTAGATGGCAGTAGTGGTACTAGAAGCACCAGGCAGTGCATTTGCAGCAGCCAGCATCTTATGGCTGTGGATTTCACGTGCATGGTGTTAAAACTAACATCACTGTTTCTCTGTTAGGCCTCATAGACACTGTTGAGACTTCACAAGTGGTCTGGGGCAGTCAAGGGACAATTCATGCAAGTTATTTGGAGGAGGAACTGGAGCAGTATCGAAAAATACAAATTATTTGTCCCGATGGATTCAGCTATGAATATTCACTGTATCATTTTTTATTCTTTTTAGAAGTCGACATAGTAAAATTAGTCCCATATGTTCACAACAAACTGACCATCATCCATGTCAATAAGGGGGGGTGTTTAGGGTCGAACTGTGCCCACCATGAGATGTGAATGGCAGATGTGAATTGGCTCCTCACTGATGGAAATCTTGCAACCAAGCACATTACTTCCCCTGCACACATGAATCTTCCAAAATTCATGAAACCTCATGCTCCTCAAGGATTAACAACAACGCACATGGCTCTTTCTTGTTTACAGCCTTGCACTTAAGCAGACCTTGCCCAAATTCCCTGACCAAAGTCCTGACATTACCCTTCCCCATAGTAGTCCACTACTGGATACATTTCCATTGTGAATGCAATTTCACTTCACTCATTTTTTTGGTTTGTTATGGATGTCTTCGGTGTGTTGAACAGAAATTCATTTTGCTCTTCCGTTTCAATGAGTCCATTTTTATTTCTGATTTTTAGACAATAAGTGCTTTAGGGTTTTTTTTCTGGGTCAGGCACAAAGTTCATTTTCTTTTTCTTTTTTGTCTTGTCAACTGAGCTGCTGTGGTTTAGCATATTAGTCGTGTGTCTGTCTCAGATAAGGCTGAGTTTCTTCGTTAAAAGAGTAGAAAACCTTCTTAATTAAAAAAACGTTTATCATAATTCCTTGACTTTTCCCAAGATTGGGAAATGATCAAAATCCATTCACTACAGTATGTAAGCATTTATCTTAAGGATATAACCAAACCTTAAGTGAAAAACAATGAGGATATTGTTTTTTCGTGATGTCTGTTTAGTCCGATCATAAGCATGCCCTCCTTGCAAAAAGTAAACAATTATGGATGTTCTTCATGCTTCTTAATGCTGTTCTTTAGCTTGGTCGTGCGGGCTAAAAAAGCTAGATTTGGGTTTTACCCTATGCCACTCAGAGACTGTTTTCTAGCATCACCCCAAGTCAATATTTACATAGATTGGTTGATACAGTTACGGTGTAGGTATGGAAAGTACAGCGCGAACATTATGACAATACAATACAAACTTTGGAGGTGAAATGCACAGCAGTGTTAATTGTGTAGGGAGAGCAAAAATGCTTTTATAATTTGCCATCAAACCTGCTTGCTTTCCTCACTGGGTTAACTTCTTTGTGTTCAGTCTAGCTTGCTGCAGGTGAATATGTTAATTTTGGAGGCCAATTCAGCCAGTAGCTTTAGAGACAAGGCACAAAATAGTATATTTTAGCAACATAATAATCTTCTCACAAAATCTAAACTTGACGTTCTCATATCATGAAGGCAAAATATTTGGTGGCAAGTGGTTGCTTTCAAGGTGAATTCATTGGAATTGTATGTAGGCCTAATGCTTGATAAGCTTCTAAATGATAATTGGTATATCCAATCACTTATTTCATACGTTAGACCTCTTCAAGTACTAGCACATCTGATAAAACCTGTCAGCTGATAAGCACGACCTTTATTAGGTTAAATAGGTTTTCTGGTGCTAGCATAATACATCAAATACACAGCTGGGAGTCTCTGACCCTTATGATAGAATCTGACAATGACGGTGTTAGTGGTTTTGTTGGCATGACAATTAAATAATATATGAATGGAATATAGTCTAAGTGCATCTGTGTATTTTCGATGAAAGGTTAAGGTTTGTAATGATTTAAAAAAGTCAAAAATATGACTAAAAAAGATGTGACTAAAACTAGACAAAAATGTTCATCAACCAAAGCTAAACATAAAATGCAAACCTATTTTTCCAAGAATTTTCCAGGAATCCCAGAAATAATTTTATCCTTTTGGAATATTTTCAAAGGGTAAAAATTTGGTCTGAACATAAACAAAGAAGAATTTACACTTGCTAGGTCAAAAACTGAGTTAAAGTGACATGAACTACTCAAAGTTAACGAATGGTGAAATTACCAATATTTGAACATTGAGCTCATGACACACACAAACATAAAACTCAACACAAGTGTCTACAGTTATAATTCTCTCCATTTTTCCAGCAGTCCTTTGGAGTGTTGTCTGTATTGTCTGTTGGTTAAAATTGTTTGCTGGCATTCCCGAGTAGGTAAAATTTTGCTTGATGAAAGGTCTTTACATAAAACTGTCATTAGGTGGCAGTGTTACCTTGATTCTTAGATAAGTTTAAGGATTTTATAGGCAGCATTTAGTTCTGCAACCATATCTGTGGAAAGTAGACAAGTTTGTGTCACATGCTAATGTTCATTTGAAACTCCATAAGGTCTTTCTTGGGTGATCACCCCAGAATGTTTTCATTAAGTTTTTCTAAACATTTCCCCTGAATATATGGGAGTAGATCAGTGCTGAAAAGTGTAAGCCATGCATATCCATAGGTATTCTGCCCCGCATGTCATCTGTTGTGTATCAAAGAAAGCGACTAGATGAACCGTTGAGGAAAATTACAGTAAATATCTCCTTTATCAGACATCCCATCCAATAGACACAAAGGCACAATGACATCACTGTGATACTGAAACCAGATAAGACTATCTGGAGGGGGTGTGTGACCACACCAGTCCCTCAGTGCCTGGGATTCTGATGGCACCTCTATGGGCTCTGAACAATGGCATGGTTTCAGTAGATGCCAAGGCCCTGCCTCTCACTGTCCAAGAGCCCTGGCCTTCCACAGTGTCCTTTGTTTTATGCCATTTGTTGTGTGTTTGTGCTTGTGTGCATGCACGTCTGCGAGGGCTGGAGACAGACTGGGGACGTTTGATGGTTGCGATGGCTTGTCAACAACCGCTGAGACAGATCAGAGACCCTGATAGGAGAGATGACCTTTGTGTGAACAACAATGTCACTTGTATGATGTCACCCCTGTGTGATGGGTAGGATTGATAATGGTACGGTCATGTTCTATCTTTCGAACGTTTCTGATAGGGCTACTTCACAAGCTACAGCTGTGGCCATCCCTTTGTCCTTACTGTTGAGAGAGAAATTGTAAGTGTAGTCTGTGGTGAGACATGAAAAACATTTCAATGATCAATGTCCAATCAGATGCACTTAATTCCACCAATGCCTTATGGCCACCTCTGCTGACAAAGGAAAGAAGAGAGGACCTGTTTTACTGCTTAATGATTGGCTGCTGAGATAAGTGAGGAGGTGGTTGGCAGGGCTGGCTGGAGCCCTTCTCCATGATTGGATCAAACTTCCAAGGGTGGGCACAGGTTCAAACGTCCATCTCTCAGTAACAGAAAAGAACACAGGCACTGGTTGTCGGGGGGGGGGGGGGGGGTCATTTTTAATTGCAGGAACCCAAACACCCCCACACTGTCTGTATCTTGCTGCCTTGTTTCCATCAGAGCATCAGATAAGAGCGAGGACAGAGTCAGAGGCATGGAGCAGGATGGAGGGGGACAAAGGACCTTGTGATGCTGTCCCTGGTCACCCTAGTCACCCTGGCACTTGCGATAATGAGGGCCATTCCCACCCGCCTGTCCACGATCCCCAGCGGGACACATGCCGGGGCCCCATTGGAACAAAACATCCATTGAGACGGATCCTGGCCTCCAGATTCCACCGTTCTTCTCGACATCCAGTCTGTTTCAGGCAGATGGTGAAGGAAGCAGCTTGACTTGTTCCACACCACACTGAAGTAACACCGAACTTTAAATCTAATCGCTTGAATTCAATAATAGTTCTGAACAACGGTCCCCCAACTCTCTTTCCATGCTGATTAATTCCGCTCTTTAGCATGAACAAAATTAACGTAAACGTGCGGCCATTAAATAAACCAGCCTATGCCAAATCCTCCTGTTTTTCACCAGGCATAAAACACTGAACCCAACTAAATGTATTCAGCGCTGGCCAAATTCTACCCACAACCCACCCCCCAGCCCTCCTGCTGTTTCTTCTCCCCATATTTCCAAATAATTGTAAGTTGGCTGGTTTCCTCGTATTCTCTACTAACCCCATCCTCATGTGTCTTTATGCATAGACCAAGAAGAGAGGACCGTGTGGCTCGTTTTTGTCTTAATTGTGAAATATATATAACTTCAACTTCACGCATGAAACTTCAACTTGAAAAAGTATGTTCATGATGCTATCTGAAGACTTCTCACTCTCTCTTTCTTGGTTGTAAAAAAAGTGCAGTAAAAGTTTATCATGTAAGTATAAAAGTCCTACTGGCTCAGGTGTGTCTTTAAAACCAATGTAGACTGATTCTTATAAAATGAGCTGTACTGACCGTGGCCGTGCTTAACCCCAGTGAGTTGGACAGAGAGAAGTTGGCCTCAGTGGGAATGCGATGAATGTTCTCTTGGCCTGAGAGTGAAAAAGCGTCTCACTCATCTGTGAGATGTTTATCACTCTCAGACTGGGCCGCTGCTAAATTACTGCCTGGCCAGTAAAAGCACATTACAACAACTTACTCACAGATAATACACTGAGCAGGCCACAGTCAGTCCCTAATATTCCTGTAATATTCCTGTCATCAGCACTGTCCCTGGTGAATAGGTAATAGAAATTTTGCTTCTCTTCTCTTCTACTCATAATTTTCTTCTTCTCAATTCTCTTTTGTGCCTTTCTCATTTCTTGTCTTCTCCTCTTCTCTTCTTTTCACCTCTGTTTTGTTACCATATTGTCTCAGTATATGTCCATTCATTACCTTTAATGTCAAGACTACCGATGCCTCACTATGTCGGACAGGTTCTTGCTCCGATGCACTTCAATACATTTTTCATAAAGTATATGATTGCCTGTCTGCTTTAACTCTCTGTTTGTTAATTATTTGACAGTCTGCTGTAGTGCAATATGGGTCACATCTCGCTAATGACATTATAGCCTATCATAATATGTGACATTCTTCATAATCGATAACCAACTTTAAGTTGGTGTGCCTTGACGTTCTGGTTTGACCTTTGATGTGCCTTAGCCCCAAAAAGGTTGAAAACCTCTGGTCTGTTGGATCCCACAGTAAACCTTTGCCATAGGATACATGATGTGCACAGCATGGATCCTGACCACTACCATGCAGACCGTATAATCACCCTTAGTTTTTATTTGGCACCTAATCCAAGGCATTGAGCTGGTGAGAATGCTGTATTTTCTAATTGTCTGAACATCCACTGTTGCACCATTAGGCAAGGTATTTAACCTTGATTTGTCCAGTATACAAACATTTGTGTAAATGGATGATTTGTATATCCTATAAAATGCTCAGCAAATGTGTTGTATATTGTTTTAGAAGGACCAAGCATTCTCAATGAAGTTGGCTGGGTGTAATGGTTTTCTGCACAGAGCCTTTGAATCTGAATCTGGATTGGTGGATTATTGGATGACCACATGCTGTGAGTCTGATTTCCCTGTTGATCTTTTTGCTCCTTATTTGGACAGAGGACAAGTCTTGCTGAGTGGTCTTGTTTTTGTAAAGAGTTAAACCCTTTAGGCATGGCTAATTTCTCTCTGGTGGAATTATCTGCAGGAATCCCCTGTGTCAACAGAGGCATGAGGACAGTGGCCCTCAGAGCCCTGGTTCTCTCTATATTTCTGAGAGACAAGCCCAAGGCTGATTCCTCCTTAGTCAAATGAAACATTCTGTATGGGACCCTCATTTAACCAGAGGAACTCTATCTTTCCGAGGGCAGCAGAGTATTTGATTAATGCCCCCTTCAGGGTTTTTTTTATAGCAGTCCAAATCACACCTAAGCCCTGTGATTGTGCTCACCTGGTATCAAGCTGGGCATCTGAGAGGCATTAAACGCATTGGTCTTGACAAGGCAGTTTATCTGAATGCTAAAGCCTCCATTCCTGTGATGGCAGCCATTTAAAGATTACTGGGAAGGATCGGCTGTTTGTCTGCAATAGCTTTGCGTTGGTGAGGTCCTGAACCCAAGATGTGGGTCTCTGAGGTCTGTGAACTTTGGTTGAAGACACTGGCCAGGCAATCACACACTAATGACACTTGACACTTGTGTTTTCCTGGAGGCTGTTTTCGTTTTGGTTTGTATTATTATAACTGCCATTATTGTGTATTCATATATTTTGATTCAGATGTTAAGATGTATGTTTATGTTGAAGATGTATATTTCAAGGTTGTGTTAGCACAGATCCAGTACCCATGGTGTCACCAGGCCCTGACACAGTGGCAAGCAGTGTTTTCCTCTCCACAGACTGACTCGAAAAAAGGCCTCTTTGCAAAGTGCCCTAGTACTTTTTTCATGTTCTGAGTGCTACTGTTATAGCATTGCTGCTTGAGATGGCTAATCGACATTTGTTGTTAAGTAAATACTCAGACATGTCTAGATTCAGGCATTTGGAATAACAGCCACTAGATGGCACATTCAGTTTCACTAGATGTTGCCAAATATGTGCTTTCTTGGTGCTATGTCTTTCCTTTGAGAGCCAAGTCTGATCCATTTGAGGTTGCCCACCAAGCGGTCAACCTTCACAATGTTGTTTTTCATTAGTTTTAATGTCATTTTATGACATTGCTTGTCAGTCCCCACCACACAACACAAACTAATGGCATTGACTGGCTAACCTCAATACTAAGTGAATATTGCAAATCCTTGCTGCCAAGTTGCAAACCTGAGATGTCACTTATTCTGAATGAAACCTGAATATAGGCAGTGCAAATATAAAAAAGCACGCTGCGTTTCTATAAAATATAGAGCTTTAATTTATTAGTTAGCAACATCAACAATGAAAGGGAAGAGAAAAGTCATTTACACGAGTCATTACAATAACATCACCTGTGCATTTAGTCTTTTTTATGCAATTAACAGTCTCTCTAAATAAACCATAAACACAAAAAATAAACCTAAAGACACACATCTGAAAAATACCAACAAATTGTACAACCCTCTTGTATAGCTCCCTGTTTGAACTGGTGGAAAACAGGGGCAGTCTGGTAAGACAAGGACTAATGACGTCCTACACTGAAGGAGAGATAGAGTAAAAAACTGAAAAGTGTCATTATTTCAAGGTACTGCATCTTCCTCAGATGAGGTGTATTTCCTTAGCACCTCGAGTCTGTTCCTCAGGCCTTGTGTTAACAATTTACACGCAGTAAGATTGAAGGTCACCATTTCCTGCTATTTGAGGAAAAGAGAAAACGCAACATAGCTTTTTTGTTTCATATTTATATACAGTACATATACATTTCATGCACACAATGAAAAGCCAGCTTCCCAATATTTTGGTATGTCTTACACTCTGTTGTAATGTTCTGTTTCGCATTTAAATGTACCTTCCTTATGTGGAACCCAACGGTCTGCAGTGAAGGTATGGGAATCTGCTCTGCTTTGGGGAAAAAATGGCATTGATTGGTCATCGTGAGATGCCTTATGTTAATACAGAGCTGACCTGTGCTTTGTTTTTCTAACCAGCTGAATGAAGAACACTAAAAGACCAAACAGCCCTCCTGTGAGGATTGGAAATCTTACCTTACACCCTCACCACAACCCCCACAGATGTCAAGCTTATTGCACACTGCATCACAATGCTGGAACAATTGCAACAAGTGTAATTGCCATCAGAAAATTAGCACCTGCTTTCTCAATCACATTGGTTTTACCTTCTGATTGAGAAAGAAATAAATGCTATAGCCTCCAGTCTTGTACTATTTTGAGGAGCACCGTTTAATTCATGCTGCTATGTACCTATGAAAACATTAGTAAACGACATCGCTCAGGGTACAATGCAATTTTCATCGAGTGGAAGAGTAGTTTATTACTGTGCATCGGTTCATGCATTGCTGTGAATCTCCTCACACAGTGCACACATTTGAAATGTACACAACAAACAACTATTGTACCCAGAGTCAAAATCAGTCACCAGTTTATGCCCTCATGCCCTATTCCTCTGTTCTGACTGTTCCACTGACAGTACTGTATGTAGAAGTTGGAAGAAGGGACTGCTTATTTCTCTTCTTTTCTCTTACATAATCATTATTGAGAACATTTCTCATTATAATAGCATCAAGAGAAACTATGTAATGGATCTAGTTTGCTGAATTGAGATGATTTATGAGATGCATCGGTATCTTAGAGATTTACAGTAATTGTTTCTCATAAAGCCTGTTTTGAAATCCCCAACATCTGCAAATATTTGTTGCCAAGGAAACACAGCACTGATTGAAGTGTTCACGGTCTCACGTGTACAACAATAAGAAGTAGAATACATACATAGTAAGAATGTTTTCATTGCAATTAGTGTTGGAGGAGGCTGAGTTCACACACTTTAGTGAAACAAATACAGTTAAGAGAAACAAAACATGCCCTGAAGAAGCCAAGGTGCCATCAGTCTGTAGAGGGAAGAATTGTAAGTTGCTGAGGTTGAGTTGTAAGACACTGGTGCATGGAGACAAATCAACCCGCATTGAGGTTGTTTGTGGAGAGCATAGCTTGTCTCTTCCCCATGCCCTCCCCAAAATCCCTCCCACTGTCTCATGTTCTCGTTCCCAATGGGTGCAGCAACTCACTACATCTGCAGCCCAGCAGTCACTGGTCACTGCTCCAAGGGGAATTATGAGAAACGTTGTCATCAGTGACTTGGCTCCAGCCTACACCCAGAGACTCCATACTGCCCTCCTCTACACCTTCTACACCTCTTCCTGTTCCCTGTTTGCAATAACCCTTTTTAGTTCATTTCTATCTGAATAAACATCAGTATTCTCTTTCAATGTAACAGAATTGTTGATGTCAAAGATGCTTTAAAAGATGGAAAAATGAACATATTTGTAATAACAATAACAATAATAATAAAATTAATAATAACAATAACAATAATAATATTTGCCCAGAAAGTACCTATACACAAAGAGCATTTTTCCTATTTAAGTACAAAGAAATCCACAGAATGACACTATGTACAACCTACAATAAATACTGTGTATCTTTTTTTAATCGTTAAAAGGAGATTGTTTTTTTCATTTGTTGTTTGTTCCTTGCTTTCGTGTCTTTTGCTTGTAATTGTGAAGATTTTTTCCTTTTTTCTCTCTGATTTGAGTCATTTTGCAGAAGGTTGAGGAGGGAGGGGGCGATGGGGGGGGGCGCTCTCCTCATGTCTCCCGCGGCTCGGTTTGCTCATTGTGATTCCGGCGGTTGCGTGGCTTCTTCTGCTCCTTGAGCTCCTTCAGGTCCCTCCCTCTAATGGTGCCCAAGGCAGGGTCTTTGGGGCTGCTGCTGCCATACTGCCAGTAGTCCTGGCAGTACTGGTTGATGAGGCCCATCTCGGGCTGACTGAGGATGGTCAGGAGGTCCTTGTACTGGCCCACGCTGGGCGTCCATGGGCTGGACTGCAGTGGTACCGGCGCTGGCCCGCCGGTCTCCATCAGGATGCTGTTGACGGCCCGGCCGGAGAGCACCACCAGCTGCAGCTTAACCAGCGTGTGCTTGAAGTTCTTCTCTGTGGCGGTGCACTGGTACAGGCCAGAGTCGGAGGGCTGCAGCGAGCGCAGCAGAAGGCCCTGCTCTGTCTTCAGCACCCGCCCATCCGATCGCATCTACAGAAGGGACAGAGAGACGATGGGTGAATGAGTAAGCGAATGAACAAACACATAAACATGTCAACAAACAAACAAGTAAACAAATAAATAAATGATGAAATGAAAAGACATGAATGAATGAATGAATGAATGAATGAAAGAGAACCTTATTATCAATGGAAGGGAAATTTGTGTTGCAGTACTCAACAGTAACGGTCAACAACAGTGACTGATAATGAATTCAAATGCATTTGAAAAATAGCAATAATTAATTAAATGAAATAAGTACATAAAACTGCAGAGCCCTACACTGAGGATGCCTATACAAGGTCTAAGGACAGCACTGTGTCAGCTCAAGTCAGCAGTGACCATTTTTGAGGCAACCTGAAAGTGAGAATGTTTTTCAGTGTGATATAGGACTATGGGTCCCTGGAACCAGTTTTTCCATCACACCCAGCTCAAAGCCTAGGTTTTGTTTGTTAAGGGCAGGTGTGGAGGGGAAATAGCCCATGCTGCCTCCGGTGGGCAGTGACCACAGCCAGGAAACAGTGCCAGTTCTGAGATCATTCTCTGCTGTTGTCACTGCCACCCTGCTTGGGCAAGCTTCCTGTTCTTGTTGAAAATGACAACCCATCCCACTCTACTCATGCCCAAAGCTGGTGTGCACATACACTAATCCTATTCACACGGGCAATGACTGTATGACTAATATCCAACTTCCAGACACCCCTACCATCCCTTCCCATCTCAATCAGAGAGCTTTTGTTGTGGTTCCAGTTTGATGCCTGTGCATGCCGTTTCCATGACACAGCACTCAGGGCTGCTGACAGCTGTTACATTCAGAATCAGACATGCAAAGTGCTGGCATGGACACGAGTCTGTTACTCAACAGAACACCCAATAAAAAAGGAAGCAATAGGGTTCCAAATGGACCCACCTATAGGAGCAATCCACAGAGGCTAAGTAACGCCCTACCGAGATTTTTATACCGGCATACCGACATGGGGCTCTCTATTCATACATTGGTTCTTGTCTTTCCACTAAACTTGGCATTCTTCACCCAAGCTGACCTTGCTGAGTTGCATGAGACTCTCTACATTTTGTATTCATTTCACCCCAATGCTTCAGCCTGTGGATTTAGGTTCCTATGGAGCATGTCCTGACCCAGAGGGACCCCAAATTTCACCAACATTACGCAACTCAAAGATGAATTAAACAGTGAGCCGGAACAGCGAGCTCTGACAAGAACATTTCCTGACAGCTTTCCTGCAGGCTTTTTTCCTGTAACTTTCATGCCATCCAGCACTGCCTTTAGAGAATAAGCGCACAATCCAAGGAGAGGAAGCAAGATGATGATGTCAGGAAAGACCACAGATGTTAACACAAATCGGAACAGGAAGCAATATATTATGAACAGGTGGGTGGAGCCTCAGGGACAAGCCATCCTTGTGTGCGTGTGTGTGTGTCTCTGTGTGTGTGCGTGCTCTGAGTGACAGACAGATGGGCTCTCACCTCTTTCTTCCTGTCACTGTTGTCCTTCTGTAGGTGCCACTTGATGGACGCATGAGGAGACCTGGCCTGGCACTCCAGGAAAGTGCTGCTACCCTCCACCCCATACTGTACCATCTCCAGTGTGTTCTTATTGGCTGCAGAAAACATAGCACCAAGGAAACTCTCAATGGATGATCGTAATAGGACCACTTTAACATAACAGTAGGGATACTGATATTAGTAAGGTTGGTGCCTAACATGTACCAGCATTTGGAGTCATTGCAATCTCCGTTTTGAATTAAGCTAAGTCCTAAGAGTGTCTGTTATGGACAGAGAGAGTAGACTCACCATTAGAGTTGTAGCCCCTGCACTGCCGAATGGGGTTGCCATACTTTACATCCTGACGTCGGCTGCGTCTGAAGGGGTAAAATTAGCATTTCCAAATAAAGAGTTTGATTAAATACGATATTTCAACATTGATAAAACATTTAATTAATCTCTCATATCTCATGACAGAAAAAAAGATTATTACATTTTTTTGGAAAGTTAAAACATTTAAAAGATTCTGAGTTCAATCATTTTGTCACAGCCTTTCTTTTAACAGAAGGGTGACATAATGCCTATTCCTGGTATAGGTCCCTCTAAACAAGATGGCAATGCTGCACTGATGCAGGGACCCAGAGACACATGTACAGTGCACAGAAGCACACACACACACACACACACACACACACAGTACAGACCTCTTCTGAGAGGCAGAATAGCGCGAGCAGGATTTGCCATCCCAGGCGCAGTAGGGGTCGCGTGCCAGGCAGCAGTCCGCACAGGCCTCTCCATACACGTCACAGCGGTGCAGGGCCAGATGAGTCACGCCCACTGCAGATCCCACATACAGCTGTTGCTGATGAGTGACAGATAGCACAGGTAAGACATCAGAGCAGGGGGAGTGGCCTGTTTCAGCCAATGACATGGGAAGGAGCCTATTTCTACATCAGAAATGTCTCAGCCAATGAGAGGGGGAGAAGGAGCATGTTTTAGGTAATAAGTTGGGAGGAGCCTGTCTCACCAGCAATAAGTAAGGGAGAGGCTTGTTTCTGCCAATGACAGGAAGAGGAGTCATCATGAGAGACCAGTGCTGGCTGACAGTTGACAGCTGAGTGTTGCTGAATTGTTAAAATAGTGTTACGGGTATGTTACAGAAACCTTGTCAGGCATTGCCATTATGTGTTGGCTGGAATGTACCTGGTGCTCAGGCTTTAAGTGTCTTCATCATTTGGTTCTCCTCCTGCTGGTTAATACATCTTTACTGATTTTATTATCAGCTGTTTCAACTTTATAAGGCAGGCAGTCAGCAGATTTGTAACCCTGTCCTAATGTGATGTCATACATACCTCTGAAGCCAAAAATGTAATTACGGTGAAAGATAATCCAGAAAAAATGTTTTGTGCTTTTTTCCATACAGTCCTCATTGTCTCACCCAGAGTAATGTGAATTATGAGGGAAACATTAATTGTGCAGAAATTTTATATGTAGCTATTGGCATTTGAAGGAAAGAAAAATCACTTTTTTCCCCCACAAGTTTTCATTTACTCTTATGTGTTTTCTAAGTAAATTGGATTTTGGGCTCTGAGCTCTGTATAGACAGAATGGTCTGCAGACCTCTCAGTGATGCTGTGCTGTTTAGTTTTTACATTTGGATCTGGAACAAATACCAGACACTTACCCGTTTGGATGATATCTTCATTGTCGTAATTGGAGTCGGCACCTGGAATGTAAGGGAAACCAATCAATCTTCAGAAATACATCTTCTGATATGTCCCCACAATGTGAAAGTTTAGTGTAGACTCTGCATGGACCATGAAGCAAAACACTGAATGTTGAAAATAAAGCCTGTGGCAGAGAGCCAGAAGCAGGGTGGTGACAGGGTCAGATGGTGACTTAGTGGGATTGACGGACTGAGTGTGACAGACTGAATCTAACTGTGACCGACTGAGTTTGAATGATTGAGTGTGTCAGTCACCTTGAACACCTCCACCTCCTCCAGGACCAGCTCCTCGGTCTGCAGATCGTCTCTGGGCAGGACGATCACCTTCTGGACACTACCTCGATCTGGGAACCGCAAGAGAACAGTGAGTCGTCACACCCCTTCACTCGTGTGTACCTTCATCATCCTCATTTTACCATCCTGTCTGCCTCAGTCTTCCTTTTGTACTCCTCACTTTCCCTTCTCATGTCACAGTCTGCTCCTTCTTAGAAGCATTTCTAGTAACCCCACCCCAAGCAACTCAATATTTGATTCCCCCCAGAGTACACGTGGGTGCACAGTACCTGAAATCTCCATTACGACATGTACAACAATACGCCAAACCTACAGATGCACAGTACACATTTTCATGACAGCAGCTGAAAGGGAACAACCATTACGCTTCTCCACAGTACAATCAGGCATGACTTAAGCGTCCTATAAAATCCATTAGTCTCTTCAATGCTACATATGGAGCTCAGAACAGTTCATCCGAGTCTCTGTGTTCTGGGGGGGTGATGTCATTACCCTTAAAGGTTCGTAGAAAGGAGACAGACGGAAGCATTTGGGAGCATAAGCAGGAAGATTAGGGTGAGGAACACCTAGTAGGCTCTGGTACTGCAATGATATGGGGACCAAAGCTTTTATAATGAGTAAATGATGTACACCAAAGCTGCCATTTTTCAGTCAGCCATCTATTATCTAAAAAGGTCAAATTCGCTGCTCCCCTCCAAAAATAATGAAATGAAAGCCTCCTGTTTTTTGATGGAATGGAGCCACTTCTGTTTTTTTTGTTTTGGGGGGGGGGGGGGGGGCTGTGCCATGGTCTATCACAAGAACACCCCACATTTGCAGGTTTCTATTCTGTTGTAGGGTCAGCATGGAGACAAACTTTCAAGCAAGTTGCAGGGGCTAAGTGGATCCACACAGACTAGTGTTACAACTACCCTTTCTCCACTAAGCTGTGCTGTGTCCAGTCCTAAATGGTAGAGACACTTAAGGCTGACCCCGATGCATAAAAAAGGTATCAGCCATTAATCTTTTTGACTTGCATGAACGGGCTCCTGCGGGTTCGGCCAACTGTGATCGCTGCACTATAAGACGATGTCCATGTTTGGACAGGGACGGTGTCGAGGCCATCTGTCTGATGACCTGGCATTCAGATCACATCTGTTTAATGGCTCATGTCTGCCACTTTGTCTACTACTGTACCTCTTTGAATGGGGAAAAAAAGAGTCATTATAAAGAAGAAGGGGAGGTCTGAATGCCAATGCGGTGAAGGCCAGCCGCCCTGGGGATATGATTACAGACAGCGTTCCTGCCCTGTCTGGGATCAGACTGCCACGTCCACAGGGGGGGATTAATACTGATCCCTACCAGCTGGGGGCGCTGGCGCTTCCAGAGGACGCAGGTGTAAGTACTGTCTTTTCATAAGTCTGCATGCCGTATGACTGTAATCTCTTCAGCAGGGGAACCACAATCTGTTTTCAGCGTGTGGGTAAACGGGCCACAGGGTTGTGCCCATCTTCAGATGAACAGATCTAGTTATCGTAACATTTCCTTTAAAGCAGAGATGGCTGGAGTCTCTGCAATATGGACTAGATCTGCTAGCTAACACCCAGAAAATATACTACATGAGACATGTCCAACTAACCAGAATAATATATTTCTGCAGATTGGGGTGGGGATAGTGGGCTGGATTTAACATCTTGGTGGGCTGCTTAATAAGTGCTCCTGCCTTACAGTACACAGATGCACACATGCACTATAACCTCACACGCCTTATTATGGAGTTATGGAGAACATGGAGATGTGCATTTTTTCCTGCACAAGAGGATTCCTTAACTCCCCTCAGTCTGTTATGAACAGTGCTTCAGTTTTTGCCTTTAACAGCAAACAGAAGAAAGGGCAGACAGAATGACACAAAGAGGAGAGTGATGACTCACCTGTCCCCAGGAAGAGCACCTCATAGCTCCCATCAGCAGCCGTCACCTGGTCCACAGTGATAGTGGTGAACTCGTAGTCCACGTTGGTCCTCACCACTAGGGGGCGCTTGTGCACCGGGTAGACTGCATTGTACATGGTGGGGTGGTTACGCATGAAATTGATAACCTCGTCAGGGTAGTCCTTGGTGGACTTCATGTTTGGTGTGAAAGTCCCTCCTGGGCACTGTTTGGCAGACAGACAGGAGGAGATTGTTCAAAGTTAGATTCCAGCAAGGCCTTCAACCATCTTTAATATGCCACAAAGATAGGGGCTCATAGAGAGCTATGCCCTGTTCCCATCACAGTGCTCTATCTCTCTCACCCCTCGGGACACATCTGACACCTCTATTCAAATTACAGCTTCAAAGAGCAGATCTGGAGTTCTGGGTTGCATGTGCAATGTGAACATTAAAAGAGAGATTAAATGAAATTAAACGGCCTGTGTTACAGACACAGGAGTATACATCAGCTCAACTTTGGTGCACGGGCTGGGTGGGTAGTGGGTATTTACTTGTTAATACAGACAGATGGTTTCTCTTTGAAGTAACTGCCCATCTTAAGTGCCTATAACGCCAGCTGCTTGACTTGGAATTAATAGTCTGGCTCCGGAAACACAACACTGTCTTGTCTGCATTTGACGCTCTCTCGATGGAAATGAAAATAAACCACTCATTCTCAGATTCCAGTGAAACAGGTTGTGATTGGTGTTTTTAGGATGGAAAATTATTTTCACAGAAATTAGTAGTGGAAACAATACGGATGGAAAGTCACTGGTACTAGGCTGGCAGATTAGGAGTAGAGGGGCCACATGGGGGTGCTAGCAGGCAGGAACTCACCGTCCCGGGCCGAGGATAAGGGATCTTCCCTGTGTATGCCACCCATTGGTAGTTGGGTCCCTCCTTGTGGGCGAAGGGCCCGTTGAACACCATGCGGATGTCAGCCATGGAGTAGACACACACTGCCGAGCCCTTGAATACAGACCTGTGGGGCAGGAAAGAGAAGAAAAGATGAGTGTGTGTGTGTGTCTGTGTGTGCGTGTGTGTACGTGTGTGTGTGTGTGTGTGTGTATGTGTGTGCATGCTTCATCACTCAAAGTAACGCTCCCTGGGTGTACAGTGACTTCACTAACACATCAATCCTGCATCGCTAGCCAGCTACTGATTGCAACCATGCATTACAACCAGCAATGAATTTGGCTAACAGCAATGTGCTGTATTTTGCCCTCACAAGGGGGTATTTGATTGCAAAGGGATTATTTGACTGGTGTGATGACGGCATGCGGTTGTTTGAGTGTGTTTTTAACTCGCAGTTCTAACGACCCGTCATCAGAATCTGGTTTATAGTTTTCCATCAGTCAAACTTTTGATTGATTCTGACCTAAGGAATGAGAGGGCCACACATGTGTTTAATGGAAGAAATCTTTTTTTCCATATGTACTCATTCAAGTTTAATTCTCATGGCAGGAATTTTCTGTAAATTCTAATGGTTTTTGAGCGGCTATTATAAGTGTTGACTGATGGCATGTTATCAAAAGGTTCCTAGAGGGAAACCAATTTTTTGCTTTACAGGAAGTCCAATTCTCCTGTGTGTGCACAAGCTTCCTTTTTGAGTCTTTGTAGCCTGCTGTACAAAGGTCTAACACAAGCCTCCCCTGACAGGGCTTTCAAACAGCATTTCCACAGCAGAGACTGCAGGTGCCATATGGGCAGAAGAGTGACTGAATATGACACTGCATGGAAATGACTTCAGTGGAAACACACTAAAGCCTTGTCTCTTGGTTTAGAAGTTAAAACTGCAGTCCCAACAGTAGTTAGTTAAGTAGTTAAAGAACCTTGCAAAGAGCAGGGGGGTTTCATGGTGTCCCAATCTGGCTCACTCAAACTCCATCCAATCCAATCTGGCCATTCAGCTGATGTGTGGTGAATGTTCTAGAATGTAATGCCTACTGTGTTACCTGGGTGGGTGCTACCCAGTAGTGGTGCTTGAGGTGAATCACCCACTCATCAGTTACCATTATTATCTCATCTGGCATTATCATGTATCACTGGAAGAGAAGTTCCATTGTGTTTAGGTCAGGACCCAAGAACCCAATGTCCAGGACTGCTGAGCTGCTGTAAAAGGAAGGTCCTGAGGGCTCACTTGTGACCACAGGCTGTCACTCACCCTGAGACAGAGAAGACCCCATAGATGACCGGATTCTTGGTGTCCTGTGTCTGTTGAATGTAAACGTCACCTGAAACAGAGAGGACCCACTCATCACTCAGAGAGAAACGGGGTAGAAAAACTCATTTCCAAAACACTCTAACACCCATGGTTATACATAGTCATGCATCTAGGAAAAGGGCTGGAAAAACACTATTTCCACACATTTTCCATAACACACACATACACAAACACATGTACACTATTTGAAGTCTAATTTTTCAATGGTGGCCCATCTCAGTGTAGGACTGGATAAGAATGGACTCTCTCTGACACTGATGTCCCACTGTCTGTCCACTGCGCTTGCACCTGACACCATGCTAGAGGTGGGTGTGTTTGTGATGATAGATATTTGAGTGGAAATGGTGGTCTGATGAGACACAACAGAGTTTGGAGGCCATGGCATCATGGTGTAATGACAGAGTCAACTGGGACTGGGAGAGGGTGGAGAGCTGGAGAGGGGAGCAGGAGATGAATGAGAGGACAGGGGGTGAGGCGGGAAAGATGAAAAGGGAGATGCGTCAGGGTTAATGGGGGCTCCTTCCTTCTGCAGTGTTTCTGTAACACCCCAGCATCCTGTCCCTGGGCAAGGATGGCACCATCACCATCACACTGTCAGCTCTTGTGGGAGAGGAACAGGAAGCCTCACCGGGAATGACGCAGAAGTGATGAAGCAGGGCCAAGGATACATGTACGTAATCAGAAAATGACAACTACTAAAATAGTGGTCATCAGTGACCACACCTGTCATCAGTGATTATGCAGGTTTCCAGCAAAACAACCATCTGATCCTCTGGTGACTACCAGGCGTGAGGCACAAAACGTGTGTTGGGATGCCTCATCATCGTGGGCCAATCAAAGGCAACCTCAGCTAAGGACTAGAGCCAGTGTGCTCGAGTGTCAGCGCTGAGATAATGTTATTATTGGGCCACCAGGGAGTTCCCTGGAGCAGGCTGCTTTTTGAAGGTGTGATTTTCCGGCCCTTTCTGCTTCCTGGATTCTCAGAGAAGCGTGACCACGGACTTCCCATTTGGACCATAGGAGATGCTGGAAGATCCTGTGTCATACCTCTGAGTCAATTACAGGGTGCCCTGAGAGAGATCCAGGATGACCTGTGGTGATGTAACGAGACCCCTGGTCCTTGCAGGGAAAATTGGACTCTGATTATCACCCCAAAGGTTAATGGGATGCTTCTGACTGCAGGACACAGACTGGTCCCTAAATCTGTAGCCTTTGACACCAGGCTCACACCCCCATCACCCGCACCCTCGCCCCTGACAACTGGCGCACAGCTCTCCTACTCCACACAGAGACAAATTAAAGAGCTCAATGCAGAGTGCCTGACAGGTGACGTGTTGAGAGACCAAATGGAAAAGTATAAAGAAAAAAACTTCATGCAAGTCTGTGCAAGTGCACAGGCATGTTATAATCAGCATTCTAAAGTGTTCAGATCAACAAGAGACAACAGGACGTGATGGCATGAGTTTGTTATCTGTCACAGAAACTGAACATCATTTTCCTCTGAAGCAACTTACACTTTACAGACCAAAGTTGAGCAGCATATGTAGCATTTTAGAAAATCAAAAGTAAAATCAATGTGATCATAGTTTGAAAGCTTAGAGTGATCCAAGGATATATGGGATAAAATGTTGCATCACTCATTCACTCATTTGAAGATATCTTCATGACAAGACAAGAGCCAAACATGCTGGTGATGATACCATTAAGACCTTTCACCAGTGATGTTGGAAAAACTAAGGGGGGTATTTTATGATAGTTATAGGAGAGAGATGGGAACAAGAAGAGGGAAAAGGACATACTTTTAAATCTCTGGATTATAGCCTTGGAGCCTGCTGTATGACTGTGTGTCATAGTCTGTGTTTTTGCACTTGTAAGTGTGCATGTGTGTGTGTGTGTGTGTGTGCATGTGCATGTGCTTGCCAGGTACCGCTCAAGCATACCTCTGGGGAGTGTCTGGTCATGATTTCATTCAAAGAGCAGAGGATAACAAGGTGGGGAGGTGCAGAACACATATTTCCCGTACCTTCTCTGCCACCCTCAATTACACCCCCCTTTCGCCCAGGGGCAAGAGTCTCACAGGACAAGACCTAATGAGCCAGGCCCTGGGACAGTCATGGATTACTCCAGACACAAAAAGGAGACCTGTCAGTGTTGGGCAGAATAAGGCACTGGCAGGAGAGCCCTGAAACTGCCACTGAACTGGCAGAACATTACCACAGAAACCAAAGACAAAAACCATATTGCTCTCACTCTGTTCATGTGAAGTCTATTCCTCTGTGCTGACGATAATAAGAGAAAATAACCCGTAGAATAACAAGAAAACTCTAACAAGTGGGAGGAAAAGTTTGCTTTCACAGGGCCCCAGCACTTGCATGTTAATAAGAGCAATGAAAGGAACCAGACTCACAATTGCCCTCTTCCCCCTCTCTGCTTTTGTACAGCAATAAAACCCCGGTCTGCACGTTTTTCGCTTCCTCAGAAGAAAATTTATATCTGCTGGATCTCTGCCTTTTGTCTGTCTGTCTGTCTGTCTCTCTCTCTCTCTCTCGCTGGGAGGATTCTGAGCGGACCTGGAGCATTCATTCTTCTCTGATCGCTGCCTGTCCAAACAGATTCCACAACTCTGCCTGAATCCTGTCCTCTCCTATCTAGTGCTGGCACATAAGAGCTAATAGTCAGTCTCTCTCTCTCTCTCTCTCTTCCTCTCTTCCTTTAGCATCCTCCTATACAACTGCACTATTTGCCACTGGCAGACTGCTGATTGCATCTGAACCACGGAGCAACTTGCTGCTCACACTCTCAGAAAAATGGGTGAAAATGGATGGTGCACGTGCAATGGATGGATCTACAATGATCATTACAGGTGAAAATGAATGGCCATGTTACTGATCTGCATTACCTTCAGCAGAAAAAAAACAGTCATAAATTGTCTCTATAGCTCTCAATCAGTGGAACAAACCATATAAATCACCATTACAAGTATTTTTTCCTGTAGAATTTACTCCTCCTTGCTTTGTTCTCTTGAAAGTAAATATAGACCTCCTGTGGCCTAAACGAGGTATACATACCTCTGGAGCAGGACCTTCTATTGTTTGAGCATTGCCGGACCTTATTTGGGTGCTGCATGCTTTGTGCAGTCAAAACTTTTATGTTTTCCAACTGTGTAAACTCCCCGGGTCTCTGGCGTCCTTATTCAAAGGTATGTGCACATAACGATGCCATGGGGGCTCTACAGTTATTCTTCAAGTTTCATCACAGCTCTCCACAAAGACCCCTAAGGCCCTACTTACTGCTGTGCATGGTCAAAGCTGAATGTTTTATAGACATTCATTTTTCAAGCACACGCCATGAAAGAGCTACACATTCCCCATAGTCAGTCTACTTCAGGGCTTGGCCCTGTACTACACACTAACATGACAACTTGTTGAAAGAGGTACACTTAGTGGAGTCACCCTCTTGTGCCACCCACTGGTAACTGGCAGCCCTGAGAGGGCAGGCCTACTATGCCGTCCCTGGGGGACAGTAGACACTGTATGCCTCCAAATCACTAAGCCCCACCTGATCATTAACAGCCACCCAGAGCTCACGCTAAACTGTGGATTTACAACTTCATTAAACCAACAGGCACCACTGCTTTTCGCAAACGCTTGCCAGCAGTCAACCACCACCCATCACAAAACGCCGTACTTGGCCTGCCAGTGTAAACCAAGGCCCAATTAATGAAAGAAGGGAAAAAGCGGATATGTTTATTGCAGCCAGCTGAAACCACCTGCTTGGGCCCAGAGGTAGCAGCTTTAAAAAAAAAGGCTCTCATGAGCTAATGACTCTCAGCTTAATTTAATGGAAAGACAATGGTGTGTTTTCACCTGTTCTAGCAGGCGTCAGAGGCTGAGGCCGTTTGGGGTTGTTCAGAGCCCAGCTCTGAATTAGGATTTAAAGAGCTGCCCTCAGAGCTCCCCAAAAAGGTTGAGCACAGACCACCTGGAAATGTCACGAGGAACGTGTCACATAACGGCTTCACTTATTGCTGAATTAGCACTAAAGTTTCACTGGGATTGCATATGTTGGGTGGAAACATGAAATCTCGGGATGAATGAAAGAAAAAACACTGCTTATATGTACAGTGAGAGAGGACGAGACTGACATGCTGAGAGAAACACGCGCGCGGATTTAGTGCAGACAGGAATAAAATAAAGACAAGTGACTGTGAATCCACCTTGACTAAACTGAAGGTAAGATCCTATTTCTTACGGGTGTGGTCACAGTCACCTCTAATTGCATACTCAAGCAGTCTCGCGTGCCTCACTATGCTTTTCTCAGAAACATTTTTTCAATTCAGAACAGGGCTTGAGAAATGGGAGTCATAAATTTCAGCATAGGTATGGAGAATGCTGAGCATTTGGCAACAGCAACAACGCAGATATGAACTTGATATAAACCACCATCTGCCCGTGTTTCCTTTGTTTCAAGTCTATGCAACAAGAGGCATATTTCTCTAACAGCTCCCACTTTACGAACTACTCCCAAAATGGAGCTTTTGGTTTCAGGCTTCTTGAGAGAAAATCAGAAATAATTATTTGTCTGTCCCTCTGTTCCAAGCGGCTATGAGTAGGGCCTGGTCAGTTGCAGCCCTTGTCCCCTATTGGTGGAATGAGCTAGCTGCCTTGATCAGGACAGTCACTTGTCATCTTCTGTGACATATGAAGGCTCATCTCCTCAGTCTAGGCCTGGGGTTCACCTTCCTCAGATATGCTCGGATCTGCCAATTTGAAACCCAATGCACACTGACTGCTATTTTTGTCCAGTTTCACTGATAGCTGAGCCAAGAACTAAAAAGCAAATTTATACTGGAGTTGTTAAAGCCCAATAATGACATTTTAATTGGATATGACGGCTCTGCATTGCCTTTTAGGTACTTTTATACTGCACTACAGACACAGTGGCACTTGCCTGTTTGGCATTGTATTCTTCAATGTGTTTAAAAATGCTGTGTCATGGATAAGGGGCATGTGGGATAAGGGAACAAGACTTGTCCTGGATAAGGGGAAAATTCATGATAATGAAAATATAACTACATAATTATATAAAATTATAATATTTTATGTGTGTGTGTGTGTGTGTGTGGAATTCCCATTACTCTACCCTACTCTGTGAGTGCAATAGCAAACTGGGAGAAAAGAGTAAAGCTAAAGAGGTCCAAACAAGGCAGTACTTTTGGGATGGAACTCAGCTTTTTACTGTGCAGTGAGATACACGCCTCTGCAGGGAGTGAGATGAGGCTCTGAGGCAAGTGTCAGTTTCAGGCCAAGATGCCGAGGGTGGTGGTAGTGGGGGCAGTTTTAGACGGGGACAGGGCAGTGAAATTTGACCCCGTGTTGATCAGTGAGCTGTCCCATTCACTCACTCTACAGCTGATCCCCATTTGGCAGCGGGCCAATATAAACCAACTACTCTCAGAGTTGCTGTTGCTGGAATTCTAGCCCCTTCATATTTCTACATTTATTCAGTTGTATCTTCCATAAGGGAGAGAGAAGAGAGAGAAATTGAGAGAGAAAGAGGTAGGAGTGTGTGTGTGTGTTGGGGGGGGGGTGTACTGGGCAGGCTAAGTATGGGGAAGTTAAACTTAAGTTTCCCCAAGAGAGCCACAATTTTGGCCATTATTCCCCATTACTTCAAATTAGTTTCACTGGAGGCGAGTTGACCACTTTGGCCCAGCACACAAGTAAACAGCCACATTTTGAGTAGAGAAAGGGCAGGTATATGTAACTTGATACATGGAAAGAAAGCTACAATTTCCTTGGAAATGCATGTTTTCTGTGACTTTGTTAAAATGTGCCCTTTTGGCTTATGAATGCACATCATAGAAAATGGCATGGACAGGGCCTGCTGTGGTTCCCATGTGAAGGCTCTCCAGCTAAGGCCTGGTGAAGAATGCCAGAGGTATCACCTGCAGGTCTTTCAGCATGGAGAGACACCAATGGACAGAGACAGAGAGTTCCACACAGAGGAACAGAGCAGAAGGATTACACAAGGAGCACTAGGATCACATTACTAAAGGCCAGTCTCATGAATTTCAAACACTCTTCTGGACATGTTAATAAGGTAGCTACGAGAGAACTGGAAGTGGCTGCAGCCCGTGCAACGCTGGCACTTAGGGAGGAGGACGAAACACTCACGAAGCTCATCGAAGTGTGTCTCTATCCCATCAGCGCCTGGGACAGAGCAGATGAGCCGCGCCTTCAGGAAGGTACTCCACTTGTTCACCAGGCAGCAGTGACCGCCATCATCATTCTGCCAGGGAGGGGAGAAGGAGAGAGTCAGCTCTTTCACATAGACACACACACAAATGCATACACACACACACGCACGCACACACGCACGCACACACGCGCACACACACACACACACACACACACAAACACACAAACACATGCACACACATATGCACACAAACACACACACACACACGCACATAAACACACACACACACACACACACACACACACACACACACACAAAATGAATGCAGATGGAAACACCCACTCGCGTTCTAATGCAGTGTCTTCATCTGCTAAACAGGCTGTGGTTAGAAAACACAAAGAAACATGCAGAAGATGTTCACTCTCCAGCTCTGAGAGGATGAGACTGGAAACCCTCCTCCTGCCTTTCTTACGAGTCCTTCCCATCTGCCATGGACAACGGCCAAATTCCAGCACAGACAGGGTGAGCGAAAACCGTACTGAATAATATTTATAACCTCAGCCCTAAAACATTCGCATTCTCTTAAACATATTTAACTTTGATGAGGAAATTCACTGTTTTAAGGAGGAGCATATGGGACAGGGGAATACAGCAGGACCCGTTTATTTATAATATATAGCAGCACCATATTATATGTCATATTAACGTCCATATATTTGTCCTGAACTCCCCCCATGTTTCAAATAATACTATGAAATTCATTTGATAGTAATAAATTATTTCTACAGGGGGAATCTGCTGTTTATGGAAAAGGCTCAGATTCTGAACAGCCACAATATATTTATGAAATGCTTGGTTCAGTGAGCACAGTAAGGCAGATGGGGATAGGGAGCCCCTATGGATTCTGGTCTGGGACATGCAGAGAGAGAGAAAGTTTACTCTTGGGGTCAGACCTGCTCCAATAAACACAAAAGGGGCGAGGGGACCGTGGAACTGGGGCACGCATGACGGAGTAAACACGGCGCTCTCCGTGTGTGTAAACCAGGCCCGGCGAGATTAACGTCAATGTCTCGGCTCATCCAGAGGGACAAAACATCCCCCTTTTTATTTGCTTTTCCCTGATCCACTCATTTGTAGCTGAGAAGGGAAATGGGGGACAGGGGCATTGTTTCAGCAGGAGATTGTGCTCAAACATGACACCCATTAGAGGTGGGGGTCAGACGGCCTTGTGTTCAGACTGCCCTCGCAGCTCCGCTTTCCCAGCTGAAATAGGGTCAGAAGGTCACAGGGTCACAGGATGGTGTGTGTGTGTGTGTGTGTGTGTGCGTGTGTGGGGGTTAAAGAGTAGAAAGGGTGACTGACAGAATGCTCCCTATTTAAAAGCGAGAGCACTCTGTTTATGTGTGGATTCCAGCACGTCAGTGTGAAACAAACCCAAACGGCCTGGAGAGTGCTTTCTGCATGTTTAATCAAATGCAAGAGGTTGTCACATGTCACATCCTCTGCGCCCCTCAGGGGCCTGTGTTCACTCGTTTTCCAGTGGGGGCATTGCATGACGTGCCCCTCACCTGAGTGGCCCCTCCCATCACTCACCAGGCAGATGCGTCCGATTCGAGACTGGGTGATGGGGCTTTGGCCCATCTCTGATGATTTCTCCCGGAAGAAGAAGTACAGTTTATCATCGTTCCTCTCTGCGCTGTCAGGAATGAGATGCACGTGGACAAAAGAGGGATCTGGGGGCAGGAGAGAGAAGGAGAGAGAGAAATGCATGTGAGGAGAAGCTGGGACTATGGAACAAACTGCAAAGACAAACTGTGCCCTGTTTTTCATACACCGGCGGCTTTACATGTCAGAGGCACTGCAACACCGGCAGGTATCCAATAGCTCCTAATATCAACAGACAGTTTACATCCACTTTGTATTTTCCATACCAAATATAGTAATTCCTATGGGAGCAGCCAATTATCAACAAATGAAGTCCCAATAAGACTCTGCAGGATTTTCAGTATGTCTGTGGGGCAGTGTTTTTCTGGTATTAATTACAATTAAAAAAAATGAAAATAAGAAAATGAAAAAAATACCCTTTTTATGTAACAAATAATAAAGCAGCAAATTTGCATGTGCAGTGGACAAGGATGGCTTAAATGGTTTAATCTAAAAAACAGACAAAACTAGTTGCACTGCTGTGACATAATGCAGGGGAGCAGGAGCCACATGATGTAACAGTAACCTGTACATCTGTCACCTGAGCTGAAGCGGACCACATTAAATAAGACCTGCACATTCAGCCCGTCTCACTATTCAGTCTCTGTTTACTGACTGCAGGACCAAATGTGAGAACAGACGCACGCAGCGATTGGCTGGCCAGAGACCAGCAGGTGTTGCTTCTGACCACGGCCACATTGGAAGACTGGAGTGAGCACGGCTAGAAAGCCCAGCTTGTCAATTTGCACCGAAACTGGTGCCAAATGGAACGTTCTAGCAGGGGGAATAGCACATGCTACAATCACGGAGGAAAAACTTCGCTCACGTGCTCCTCTTAATTACAGTGCATCTGAGAGCTCGTTAGATGCCAGGACAAAAAAATGTCCTGGGATTTGGTGAGGGAAAAGGAGACCGGAGTGAACTGGTACCGTTTAACCATCTGGAGTTATACTGGTCTGTCCGCATAGCCGTCTGCTTCCCCAGAGTGCGGAAAATGGCAGAATCCGTTCCCATAAAATCAATGTAGACCCCAGCGTACAGCTCACCATCTGCAAGAGAGATTATTATTACTTTATTGGTTTATTTTTATCATGTTATGTTTTAATTTACTCATTTGTTTATGTGCTAACATATAAACTGATGCTGTACCTTTCAAATGAGAGAATCACTGTACTGTGTGCAATTTCAAAATACAGTTTTTCTTCCTTTTTTTTAGTTGTTATTGTTATGGCTTTGGCAGTGCGCTCAAATATGTCATGCCAAAAAAGCATCTGAATTGTACTGAACTGGGGTAGCGGACAGGGGCTGTCTGTGGCAAGAAACCGAGAAACAATTAGCAAATACCCAGACAGAGAGACATACAGAGAGGACAGAGACACACAAAGGACAGAGAGATACACAGGCAGAACAGAGATTAGAGAAAAAAAAAGATACAGGAATGACAGAGAGACACAAAGAGGGGACAGAAGAGAGACAGAGGAAGGACAGAAGGACACACAGCATGGGGGGCAACGGACAAGGAGACTCCTCCTGTCAGGGGAATACATGCAGACCAGTGATATCTACTTCTGAGGCATGTATGAGGACACCCCCCCCCCGCTCCCCAAGTGCACCAACAAGGCCATGGTGGTCCAAATGCACAGCTGATGTCCCGGGTCTGACTGGACTAAAGGGTGTGCGGTGGGTTGTGGAGGGGGCAAACAGTTTCCTTGCCCTGGCAGGACAGGATGTGACTGAGACCAGGACCCAGGCCTTGTTAAGCAGTGGGGGGGCGGGGAGGACGGCCCCCCTGCAGCTGCCAGGGCCAGGGTGTGAGAGCAGGTGTCTCAGCATGGAGCTGGCAGCCGGGCGTGAGCTGGACCGGCCCGTGGCCAGTGAGGGGGCAGAGGGTTGGAAAAGGCAGGGAGAAAAACCTGACTCTTTCAAGATTAAAACAAATTCTCTGCATTCCCCAACTTCTTTTCCAAAGTCTAGCGGTGAGAGTGGGAGAAACAGAGGAGCCACACAGGATGCTGGTATCTGAGTTTTGGGTTTTGGAGCAACATCTGTGATCTTTCATGGGCTAGAAGGCTGGAACACCCCCAATCCTTTAGCCAACTTACCCCGTTTCGGGCTCTGATCCCACCACAGAGTGGCCGGTAATCTGCACAGCACGGTCAGCTGTGAGCGTGTTAACGCGGGAAGGCACTGCCAGCAATTTACACTGGGATGTCTGTCTCATCCAGCAGGGATATAATCCACTTACAACCATGGCAACTGCACTTTCTGACCCGGTCAAATGGACCACCCTCGGACTCTGACAAGGACGCTGGGAGAAAGCTCCTTTTACAGAGTACTGGTATTAACACTTAACACAAACAATCTAAAAAGATTTAAATACCTCATCTATATATTCATATAGCAGCTACTACTACTACTACCACCACTACTACTGCTACTACTACTACTACTAGTTCTACTACTACTACTACTACTAATACTAATAATAATAATAATAATAATAATAATAATAATAAATAAATGAGTGAGTGATTTCTGTTGCCTTTGCAGCTTGCATTTTAAATTACTTCACAACCCTGGTTATTTCCATTGATGCCACCGAAGGATCCAAGACAGGAATTTTTTTTTTTATTTCTAGTCTTAGAATGGGGTATACAATTCTTCAAACTAGACTGAAAAATGCAGTCAGAATTATCCATCATTTCATGAAAGACTATAACGAGAAGTCCCCTGTGTGTTGCCCTGTGCCCAGAGCCTTTGGATGAAGGGGCCAATCTGTCTCCCTCAGCTAATTTCTGATAAAACGCTTCAGCAGACTGCTAAAAACCATGCGGTCCCTAAACAGGACCTGAGAGCAGGGTCACCCGTTTGTATTGCGGTGAGCCTGAGGACTAAAGAGATGGGATAGGACTGTGCTGTCCAGCTGAGTTATTGCATGCTCTCTGGGGAAGTGAGAAAACCCGACTAAGACATCCCGCACACTGCTTTTAATGGAATGTGTGACCCTGGCAGACAGGTACTCACTGATCAAAGCAGAGACGCTGTTCAGTTTGGGGTCATAGGAGCATTTGCCTTTCCCAGAATCCACTTTGCCCGGCTCCAGGTGGAATATGTATTCCTGGAAAGAGAATAGAAAATGAAGCATCTCATCAATAATGCTGTCGTTCCACGTTAAAATCACGCCAATAACAGCGATCCCTCTTCCTGCAGGCGCATTAGAGAGTGCTTATGCCTCCGTTTGTCTCTCGTGTTGGGCGGAAGAGGCACTCGTGATGGATGGCACAAGATGAAGACAATGTCTCAACACCCATGATCCCATGCATTCAGGGTGCAATTTTACAGACATGATCGCAGTAAGAAAGGACAGAGGCATCAAAACCGCATCCTCCAAGCCCAACAATCTCTCATTTCACCCTTGGCTCCTCTTCTTCCCTTCAGCCGTGATCTGCTCACACCTGTAATCCACCACAGAGGCATCTCCTGAGTGCTGCACCGCAGTGATTGGCAGGTACTTGGACAGAATGGTAGAATGCCCTTAGCATGTGATGACACTCCCCTGCCTGCCTTGACCATGAATCAGAATGGCTTCTATTTGCCTTCATCAACTGAGGGCAAAGGCTGGTGAGAGAGACATCACTGTCTCCGTCCGTCATCACCCACACTAAGGAAGGAAAGGCGTCTGCCAGAGTCTTATCAGCCGTCTGTTTATCTGCATTATTTCAATTCAGTCTACCTCTACTTAAAGTCAAGTATGTTTTAAAAAAATGAAGTGGCTGGCATTTCCCCCTATGGCATGCCAGATGTCCATGTATATCCATTCAAAAAAAGCTAATCTTATTGCTCATTTGCCAAAAAATGTTCTTTCATCAGTTAATGTTCCCTCAGCTTTCCCCTAGCAGAAACCAAACAACCTGCACATACACTGTACAACAAGGCATGCACACAAGCTGTAAAGGGTTAAGCATTCCTTTTCTGTTCTGAGAATGGCAGGAGACCTCAAACATTTGAGTAATGCTGGGCTATGTGGGTCTATTATTTCCATTGGTTTAGCAAATGAGCACGAAGCTTGGTGTTTGCCTTGGACCAACAGGGCTGTGGTGGGAGTAGGTCAAACAGTGAGTGTGTGAGGAGTTAGTGCGCATTCCTGAGGGCCGGGCGGAGCAGGGGGTGGTGTTACACAGCTTGAGTGACAGCGTTCACATGCATCTGATACTGATCCGCAACATTATTTTAGAACAAGCAGATTCTATGACGCTTGCAGTGGAAATGCACTTTAAACGTTTCTGTTAACACGGGTGATGTTTCCTGCGGCTTACAGGAATCGCTCGCATCATTCTCATGTCAACTCTCAGATGAATGAGGAGATCTTTGTCCTCCAGTTTTGAAAGGTGGCCAGTGAAGTGATTCTAGATCAAGACTTTCACACTAATCCCATGCCAAAACATGCAGCACAGCCCATTTCACAGCTATGAGGCTCAGGGGTATATCCTGCAGGAGCACAGAGAAATGATGGTAAATGTTCCTTGTGCTCTGATTAGTTTGAGAAGATGAGAACTAATAGCTGTACACTTTTGACTCTGGCGGACACAAGCAACAACACGTCATGGGTGTACCAATGTACCATACCCAGGAGACCTCCAAACTGTACTCTCTCCTGTTGATCCCACCTTGCATCCCAGCTATAGTCCAACCATAGCACAAAGAACCTCTAAGACTGCAGCAGAACCTGCATGCAAAAGTTCAGATAATGAGGGCAAGCAACGTTCCCTTCAAAGTAACTTAAAGCCCTCTTCCTGCAAGACGCTTAACATGGAGAGGAAGAGGGAGAGAGAAAGAGAGAGCAAATGAATGCTTGAGTAAAGGTGGCAAAAAAACACTAAATACGGAAATGCGGAAAAAACAGAACAGGAAAAAAAATACTAAACATTCATATACAATGAAAAGTAGAAAATGAACAGGCACCAGAGAAGCTGCATGCTTTGCCGAGACAAGCAGGTGACTTCACTGGACACCCATGACGGGAGGGCTGTTCAGGGCCCCTCCCAGGATGACAGAAGTGTCAACATCAGACAAAAAAAAAAGTACGAGTGAAGAAAAAAAAACGAGGTGTTAGGTGGCAGAGACATGCACCCCCCCGCACTAAGAGAGAGCGTGCTGGCCCTGGCCCGCTGTGGGTCTGCACCCAGAATCCCTGCCTCATTGGGCAGGGCTCGGGGGCATACCAGGCCTGCCCAGGCTGGCGATGGGCGCCTGATCCAAACCCACATCCCACCTGCAGTCCCGCTGGCTCGGCCGCGTCGCTGGCGTCCGCGGCTCGGCTGGCCCTCCCTCCGGACTGAGCTGTCTGCAGGTGCAGGGAGGCCTAAAACAGAACACACGACACATGCTGGCGGTTACCACTTCCTCCGCTGGTGGGACCAGGGACCGAGCGAGGGACATGCCCATGGGATTGACCCCCAACGTCGACCACCGCTGTCTCCACCCTTCACCAAATTGCTCACAGAACAATACGACAGACGCTGGCTTCCTGTCACAATGACAGCAAAAACGAGCTCTACTTGACCAATCCACAGAGTAGGAGATGAGAGACTGAATAAATATATCTACATACAGAGGAGATCAAAGTCTCATCCTCATGGCCACATTATATTGTAGCTACATAAGAACATAAGCACATATTACGACGAGAACAGGCCATTTGGCCCAACTAAGCTCGCCACTACAATTAAAGAGTATCCAAAACTGCATCAAGTCTGGACCTGAACACAGCAAGGGTCTCTGCCTCAACTACATGACCTGGCAACCTACTCCATGTATTGATAACTCTTTGTGTAAAATAATACTTCCTTATATCAGTGCAGAACTTACTCTTAACTAGTTTCCATTTATGTCCCCTTGTTTTACAGACTGAACTCACCCTAAAAATGTATTGTAGTTAACCTTATTGAGTCCTTTTATAAATTTAAAAGCCTCTATTAAATCACCCCTACATGTTGACTGAGGGCTGTTTAAGGTGGAGATTTGTGTTTTCTTTCTCCATTTCAGTCAAAATGGTAAAATGTTGCTAACCCCATCCCTACATGTTATCCGTTGGTAAAGCACAAGATAGTAGGCCCTGTGATTTTACACATGCCCACTGTTTTTCCATATGGATGTTACCCTGAACACTAGATAAACATGGAAACTGAGTGAGATGAAATGAATGATCATGCTAACATTCATCTGTGTAATTTGGTAAATACTTGCTGATATTTGTTTTATCCTTATTGGTTGTAGCTTCTACTGTAGCTCATAGCTTCTTAGCTGTATAGCATTTGAGTAAAATTCAGGTCTGTCTGAAGTATGTGTTAACATGCTTGGTTGAGTCAATGGTAATTTATTACATCAATACCACAACCACCAAACCAACTAGAAAGCAACCATTCAATCCAGCAAGTTACAACGCCTTGTAACTAGCTTCTGATTAGAAAGCAATCAAACCAAAAGTCAAATCACATTCTGCAGAGTAAAAAATGACTGCATAACATTTACTCATTTGGCAGACGCTTTTATCCAAAGCGACTTACATAGGTTACAGTTCTTTACAATGTTATCCATTTATAAAGCTGGATATTTACTGAGGCAGTTGTGGGTTAAGTACTTTGCCCAAGGGTACAGCAGCAGTGTCCCAGCAGGGATTGAACCGGCAACCTTTCGGTTGCGAGTCCTGCTCCTTAACCACTATGCTACACTGCCGCCCATGTTTCTCATAACATCCTGATGTAGATTGTTGCCACTCTGTTCGATTGTGTTGTCTTTCTGTACTCTGCTTTCATTGTTTTTACTTTGTCAGAGTATGGCTGTGTGCCTGGCACCTAATTTACGGAGGTCGCCAGTGATATTCACAACTATTTTAAAGTTTCTTATGGCTCTGCCCTGCTCCTGCTAAGCTGAGCTCTCTTTCCAGATATTAACAAGAGCAGTAACGTTAACCTCCTCCGTCTCCCAAGGCAAACAAGACAAACTGGCAAGGTTTCTTCTCGTAATGTTTCTCACAGAAGGGCAATAAAACAAAAAGCAAAGACCTGTATTTGCTATGGAGGGAATGTGCGAACAAAAACCCAGATTCAGGCCACATGTCGAAAAGTGATCCAATAGAAGTGTTTCTGTCTCAGAGAAATTAGAGGATTCCCAGGTACACCTGGAGAGTCCAGGTATGCAAACGGAACAGAATCCCTGGCCATTCTGAGCTGAAGAGTTAATTTCCATCTAATGAGAACACCTGACCCCTTCTGTAGGCCTCTGTCTACACACACCACAAGAACAGCAAGAATTATATTTGCTAATTTTGGGTGTGAATCAGTAAAATAATTTACTTGTAAATGTAACTGTAAATAATTTATAGCAGAGTGAACACATCTAGCCCACATACTATACCTCTCACTGCCAAAACCCTGTGTAGAATTTGTGTAGAATATCAACCTGTCAAATTTCTCACACTATCCACAGTACAGTGAACATAGGACTGTTTGTCTGTTTTGAGGAAGCTGCTCTGACAAAACTGCACCTGGAAGTGTGTGTGAGAGAGATGGGATATGTGGAAACTTCATGAGCAGAAGCTTGTTTCCTGTCTGGAAAGCAGTGCGTTTGGGGGAGAAGTGTACACAGTGCTGCTTGATTTTTCTCAATTGCTATGGTGAGGGTTTAAGGTGAAATCTGTCTCATCCATTTTATATGAATGGAAAAAGATCCATCTCATTAAAACATAATGTTAGGATGTTCCTCCGGTCCTTTAAAATGTGATCTCCCATTGTGGGTTACACTGCTTCACATCCTGTAAACCTTGAGCACTAGATACAGATGATGGAGTGATGCCGTCCAGCAGAGGAGGTGAACAGGACCAGAGGGCTGGCCATTCAAACATATTGCTGGTCTTGGGGTGATAACACTAGATGTGCATTACAGCCCTGCATTTGGTCACAATAAGACAGCGGAAGCCACAGGAAGCAGTGGGGGTGGTGTGTGGAAGTCTTGAAAGACCTTACGTCAGGCCCTTGAGGAGGCAGATTATGAACAAATGACTTTTATTTAAGTCCTGTTTCAAAAGCCCCTGAACTGTCATGAAATAACAAATGCTGTATTTAAATAAATGAGGCAGGGGGTGGGTGGAGGGGGTGAGAGGGGTGAAGGGATGTATAAAAAAAAGGGAAAGGACCCAAATTGTAATTCCTGGCCTGAAGGATGAAATTCAAGTCCTCCAATTAAACTATGAGACTAAACAGGCAGTAGAGTAACAGTGCGCTAGGGACAACAGCTGCTGGAGCTCTGATGGCAGCCAGCAGAGGTGTGTGGGAGGGGCAGGGTTCTTTCAAGACTGCTGATGGAAGTGACACTCATTCTTTATTGATGGTCTTTAAGACACTCTTACACATGGAACTGCCACCATCTCTGCAGCAGAGACACCCATCAGAAAATCAGCCAGACATCACACATTCCTCTCAATGCCAGGTGCCAAGGGCCTCGCTGCAGTAGGCCTCCTCACCAGCAGGGGTCACTCTCATGCTATGTCTTAGATAATTCTGAAGTCATGCAGTTTGACATAAGAGCACACTGATTGTCCAGCAGAGGAGACTCTCTGTTGACCAGTTCTTCCATACTTCAAGTGGAAGGGCAAAGGTAAAGTAGCAGTGACATTGTAGCAGTCTAGACATATGAACAATGTGAATGCTACAACCCCTAGATTCAACCCAAACTGTTGAGTGTTTAGGAAAAAATGGTATTCAATCAAACAGAAAAACATTCCAGAATAACCTAGTACTGTAAAGAAGGTTTATTACCAAAGATGACTCTGTTTTTTATTGCATCCAGTGGTAACCTGCATGAATAAAATACAGCTGATGAGATATTTTAACTTTCGTCTGCAAGCTTTATTAGTTCACCTGCATTCAGTCAATCAATAATGTCTGGCTTTGTGATGGAAATCACAAAACATTTTGTTGTGTACATCCACAAACTGACAAATGACTGAGACACTAATGCAATAAGCATAGATCATCGCTGCAAGCTCACAAGACAGCAGCTATCACAAAAGAAGTGATCTCAGCTGATGTCATCCGCACATCACATCCGCCATAATCTCTTATTAACCCCTCTCAAAAGAAGTGGCAAGCTGACAATGAATCAAAGTGACATTATGTATGACATTTTCACTGCTGTAAGTTCAGAAGCAATGAAAAAGCTGATAAAAGTTCTGTTAACCAAATGTGTTTATGGATATGACCGAACAGATAAGAGCAGAAGAGCTGCACTACAAGGTCATTATGTTTGTAATGTCAATGGCAGTCGTATAGCGAGTGTGAATCAGCCCTGTGTGGAAACTGGGAAGGTGCCAGGGAGTTTTAAAAGAATTGGCCCTTGGGACATTGCCTTACTCAGGTCCTATACCAAAATTTCCTTTGATGATTTGTTGGCTAAAGATGCGACCACACAGCCATGAATCACAGACAGATCAAGGGTAGGTCCACGTGTGGGCCCATGAGTACTGAATGGTTTTCTACTGCAGTAAAGTCAAAGGTAGAACTAGCCAAGCGATGTGAAATAAGGCGATTGTGAACCAGGATGAGAATCACACAGTGGGAGTGGTGATGATATAGGAGACATCATTGGGTATAGTTGAAGGCGACTTAGTACTTTTTTTTTTACTGAGAGAAAATTACCCTTCTGTGCTGAAGTCATGCAAGGGCTTCCAGTGGGAGGGGAGCACAGAGATCACCCTTACCTGAGGCTTGCGTCCTCGGTTGACATAGGTGCAGACTGGATTGTAGGCTCCTGTGCCGCAGACGTACAGGTGTGTCCGATTCCAGGGTTCAATCAGACGGATGAAGTTCCCACACTCCCCCTGTAATCAGGACCACAGAAAAGGTTTTTGATTTAAAACATTTTCATCTGAAGATGTGTACATATACAATTCAAGACTGTGCAGGACAGAATCTAGTACCAAATAATGGAAAACAAAACACTGATTTGCTTGTCCAATTCTGCAATCCAATAGTTGCAAGGATTACATCAGCTGGTTCCTTGAAGGAAAAACAAGGTTGATTTGTCATGAAGATAGTCTCCTTGAAATCATACAATATCTTCATAAAACTGCCCTGATTCGTAGTAACATGATCGTTGCTTACTTTATTTAGAATCATTTTCATGTAGTGCCATTCCAATCATCATGGAAATCTAATCAGTAACATGTGTTTCACTTAGATTTTCCAGACAGCCAAATGTTCTCTCACAAAATACACTATAATGCTGCAATATAGTACTTGTTTCATGGTAAATGTTTATGTCAAAGCCCTGTTCAAGCAAGAATTACAGTACATAATATATTTACTGAGTATATGCTCCTATCCAGCGCATTTTATATCGATGTTGTCCGTTAATACAGCCATCTACAAAGTAAAACAATTCAGATTAAGCACTTTGCCTAAGGGTACAACAGTTGTGTGATACAGACGCCTAGACTTTCAGGGTAAAATCTGGAATACAACCTTAATATCTGTGCCACAGTGACACCTAATAACAAGCACCTTGAAGAAGTTGAGACCTCTGTGAACCCTCTGTGATAAGCTGGCTGAAGGTCAAACTGAAAATTGAGGGCATGATGTCCTCCACCCCTGCTTTTGCTGTCGAAAGTACATGTATTTCTTTGTGCATTCCCTGGTGACATATTTTAGCCTTGCTTGATGGACACTCATGGCTCTGAATGGGAGCGAACAGTAGCCTCACAGGTGCCATTAATAATAAAACCCAGGGAGCTCCAGCTACACCAGAGTGCTGGCTCCTCCCCACTTCACCCTCAGAGTAAACATGACTGGCGGCTGTCTCGGAATGTGTTCCTCTTGGTTCTGCCTCCTACCATGCCAGCCTCATTTGTGGCCAGAATGTGAACTTGTTAATATGTATAATGACATGTTGTGTCATTATAGCTGGTGCAAGATGTACTAAAAGAACATAACAACCCCTTTTTCAAAATATTACACTCCCTTGCATTCTTCCAAAGAAGCCAACTTGCTTTATCCCAGAGATAATTTGTGTCATCTGATCCCTCTTGAGCTCTTTGTCATCCCTAACAGAGTCTCCTCTTATTCTCTGTGAGCAGCTAAATCCTCAATCATCATTATTCCACCCAGTGTAGGGTGTTTCTGATAAACTGACCAATTTCTACCAAGTTCTCTTTTTTTTTTTTTTTTTGGGAAGCAGATAACCCAGTGCTTGCGCATCGACACACACTCTCTCTGTCCCTCTTAATATGTCATGTACTTTTACACAGTTAAATTACAGCCCTCCATGGTGATGACAAGCCCCCTTCTGTGCTTTCTTACCGATACCCCTGACAGAGGAACATTAATATGACTCTGACTACATGCTAATGCAAAAATATATGCTAGTGCAGGAATGCAGGGTGTTTAAATGAACCTGCCAGTTGTATAAATACTGGGAGAAATCCAGTATTCCCCTACCAGCAGGAGAGTGAGGCTGTAATCCACTCACAGGTCCTCTTCCCCTGCGGTGTCAATGAAACATACACATCTCTCCATCCTGCACTTTCACTAAAGCTCCCCAAACAGTCATATGCAAAGAGTCAATGAAGTTAAGAGCCGTTGCTCTGAGATTTATGGTCATCATGAAAGAGAAAAAGATTTTTTGTGTGTATTTTAACCTGTAGGTATGAGATTTGGCTGTTCACGGGCCAGATTTCTTTCCTTTATCTACCCGATCCTTGCCAGTCATAAAGGTTTTTATTCCCCAAAGCATGACTGCTATTTTATGTATATGTTACTGATGGTAGCAGTGTACTAAGATTTGGAGATGTGGGTATTCCTGTCCATGAAGTGCTGTATTACAGACTGTCACAAGGGGTCTCAGTGACATTTATTTAATTTCAGTGCAATAAAACTCACAATTTTATTAGTATTATGCTTCACTCCTAGTGTGTATTCATCTGCACCTGACCAGAGAGAAAATGAAGTGGAGATTCAGTCAGGGGATGCAATGTGCACTGTACTAGCCTGAGCTGACCTAGGTTGCTCTAGGCTTGACTGGGTTGGTCTGGCCTAGTCTGAGCTGGTATGGGCTCAGCCCGATTGTTCTGAGCTGATCAGGGCCAGCTTGATTTTGGCTAAGCTGAAGGCACCACGGTGCCAGACAGCCATTCCCTGTTCCTGTTTGTTTAAGGCATTCTCTCTGCTGGTGTGTCTGTCATAGCCATGGGCCAGCCTGCGCTCCCCATCTGTTTATTCTGCAGGCTCACAATATGCGGCGCCTGACTGCTACCGTGGGCCAAGCCGCCCAAACACGCTGCCTTTGCAGACTACAAAGGCTTCGCAAACCTTCTGGGCCTTACACGCGTGCATCACAGACCACACATCTACACACGTGACACAGCTCTTTTCTTTTCCCAAATTTCTGGAAATCCCACATGTGTCTGTAAAGATACAGCGCCCCTGTGTCTACTGCAGTACCACTAAATGGACTCTAGGGGACTGAAATTGCTCCTATTGTCCGCTTGAATCAAAATGGGTCATGATTTTGGAAGAGTGGAATTGGCAGATGCAAAAATGTATAAATCCAAAGGAATATGTGTGGAAGTACAGTAAATAGTGTCAACACAAATACTTACATTGGTGTCCTTCCCGGACAAAACGCACTCAGTTTTCCGCTGAGGAGGAACTGGCCAGTGGATCTGAGGGGGTAGAAAAGGCATTCTGTAGCAATAACACAGCTCATTGCACACTCACATCCACATGAATTTGATTTATGCATCCTGGACCAGCCACACTGGGGGTGTCCACCCAGGGCGTAATTAGTCTCACAGGACCTGCCACATCCAAAGAGTTTTTAACAGCGCTTTTCTGCCCACCCTACAGCAACAAGAACTGCGAGCATGCTCCAACACTAACGGGAGACTGGCCAATCAGCAGAGCAAGCAGGGAACAGACAGAGGAGAGACAGACCTTTCAAAGACGTACACTGTGGAAGTGTGGAACTTAAAGGACAACTGGGGCTAACCTCTGAATAGAAATACCAGAGTACACTTCTCATTTTCTATGTATTATTTGCGCATACTAACACATCTGATTGGAGCTTGAAATCAACCACAGAGTATTACAAAAAACATATGGAAATGAACTGACAGTATCTAGCTGGACACACTAAGTAAATGGTCCTTTACAAGGCAGCCATATAAAAGCTGCCTGGTGTTTATTTCCCTACATATTAGACCTAAGGAGGTGGGAAGGTGGGAAGGAGATGGTTGCTGTGATCTCTTACTATGAGTGGCTCTTTGTTGATGTCATGCAGGTCCAAGGAGAGGATGTAGTCCTTGCTGCCGACATACATGCGGTCGTGGTCCTCGTCCATACGCAGGATGCGGTAGTCCGTGGTGTTAAGCAGGAAGGAGAAATGGTGGGCAGTACCAGTGGACCTCAGCTCTGAACACAGCAAACAAAAGAGACTTCAGTGATGAATGCTTATCAAACACCTGTGAACACAGACACACATACGCACACACTCTTTGTCTCTCTCGGCAGACAGGAAAGGTTCACTTGAAGCTCCATCTGCTCCAAAGTCACATTCTTTTAGCAATAAAAATATAATTGTTTTGTACGTCAGGTTGGGAAAGTAACAAACCAGGAACCCAACCTTCTCAAAATACAAACATTATGAAAGCAATCACAGCAGTGGTGCTTCCAATTTTCCAAATCACAGTGACCCAGAGCGGAGCCAAACAAATACATACAGAAGTGTGCCAGAAAACCAAATACCTGCCACTCTCTGGGTCTGTTGTGCAATAACCACCTCAGCTTACCCCAGCTCCGCAGCCATGGGCTCCAAACACACATGCTACGCCCACATGTGTGGTTAGCTGGTTGTAAAATCCTAAAAATCTGCCCCATCTTGTTGAGTCGTTTATTTTTCAAGCTGTTTTCACTCCTCACACTGTGTTATTAAAGGATATAACTGGATGTTTTTGGTTTTCCTCCCACCCGGGGCAGTCCAGATCATATACAGAGTTTGTAGCACCTTCAAAGAAAGCCCGAACCAGGTACAACATTTAATTGGTACTTTCTGTTTACAATTCATGTGCTCATGTGCTAAAACCCAAGAGGGCTTCTCGTTGGCAAGACAATCGCACTGCGACAGCACAGGTCAGGGCTCTGGTGTAGGCAAGGGTCCTTTAGAGGAGGAATATCATTGGATTTCCCTTTCATCTCTGGAGAGCAGACGCCCTCACCATTCCGCCGTATCCTCCAGGCATCCACGTGCCTGTGTGTTGCCGAAGTTGCACGTCGCATATAGTCACCCACCGCAGCCCAGCCGACGGTAACCGGACCCCTGTTATGTTTAAGAGAAGGCCTGGGGGAGGGTGCACGGGGGTGAAGGGGGTGACAGATGGTTTGTTAAGACTGTCTCCTCAGTTCAGTAGCACTATGTAGACAGGGCTCACCTCTGAAACCCTGCAACTCCAAACAACCACCTTGAGCTGACAGTGGAATCAGAGGGCGGGAGCACACTCACACATCGGTGACTGTGTCAGCAGTATGTCTGTTCCATTCATGGCCTCACACAAACACCTGAATGACCTGATCTCCCTCTTCTGAAGGAGCATAAAGACATGCTGTTCCCTCTGTGTTTCCTGAAGCAACTACCTGAAGATGTAATTACATTTTTTAAAATCATAAATGTCAATTGAATTTTTTTCCTGCTGGGTAGAAAATCTGGGCTCTTTAAGTTGATAGGACAGCTGTAAGTTTAATAAGCAGCTTTGGGTAATGAAAGACCGCCTCGTAAACCGCAAACATGACTACGGTATTGAGTCATGTCAACGATGACACATGGTGGGCAGGACCACACTCAAACCCGTGTTCCATCAAAATGAGTAAATACATTCCTGTGGGGAAGACCGTACGCCAACAGCCAAACTGGAAATGCTTCCACCACGCTTCAATGGCCATCAACATGGCTTGTATTTAAGAGACAGCTTTGGAAATTAATGTTATGTTTTCTGCTACCAAGTAATATTTTCGAGTGTATTCATAAGGGAATATTAAATGACCAGTTTTTCACACCCCCACAGATCTAAAATTAAATAAACTGGCTTATGTCAATAATGCACAGTTAATAGCATGACTGTTACTATATTTATACAGTCTGATTTAATATGAGAACCTGTTTACAGAGGATCTATTTACAGGTCACATGCTTGATTGACACCTGTCAGCACTCACTGCCTCAGAGCAGCTCATATACCTTTACTCTGGGATTATTTGTCTTTCACATGGTCTGATGGATGAGCCCCCCTGACTCCCCTTGACACTGTGAAAGACAAGAGAAGGGCTGCCAGTCAAAGAGCCTTTCACTGAAGGGAATACACACAAACAGGGAATGATGCACGCAAACTGCCACAGAAAGAGTGTAGATCTCCAATGTGAATTTGGCATCCGTTTTATTTTCATTAGCTTCTCATAAAATCAAAAACCATCCCTGTCAAGAGAAGTACAAAAGACATCCTCATGGATACTTCTTAACAATTTCCATAATTCACTAACTCCAAAGTAGCTTTCACTGGGCTACAAGTAAGCTCTCTTTTCAGAATTAAAACAATAATACAGCAAAAAGAAGGAAAAAAGCTACCAAGCCATGCAGAAAATCCTGTTTTCACTCTTCTGAAGGGAATGGACCAATAAGTTGAAAGTTGAAGGCTGCCCCTCCTCAAGTTTGTGTTAATACACTTGCAGGATTGGAGCTGATGTGTTACTAAGAAGGGGAATTTAACATTTCTATACTGCCATTGAGAGAACTTCTGGCTTTCAAGAGGGACTGTATTTTATACAAAACACCACAAGGACCTGTTATATCAGAGTAATGGAACTTCCTGGTGTCTAGTCCGGGGCAAACAGAGGAAAGAAGAAAAATCCTGAAACTTCAATCGTGCCAGATGCTGTATATTATCTTCTCTATCCTGCCTGATGGGATGCTGGTAGAAAATGTCCACATTAAATGTTGATCCAGCACTTGTAATGGTAGCAGAGCAGTATCCCTCACTGGGGCCACCTGAGGAAAGCTACTGGGTCATGTGAGCAACTGGAACCAAGCTGGTCTAATTTGGAGAACAAGGCTGCGAGCGAACTGACATATCCCAAAGGAACATCACTGCAGTGGAGGCACCACACTTTGCTGTTTGAGAAACAAAATGTGGAATGGACTTCAGATGGATGGCTGATGCACCTATCTGTCACTTTGAATTAGTCCAGCACACTCTTGGCCCTGATCACTGTAATATTCACTGTAATCACATAAACACAGACGCTTCTCAGGACTCATCCCGTCACACGCCTCCCAAGCCACAGTCCACCTGTGACAGTTTTTACACGATGGCCGTGGCTGCAGCATAGCGCTTCCGCATCACAGTTATGCTGCTCACTCGATTTTGGAGTGGGTCCATGGGTGAGGCTGGATGGACATGAAACTGCAGCAAGCTGGTCGATCACTCAGAAGGGGCAGTGACAGTGCAGGCTGCGCATGTGAACACAACTGATTCTTAAGGAACATGCCGCAATTTTCTCAAGCCCTGTAAAATGGGCAGTCAGGTACGCTCCTTCATTCGTAGAGAAACAGCCTCAGCTTGGCTCAGATCACCGTGGATAGCGCTCATCTGCACGCAAGGCAGTACTTTCACCCCATCTACTTATCCTGGGGCTTTGGAGACCCCAAAGCGGAAAAAAGTGCAAATAACTTCCATTAGGGCCCGATAGAACATTAGAGTGGCCAAGCGCTCTGTGCTGGAATTAGGCTGTCTCAGGCTGGGGGGTCTGGAGTCTCGGACACACAGGAGAGCTTTGTTCCAGGGGTGGCCTCAGCTCTCTGGGGGATGGAAATAGCCCCATTAGAGAGGGAAAGTGAGACTGCATGTTGCTGGTGAGGGGAACCTGATCCTGGCTTGTTGTTAAGGTGGGCAGCAGTGCATTATGGGAAAGTAAGCCCAGCTGGCGGGCACCCGCACAGTAGTCCTGTTCACTCTCCGCTCTGATGAGCTTGGACAATCTGGCCCCCGATCCACCACCGGGCTCCTTTAGCGCAGAGTGGCCCCCGAGGAAACACATTCCCACCCCGAGTCACTGCTAAAGGCTGGCTCTCACAAGGAAACAGCATGACGCTATGTCTGCAAGTTTGATGACAACGTTAATGATCTGACACTTTAGAGGCAACATGTGAAACATAGAAATTCCAGCGTTATACGGACGCAGGAAACAGGAGGATTTTTTTTTGCAGGGCACCGTGGTTGATGTGACTGAACAGTCACACAGACAACAAGACGAGGCACTCTGCCTTGGCGCCCAGCACAGCATGGTGTCTGTGACTGACAGGAACAGACAGCTGAGTCCAGCTGCCACACCCTGCAGGGGCCAGTGTCGCAACTTGGCACACCATCATGACACAAAAAGTTGCAGTGACTCTCCGCAACGTGAAAAAGGAAACCCCCTCTCCCTCACCCCTCCCCCCACCCCCAACCCATACCATGTGGGATGTCCTCTGGCTGTTATCACCCGGACTGCAGACTGGCATGTCTCTCACCCCCCTGCTCTACTGCACAGCTCACTGTGACCTGGCAACCCCAGCAAAGGCACAGGTGCAGCTGCTAACAGCAGCAGCGGGAAGAGGAGCTTCCCTTGCCAGGCCCTTTAATCCATGCTGTTCCCAACCCCTCTCCTCTCAAGGGAGTCCTCCCCAGTCCATCCCCTTCCCCCAACACCCACCGGCTCATTGGGGTGACCCAGGCCATCTTGCCCGATTGCTGCTATTTCTGCTGTTTGTGTCTTCCCTCATGCATTTCACTAGTTTGAAAAAAAAAAATCACATTTGGAAGACAGATGTAATACTTTGTACAGGTGGCAATGTTGGACAATAGAGCACTTGTTTAACTCAGTGTAAAGACTGCCTGTATCCTAGAAGCGGTAAGTAACGGCAGTGAGACCTGTGTGTTGATCGGACGATATGGGAGTCACAGGTGTGAGCTCAAGGTCACAATGCAGATGTGTCTAAATGCTCTTCACATCATGTCACATGGGCTCAGACATCAGAATCACTCTCACTTCTGACTCTGTCCAAAAGGCAGGGGAGGGGTTGACATGTAGGTGTGCAGAGGATATCAAATTATAACTGCCAAGGGATCAATTAGATGAGGACTCTCTAAAGGCCAACTACTCCCCAGAGCCAAAACCCTCTGAATCCATCACTGTGTCAGGAGAGATTCCCTCTCACAACTCCCCAATTCAAAAGGATTTATCTTTCTGCTTCTTTTGTTTTCAAGATGGAAAACAGAATACCACCACATTTAATCCTGTGTGAAATATCTCTCATGCTTGTTACTGCAAATCATCATTTTGCAGCCGCAGAGTGAGTAGAACACACAACCTGTTGTACAGCATGGGGGCTCTAGAATGATTCATATTTGGAGGAATTCCCTCTCAAAGATAACCAAACACTTGAGTCTAGGGCTGCAGCTCTTTCCCTTAATAGGCTTCATGCACACATACCATAATGCACCGATATCTGGCTCAGCTTGGCTCAGCCTGGGGTCAGTTACAAAGACTCTTTCTCTAAAAGCCAGTACAGCTATAAGTCCAACACACAGGGGCCTTAAGACCTCTGAACTGCATGCATGCCGAAACGCTGGAGGAAAATGCAGTTTATTCCAGAGATCAACACCACATCATTGGCGGCCCAAAAAGTCAGCATTTATCTCTGAGTCACAAGACCCATCTGAGGCAACATCTGACTTTTAAGCACGGTAAGAACCTAGCTGCAGGCATACCTGTCACAGCATATCTTATATTCTGCACTTAAAACTCCCTCAAGGCCAAGAAAACTCTTAGATATTATTGTGCACTATAAGAAATTTAAGTTCAAAGGGCTTTATACTTAAGTCCCCAGGTGTGATGGATATCGAACTGGATAAAACATCAATTTGGCTCATGCTTTCAAACCACTGAGTGTGTGCAATACTAAATAAGTATATATGTGAGTGCTTTTTTTTCTACTAAAAAAATACACTCTGTGATTGCATTAAGTAGCAGTTGTGTTGTGTGGTTTGTTTAGAAACGTGGGAATGTCAAGAAATTGAGCTTTGGGAAGATTATGGTATCTCTAATCACCTTACAATACACAATCCTTCCTACATTGACTTTTCCTGGCAAATCCGCTGGTAAAGCCCATTACTGGATGAAGGGAAACCTTTCAGGCAATGTTTAACATGAGACAACAAAAACAACAGGAAAAAAAAGTTGGCACGGAACTCTGCGATTTGCATTACTCGTGTCTTAACTTTCTGCTCCATAATGCTGAGTGATTCTCTGGTTCCAGATTGGGTGCATTAAAAGCCTTTCCGCTGCCAAACTCAAAGCAGAGCATGTTTCTGCATGAAATCTGACTTCACTCTTCTAAAATACAGAAGGGTGTGGGGGAACGGGGTCAAAGAATTTTGAATTCTGAGGGAATGCAATGAATGTAATGCATATATGCTGAATTGCATTTATGTCAGGGTCATGCCTGCTAGATGTGAAATCATGTGTCTGCTTCCTTGGGTGGTTGGGTGGAGCTCTACCATTGTACTTAAATGTCAGAAAAGTTCTCACAATGTGAAATGGGAGACATTTTTAACTGTCTATTTTTTTATTGTGGTTGTGACACTACAGAAGCATAGCTCTCCAGGTCCTGAGTCCGATTCCCTGAGCACTGCCCCTCTGCTCTTTGTTCTTCCTGACAGAAAGGTATCTGAATTCACACAGTCAATCTGGCAAAAGCGTTAATTAGGGTGTCCTAGAGGGGCGGATGAGGCAGCCCGCTCTCACGCTTTAAAAGGAGTCCTAAAATCCAGGCATCATATTTTACAAACTGCCGGTGCAGGGGAGAATGACTGGTCTCAGGTCAGGCTGAATTCTCCACACCCTTCAATTAGAGCATGTTCTCAGAGCCATTACACACACTTTGGCTCAGGGGGGACCAGAGAGTAATTCCAATAATGAAAACAAAATGAGCTGCAATGTTAGTAATTTTGTCACCTTTTTATGAGGCTTAGCTGTGATGTACGTCTCAGCCAGCCAGCTGTGACATAAGGTTTAAAGGCTTTGCTCCGTGTCTCCTGCAGTTTCTGTGATTCCGACGTGGTTTTGGTTCATTTCCCTCAGACACTTCCTGGTGGTTTCTGCTGTCCGTGCAGAGTTAACAAGGGTCATTTATTCCCCCAAATAGGGTTCCTGTCCGGAGTGAAGTCTGCCAAGCTGATGAGAAACAGAGAAGCCAGGTTCTCACGACAGCCGCCACTATCTGCTAATCTGTAATCTATTTGCTGTGGTGATCTGTCCTCAGTAAGAACAAACGCTAGGAGCCACCTGACACGGTAACTTGAAGCTGATGAAAAGTTTTTCCCATAAACACCCTGCCTCATGCTGGCACCACAATAAAGTGATGAAAAAAAGAAAGTAAATAGATAAAAATCAAGGGAGTGGAATTTTTTTTTGCTCTGGTTTATGCATTTGTTAGTGTTTCTTCCTTTTATATGCCACAAAGTGTTGGCTAGAATGTGGCACTGTTCACATTATAGTTTTTTAACTTTATTTCTCAGCCTTCATTTCAGCAAGACTATAACCTGAGTTTAGCTCCTTCTGCCTAAACTAACTACCTGTTTAACCCCGTGTGAGCCAGGGTGCTTATGGAAATCCCATGTGATATTTGGGTGTTGGGTGTGAATAACATTACACCTCTTTACCAGGTGTCAGCAGACCCCAGTGAAAGCCAAATAGCTATGGATGGCAAAAGACTGCAGCACCAAATGCTGGGGAAACCTGGACCTTTACATATCCTCTCATCAAGCTCCCAAATTGCTGGTAAACTTGGAAAACATAATACAATAGCCATTACAGTCAAATAAGGTCACATACCCTCAGATCTCATTTTCACCTCAACATCCCCACAGGGCAATGTGAGTCAATCCCAACTGAGATCCAGAAAGCTATGGGCCGGAACCACAGTGTGCTCATGACACATTTCAATGTCACAAAACCGGATATTTTTCTTTCTGGTGTTTTCTGTCTCGGATAGTTTAGTCTTTGCTGCGAATGTCTCAGACAACTTTCTCACGCTAATTTCCTGTCGTGAGGAGATGAGGACAGGGGCTGTCACTGATAAGGCAGACAGGTGAAAAAGGGTGTAAATGCCCTGAGGAAGGAGAGGGAGGGAGGGAAAGAGAGAGGGACAGAAAGGAAGAGAGAGAGGGATATATATATATATATATATATACAGGCATGTATATTCACCACTCAACCTCTTGGCATCAGAGTGACTTGTCATTACAGCATGCCTGTCTGTCTGTACTACTGGGGACACAGCTTTCAACCAACTATCCAGAAGTCTTTTTCAAGACTTTTTCACCATGTGACACATTAACGAGAAACCGTGCCCCTGTCTCCACATGTGGAAAGCGAACCTAAAAAATCTGAGGTAATTTCTGTTGTAAGGTAAGAGGTGCTGCTAACTAGAAAGGATCAAACACTTTGCTACACACAGACGCCACTTATCCTGTCAGTCTGACTGGATACGATGTCTAGCAGCACTGTTGAAGACTGGTGGGGAGACTGTGAGCAATTATGTCAATGAACAGCAACTACTCTAACACAGATATGAATCTAGGAAAAACACCAAGAAAGCAGACTGTTGACTATGAGATAAGAAAAGAAACAGCAGCTCAGCATTTACAGTTCCAATCTGAAGATGTGATCAGACTTCCTTGTATTACTTCAGAAGCCGTACAGGGGTAGGAGTTACTGTATTGGAACACAGCAAAGCCACGCCACCCTGATCTCCCATGTGCCAGGGTCTGAATCAAAGGGCACCTGGTCGACGCGTTGCTGCGAGCACAAACAAACAGAGTCAGGTGCTTCAGCCGAGCAGCTCAGACATAGTTCTGTCATACGGTGCGTCTGAAGCTTGGAAACTTGGCCATCGCCCCAGTCGTCTCGTGCCCCCTCACTTCTCAAAAACAATAAAAACAAAAAAAGAGGGCGCCTTGCTTAGCCTGCACCATTTGGAGTTGTGTGCTTCAAAAAAACCACAGAGCAAGCCTGCTCACCTGTTTGGCTCCACGTGATGGCACTCGGCCTGCGTGGCTAATCTCTGCTGCTTTCACTCGTCTGCTGGAGAGAGTCTGTGCAGCTGAGCGGCGGCCGTGGTGTTGGGCAGAAAGGCCTGCTTTGTGCCCCTGGCCCCACTCCTCTCTTTGAAGAGCAAGAGGTAATGAAAAATGCTGCCGGATTTTAGGAACGAAGCGAGAGGGGCCTTGTCATCAGCCACCTGTATGAGGAGCTGCTATCTGGCCAGCCCATCTCCCCCCCTGCTGGCCCACAATAGCGAATACCTGCCCAGACATTCCTGGAACGCTGCTTGAATTCCCCCTCTGCGCTCATCCTGAGAATCTTAATAAATAGCAGGGTGTGACGCCGCCCCTCTTCCAGGTTGTCTCCAGCCATGCGTGACTCTGGGTTTTCTGCTGTGCTCTTACAGGGGACTGCTGTGGGCTCAACTGCCATACCTGCTCCATAATGGCCCCCTCCCAGCAAAAGCTGTTGCACATGCTAAATAATGCCCCCCTGTAACAGACACGGCACACTATTCCTTGTGCAGTGTGCAATGACAGCATTATCACCCCTCCTGTGACAAGTCTATGTTTGCTTCTATCAGCCCCTTATTATCACCCCCACCCACCCACGTACACACACACACACACACAGTCCACTCAGTCCACAAGCTTTACAATTAGGACACAATGATTCCTGAATCCTTCTCCATAAGAATCTGCATCTGCTTTTGTACTTGGTCTCAGTTCTGAATGCCTCTTGGGGACAAATTCATTGCCCAAACATGAGATCTGGATATGACCTAATCACTATGCTTATGATGATGGTTTAAAATTGTTTGGATTCAATTCAATGTGTTGCATTATGTTGCATGTGTATTTGTTTTACACTGGACTGCCTCATAAACGAGATGCCACATGCCAAGGACTTTTTAGCTTGTCGGTAAAAAAAAAGTTTCTATTTCTTCAGCCACCTGTTATTCCAGAGTTAGCCCTTGTTTCCTGGTGATGCTGATGGACAGGTGCTGTGAGAGAGGAAACCCACAAGCCTGTTCTCTCAGACCCGGCCTCTCCATCACCCTCTCGCATGAGGTAAAGTTGATTTAGACAGCCAGCCGCTCAAAGGATCAGGGGGATGCAGACACTCTCATCCTTTTCACTTTTGATTTCCTGGTTTTCGCATGACGGCGCTCGTTAATTAAAACGGATAAAAAAAGACCTGTTGATTTTAAGATAGACTGACAGCAGAGGTAATACGCTTTTTTTCTCTTCTGGTCCATGCATCCTGTCTTCCCCTTCAATCAGAGGACACGTAAAAGCAACTGAAAAAGTCAGAGGGCACTGAACCGAGAGACGAAGAGAAATATAGAACCCTTCACTGGGGTGGAAACACAAGGGTCAGCAGCGTGGCACAGCAAAAAAAGGGAAATGGAACTGATAGATTGCTGCTGGTGAACCCTTTCAAAAACACCAAAATTGCTGCAGTCCATACAACCCATCTAGCTGTATTATTGTGTGGCATGTAAAACTGTAAGCTATGTAAGTCACCCTGGATAAGCACATCTGCTAAGCAGATAAACAGTTAAATAATATGAGCTGCCAATATCCACAGCTGCCACTGCTCCTTCACTGTACAGGTTGGAGTGCAGCCTCTGACACGGGGTTCATTTATATGTATATATACATATACTTACAGCTACCTAACCCTGGCTCCTGAACAAATGAACTAAAATGGCTGTAAAAGGAATTGGTATTCATACCTAATTGTGTGAGTGTAAAAGACAGTAAATCCCAATCCGAGGCAGGCCTCCCAATCCAAGACAGCCAAGGTGAATTTGCCGACTCACCTGACGCTTGGGATCCCCTCATAGGCCAGTTGTATTCTGGGCTCTGCAGCCACTGGAGCCACTGTGGTGGTTTGTTCAATTCAGTTTGATTTAAAAAAATGATGGCACAGAGGCAAGAGTCCCATTTGGCTTCAAGCAACTGACAGGGGGTGACAGCCATTTATAGTAAATATCAGTGAATCTGAGAACAAACTCCACGGTGTTGATCCAAAAAAAGCTCACAAAAGTGGCTCAGGCTATGCAGACTGCATTCACAGTATTAGATGGATCGGTATGGCTCTTTGTCTCTTGGTCTCTCCGTGCGCTATGCCTTATGAGATATGAAACAGCCCCTTGTGGATGACTTTTGCAATAGCTCATCTGCCTTGTACTTGAGTCAAATTGCCCATGACCCAAGGGAAACGAGGGACCACACAGCTACCCAGTTTGAATACTCTAATTCAAGTATGTTGCCTTGAATGAGATCAGACAAAGAGTATTTGAGTTCAGATTTTATATTTTTCTCCTCATTATTGGACATTTTTCTGTCATTTTCAGTTGTGACAGGAGTTCTTCCAACATGAGTCTTTTACTCTTCTGAAAACAATGTGGCTTGTGTTTTGAGCTCGATTCATGTATATCCAGAGCTGTGAATCACAGCCTGTAAGCATGCCCAAGAGAGAAACAGCAGTGCTCTCTATTTGATAATAATGAAAACTAAACGCAGACTGAATCAGGGGGAAAATCCTTTAAAACCACAAATAAATGACAGGCATTAGAGCAGCACGCTGTGGGCAAATGAAATAAAGAAATTAATCTGTGCTGTGAAATGCCTGTTAAGCTCCACAGTTATTGCCCATCACATGTTCAAATGAGACCACCACTGGATGTGGGGCAGCGTGCTCCACAGATGCAGAGGACGGTAAGAATCAGTAACCCGCTACTCGCACCCCTTCCACCCGAGCACACATCTAACGCAGTACCCAGGACGGGAAGCCGCAAATGGCAGTCAAGGCAGAGGTGAAAGGTCACGGGCAGCAGCGGAGCCTCTCTTGCGCTCCAATTTAATCGGGGATTACTTCAGGGTCAGGGTGAGCTCCCTGGGTCTGAGTGGACTCAGGAATCAGGGATTGTGGGAATAAAGTGGCATTACTGCCGACCTGAACTGAATCACAATGAGGGAGCTATCACTAAAGGGAAGGCAGGACGGGACAAGCCAGGGAGGGAGGGACAGAGAGGAGCAATACACACACTGATAGAGTGAGAGGTCAGCCACTGTCTCAGATGCAGTGGCCCTTTGATTAGTTTCACTTAGTTTCCCTCTCCAGCCCTCTCCCACTCAGAAAGGACTATGCCTACAGTAGGATACAGACATGCACAGAACACATAAATTATGTTTTTTTCTTCTATCCATCCTTGTCATTTCCTAATCACACAAAGAATGTGTTATCCTAAACGCTGTGAGAGGATGTCAGCTTCACAGCTGTAAGTTGTGTTGCAAAAATAGACACAGTTACAAACAAGAGAACAGATAAATGAAATAAAAGAACACAACAGCTGACACAGAAGTAAACCCAACCCCACACAGATCTGAATAGGGTTTCCCTTCTTCCCTCTTGTAGACAGGGTTGTGTCTGCCTCATGTCGGCATGCTAATCTCTCTGACCCGGAGGGGAGAGAGCCTTTTCTCTCTCTGTTTACATCTAAACAGAACTGTCTGGGTTCTGGGCCAGGGCAGGCACAAGGGTCTGCCTGGGAGAGGCCTGGCGTATGCCAGCATGTCACTGTAATGCAGATGAAAGTGTGCTTATTTCTCTAGCTCTGGTCTGAGTCACAGTGAGCCCCTTGGTGTGAGAGACTGTAATGCTAAACCCAGGGGGAATAAGGTAGGCTCTGTCACTGTTTGCACTGGCAAACACTGCACTTGAGTTCATTTTTTAAATGTCAAATGCTGCAATGTATAGTGACAGAGAAATGCCACATATCAGTCTTCACAGCTTTTATCTGCTTCCATCCCATGCTTTAACTGCAAAGATTCAAGTTCTTTAACAGCCTTATGTTACAGACACACACACAAACACATACACACACGCACGCACACGCACACGCACACGCACACGCACACGCACACGCACACGCACACGCACACGCACACGCACACGCACACACACACACACACACACACACACACACACAGATTCAGCTCTTTCCTGAAAACAGAGGGATTACCTTCACACCAATGTGCTTAATGAGGCAACGGTGCTTTGGTTTGTTTGCAAACGATCTAACTTGTGCAGTCAAACTCTGCTCTGATTTTTTTAGTGCACCCTGTGAGATGATCTCTGACCTGCAATTAAAACAGGGTTGTACAGCAGTGAGGGAGGGGAGCACAGCATGAAAGCACGGAGACACACTGCTGTAAGAGGTTTTCATGCTTAATGTGGAATGACAGCTTGCTGCCCCTTAGTTGCACATTGTAAAAGCGTTGGCTAAACATTCCCCACTGGAGGAGTGTCTCCTCTTATCACACTCACAGAACACTCGCAGAGCCAGCAGAAACAGCAGAGAGACAGGCCCCTGAGGGACTCAACTAATTACACAAGTAGTTAACGCTATCCGAAGCCAGTGCTGCCAATTAAGCACAATTGTTGCTAAATGAAGCAACTTTTTGGACCAGTCAGAGGTATTTCTTTTTCTTATCTTAGCACCTAATGGCAAATCTAGGGCCTCCTCAGATCAGTTTTGAAACTTTCCAAAGTTAATCAATTAACACAGCATGGATCCCTCTGCACTGCATGTGCCCTTTTAATGCTTGCGAAAGTAGCATTACATTAAATACAGTACTCATTACATAGTGTGCTCAGCTCTTCAACTGTTGGCCCATCATAATGTTAAGTGTTATTTAATGCTTTGGAGTGTTAAATTGAGGATGCTTTAGCAAGAGAGAGAAGTTGCAAAAGTGTCCAAAGCATGTCCCCTATCTCACACCCAAGTTACAATCAGGGGCGTCACAATCAGTCATGTACTAATCTCAAATGCATGAAATCCGTTTATCGCTATATTCACTGTCTGAACTTTATTGGGAGGTGACACATTTTTGGTGTATGCACAATTCAAGACCCTTCCTCACAAGTAATAAGACTCAGCTGACAGAAAATGGTCAGGATTCTGCTTCTGTGTGTCCATAACGTGAGACAACCTTCAACACACTGTGGGGTCATGTCATGGAAAGCGATTGTTCCTTTGCTTCCTGGAAGAGACAGGATGTGAAAGGCGATTCTAGCCATTATTGTTGTGCTCTTCTGCCAGCGGCTCTCCTGTCCCTGCGCCATGTCGGGTGTCTTATGTGTTACTTCTCATCAGCTGGGACACACAATGCAGGTACTCAGGATAGGAGTGTTTTGGGAAGGGAGGAAGAGGGTCATTGTGTTTTGGGGAGGGAAAAGGGGGGGGCACGTTGCCTTATTTTAACTTCACTTTCGCCTTCATTTTTTCTGTCCCTCCTGTGAATGAAAACAGGGCCCTTCCTGTGTATCTGGTCAATGAGGGACCTGTAGAGTTCAGCGGGGGTTCAACAGGAACAGATCATTTCCACCAACAAATGGTGGGGAATAGCTCCAGAGTTGCACCCTGCACCGCTGCGTATTTTAGTACCCAGGTGCCCCTGTTCCCAGGCCAGCACTGCAGGAAATGGGATTACGAGATAAATCCCATTTTCCCACGCTTGTGTCAACCGGGTCATACATTTCGCCTCATCGTTTTCTTTCTCTTTTGAGAGGGCGCTCATCTGAAATAAAAGTGATTAGCTGCTAACAAACAGTGTGCTGTTTTTGTCCGCTGCCGGCCCTCCGGACCCCTTACCAAGCAGAGTTCAAAAGCGCACTACATCCCCGCCGCACGCTTCCATGGGAATGGGGTTAACCCTTTATTGAGGTGTTGTGAGGTTCGCATCATTGCTGAATGTTGGCTGACGCCGTGCAAAGATGCACAAACGCTCAAAAGTTGTGCAGCCCAACAGAAACTCTTTGAGGACTTGGCTTTTACATCGCCATAATCATCAACTGCCATTGATGCCATCATAACTTCACTAATGTCCCATCCTCATTCAAAAAAGCACAACTTACAAAGACTTCAGGAACATCTGACACTTCATCTACTGCACCACAGCATCATAAAGAATGCCTCAGTTGAAGAAACAACTGATTGTGTGAACTAATGGAAGCCAAAACAACTAACTAATATGAATGGGTCACCCAATCTGTCCTTACTTGGCATGAATATCAATTAGCCTTTTTTTTTATGAGAATTGTTGTAAGAAGGATTCCATAAAATAAACATGCACTGCTATTTATGTCAAATATAGTTGTCACAATTATTGCCATTATTGCATCACGTATTACACATTTGTAATCGTGGTTTCACAATTCTTTACATTGTAAGTACATGCCAATAAAGCATAACTAGAATTTAGGGAACATGTCTGTGTCCATAATTTGGGTGACTAAAGACTAGGACGACTTCCAGGAAAGCATTGTGACCCCCCAAAGGGACTGTGTGGTCTTTCTTTAAATAAAACCATGCAGAGATAAATGTCTCCTTCAGTGTCTGGGACAGAACACATTAGTGTCAATTTTGGCGAGATAGCAGCCACTCAATCAGCCTGCCTGCCCTGTGGCTCCCTGTTCCTTCCTCCTTCCCTTTCTCTTAATCTATCTCCATTTCTCCCCTTTTCTCTCAAACCAAAGCAATGTTACAAATGATCCATAATATCCAAAACACAACTTACTCCCTTTCCCTCCATTTACCCTCCCCCCCCCCCCCCTCTCTCTCTCACTCTCATAATCTCTCTATCTTTCCATTTCTGTCTGCACTGGGCTGAATCTATTTTCACTGTGTGTGTTTTGGGGGGGGAGGGTAAATGGAGACTGGGTCAGACAATCTCACAGAGTGGATTGTCATTCTCTCTTTGTTGAGACCAGCAACCAGGGCTGTGATAAGGGCTTAGGCAGGTTGTGCACGGCCCCCAAACCAAAGTTTGCCCACAACAACCTGTTTATGGTTTCTGCAGTGTGTCCACACAAGAATTCCCAAATGTATGGGATTTCAGAGCCAGTGGGCCATGAGTTTTAATGCAGTGAAATTTGCCTGTTGCTATGAAAGCACTGAGACCAATATAGAGTGCCTGCTTCGAATCAGAATCATTCAAAGCCCCCCCGCCACACCACCACACAAATCCATTCATTCATGTGCACCATCAACGGGTGCCAAACAAGTTTGAACCCTTTAATGTAAATGTTCCTCATCTGCTCATCAGAGATGTCAAATTACGCTCAGCAGTCATAACGAGATGTAAAATACAGTCAGAGTGAAACAGACGACTATACTTCTTCCAAGTCAGTAGCCTAATTATAGTCCAACGTGAAAGTCTCTGCTCAATAGGCAAAAAGAAAAACGCTCCCGGTGCCGAACAAAAACAAAAAACAAAAAAAAAACAAGACAAGCACACGGGTGCAAATAAACCACATATGTAATCAGCCATGCACCGTGTGTAATTAAGACATGATTTACAGAATGCTGCTTCACATCTTAAAGGTGCAGGTTGTTGAGCAGAGAGTGGCATTGTTTTGTATCTTTCTTCTTAGTCTCTGTCCATGGCTACACATAACTACTGTCAGGCAGATGGCTCAGAATCATGAAAATGGCATATTGAGAATGAGGTTTGCATATCTCTGAAAGCGAAACACTGGCAAGAGAACAAAGAAAGATGAAGACATGAGACAAAGAAAGGTGGGAAGGCATTAAAAGCATGAGGAAAACTGAACATACAGATGGACAGAAAGAAAGGAAGGAAGGAATAAAGAAGTGTGTGAAAGAGTGCATCGGCTGCATTCCCCTGAGGTGGAATAAATGCTGGTGTTTGCTCTGGCGGAGATCACAGTAAAAGGACCGGGACGCCTGGTGCTCCCCTTAAATTCTTCACCATAAGTCCCTGCTCCATGCTTCACAGTGTGCCTGTCCTTCAGGTTAGCACAGCCCCCATTTCTGACCCTGAAAATGTGCTTTCTTAATTAGGAATCTGTTTCTGTGCCAGGGAAAGAGTGGGACTTGTGAGCTGGTCTCCAGGCTGCCTCTTTGTGCCTGGAACCTGCAGCAACACTCTGAGGTGCTCAGAGACACAGAGGGGATATCAATCACCACAAGGAGCTCATAATCCACCGCCTAACACACTATTACATTTCAGCGAGACCAGGCAAATCAACAAGTCCACATCTGAGGGGTACGCTCTTATTTCTGTGGCTTTGAAGGAAACAGGGTTTGTCACCTACAAGGTATTACTCCATCAGATGCAATCACATTCAACACTGACCTATATTTGCTTTTGTTTGGCGACACTGAATTCCTCCAGTTCTCTTTCTGCTGAGAGCACAACTGTCCCCATTCCCTATTCTGTCCTACACTGCAGCTCTATTCAATGAAGCAAGTAGCAACTTAACGTCTGCCACAATGTTGACAAAGATGATGATGATGGTGATAGTGGTGATGATGATGATGATGATGATGATGATGATGATGATGATGATAATTAAATGACATGCTGCTCCTAACACTACCAATTTTCTGCTCCTAACGCTGCTAAATTAGATATTACATTGCTATCTGTTGCAGCATGAGGTTACATGCATACCTTGGGTGAAGACACTGATTTTGCTCCTTTGCTATATGTTTCAACACAATGATCACTGACTTTGTGGGTGAACTGGAAATGCAGGCTGCAGAAGTGAAATATTAATTTTCCATCTGAATTCTTCTCTTTTTTTTCTCACTTACCTCTTAGGTCCCGAGTCAAGATAGCATTCAACAACCCCTTTCACTTTACTAATATTACCACTTTACAAACACACACACACACACACATACACACACACACTCAAATTAGAACAATGGGACAATGTGGAATGGCTCTGTGGCCCTCCTGTTCTTCTCTTGACCTCCATCCTAGATGAACCTGAACTGTGACTGTGTGAACATACTGCACTAAAAGGCACTGCTTAGTGAGACCATTACCAATCCAGCACCTATTGATTGTGATGGACGCGAAATAATCTGACCTTCACATCAAGGAATCTGATGATGATGCATTCTGACAACGATCGATACCGAAGAGGACGACTGTGAGAGACCCATTGAGGCGTGTCCACAGTGATGTGATGGGGCAGACTGAGTGGAAAGTTTAGAATTGATCGAGAAAACGTGACACTATCACATCTCGATGATGGGCCTTACATTTGTCCTAAAGCAGCACGACAGACAGATTGTGAGATAAATCAAGTCTTCATTTTTGCCCCTCAGGGTAAACTTATAACATTCTGAGAAGGAAAGCCAGACAACAGAAGCAGATACATGGTCACACACACCACCAGAATTGTGAACTCCCCAGTTCTGATCACTCCTGATTACAAGTTAATAGGCCAGGTTTTCTAACTGAACCATGTGTTAAATTGCACTCCTTTGTCCTTCAAAATTAGCTTCAGAACAGTGTGGGGAGTGACTGAGAGAGAGAGAGAGAGAGAGAGAGAGAGAGAGAGAGAGAGAGAGAGAGAGAGAGAGAGGGTCAGTGCACACTCTCTATTTGCAGAGGCTGGGGATGGACAGAATGGCTGAAAGGGTGGAGAGAGCCGATAATGAAAGATCGCTGCCCCCCGTGGCTCTCGTTCTGGCTGATTTTCCACGGACTGCAGGGTTAATCTCTCTGCACCGTCCCGCCCTGACTTGGACAGAGGCACTCTGTGTGCCCGGTCAATTACAGTCCAAGCACGACTCCCGGGTCTCCCCCACCCCCGGTGCAGAAACAAGCGGGGTCACCCTGCTCATAGTCATTAATTCATCATCTATCAGGAACTGCTCCACTGCGCCATTCACACTGGCAACATTTTTTTCCCATCTGCTACTCAGTCTACAGTGTCTACAATCAAATTGGAAAGAATGGTAAAACAGTAAGGTCATACTTTTTCACCCTGAATTAAACTAAGCCTATACCACATAGGGTACTTGGAGATATCCATCATGACAGATGCTGGAGAAAAACAAACACCCTGCTTCCTTCTTCACTTAATCAAATTCTTCTGTCTTTCAGTCAAATGTGTAAAGCAAGAAAATACTGGGCACATGCACCATCCCACATTAGCTGAGGTAAAAAGCAGGGACATATTTAGCCAATTAAAAAAGGAGCAATTACACAGCCAGTCCAAGTGCTCCAGGACACAGGAGAACCAGGAGAACCACTCACTGTTTGTGATAAATTCAACAGGGTGAAGATGGACTAACCTTTCCTTCAAAAAGCCAGGCAACATGACTGACATTTCTGTTTTTCTGTCCTGTCTGTTTACTATGTATGAGGAAGGAGAGACCTGGTGCAGGATCCAATACTCTCTCATAATGTCTCTCTCAGTACCTCTCCCACTTTGTGCCCCTACTTGCATGTTTATGGTTGTACCAGAGGACTGGTGGTTCCTGCTCTGGTCACCAGGGTCACAGGGTTATCATACTTACAAGCCATTAGAGACACAGCCAGGACAACAACCCCAGGGGCCCGCCAGACATCCACCCACTCCCCCTCGCCCACTCACACCCACTTGACCCCACCATACCCTGCAGATTAAAGAGAGGCCATCCCTGACCAGGGTTGTGTCAACAGAGACACACAGCCCTAGCTTCCAACACTGATGGCATCTGACAAGCGTAACGCTTATAAAAAGGAGAGGGAGAAAAGTTTTGTCATGCATATATGATAGCTCCTTCTGAATCCCTCCAGACGACGCACAATGCAGGTTCGGAGTTGTGTGACAAACTTTGTCTCCATATTGTTGTAGAGGGAGATGGTAACCCTGGGAAGGACTGGGAGAGAATCAAGTGCAACCATGCATGCATATATAGTGCCTTTCAGCAGTGACCAATGTATAAATGTATAAATAAATGCATATTGGGAACTCAAAAAGCTAAAAACCAGAGCCAGCAGTAATAGTGGGGCCCAACGTCAGAGCTCGGAGCCTATGGAATGTGTTCATTATTGGTATTGATCCACTGGAGAAAACTGCAAATTGACTGCCCACCCTTGCCACAGCTCCCCTGAGAAGTAAGCAATGTCGCAATTAAGTCTGTGCCCTGATTCAGAAAATGTAATTTCTGCTGGAGTGCAGATCGCAGCCCCTCCGCATCAGAAAAAAACAAACTCCACTAATCCATTCTATTATAACCAGTGAGCACACCAATGAGCCTGCTAATCAATGTGGCAAACAGACCTCGGCACAGAAAAAATAATTACAAATGGCTGCTTTCTTGATTTTGATTCTTAATGGCGTAATTCTCATTTCTGCTGAACATCAGCTAAAACCCTGAGGCGGGGTTTTGCTTCCGCTGAGAAACAGCAGGTAGCGATTATGACAGACATTCCAAAATAAAACTGGCCCCAACACGAAAATATACACAGGAGACCAAAAAGTTATTAAAGTCGACTATGCTGTTGTTTCCTGGAAAGAGTCAGGCTCAGATATTAGGCATTCCTTAGTTTTGCTGCGATGGTGTGTTTGGAGAAGAGTGCGTCGTGAGATGCTACGCCTGATTTGCTTCAGTCTTTCAGAGAGCGTCGTTCCCTGCACTGAAGGACATGGGGCTGAGGTGTCAGTTGAATCGAACCATCAGTGTCTCTCAGCACTTCAGCGAGAATCTCTCCATAATGAGTCATTGATCTGAGCACTTTAGTCCTGCCTGTCTTATCTGCGCTAATGGGACTACCTTGAAATATCCCACAAGCCAAAATCTCTCCCCAGACAAAGTGCACTTAGAGTTCAGCGGCTCTGCCAGGCGAGTCCATAGCTCTCATCTGATGGGCACCCCCCCCCCCCCCTCCAACCTTTCCTTCCTTCTCTCTCCTCTTCCTTCCTTTTGTCATCCAATCACAAACATGCAGCTTCATATTCTGACACCTCGAGCCTTCCCATAAATACAACAGCCCTGGTTTGACCCTCTCCAGAATGCATCACAAAAGACCCCCTGCCTTGGAACTCCCTCCGCTGTGGGTAATTTATAACTGGAGACGGGCATGACAACGGGAAACAGCAGGGGGGGAAAGAGAGTGCTCGCAAGGGCAAAAATGGGCATGGAAGGAAGAAAGCAGGCAGGAAACTGAAGACAGTGAAGGGCCCACTTCCCTCTGAGTGCTCTGTTTTACCTCCACTCATCTTTTCTCTCCCACTGCCCCTCTCACTTGCCCAGTGGGCACAGTCAGAGTGGGCGCACTGAGGTTGCATTCAATAGACAGACCCCTTTCCAGGCCATAGAGATGAGGGTGCACATCACACAAATTCCCACACTCTGTGTTCTGCAAGGGAACATAAGAGTATTCTGTAGCTTCAAGAACGGAAAATTCACATATTCTCTTTCCCACTGTGAAATATAAACAATTAGTTAATCATCTTTTATCATTTGTGGGTCTCTCAGGATCGTATTGTAAATAAAAAAAGAATTAAAGAATCTTTTTTTTTTTCAAATAATCAGTTAGTGATCTCACAGTCTAAGTTTCAATCAAATATTGTCACGTCCCTAAATATAATCATATTACATTAAAATGTAATTACATTGCAGCATATATTTTACCTTTTATTATGTGTAATTCTGTAACATTTTGTCTCCCCTTCCCTTCCCTCAACACTGGGACTCTCTCTTTGCCACATGACTCAAGAGCAGGAATGCCTGACAATACCAGATAATATTCCATCTGTTGCATGAAATGGCATACCTAATCTGCCTCCGTTCCCATACACTCCCATGTGCGTATATGTCATTGAAAGGGGAATGAGCAAACAGCACAGTCAATCAGAAGGTACTGTCTGTTCTTGAGTAGAGCAGAGTCTGGCTCTGACCCATAGCTGCTCTGCCCTCACTTCTGGGTTTCTGCCTTCTCACTGTCCGTCCCATAGTCTTCACCACCTGTCTCATCTTCCTCGCTCCCTGCCCAATCATCCTAACTTCCTGTCCCATTATCCTTACTTCCAGTCCCATCAACTTCACTAGCCAACTAAAGCTCCTGGTGATTTTCTTTTGAACACTTTGAACACAGAAGCCCACTTCATTTGCAGGCTGAAAACCACTCCCCAGTGAATCACACTGCTGCCCCTGTCAATCTGTATTGCTCTGGTTCCTCTCTAGCATCTAGGAAATCATCAGCTCCCCTATATCCCTCAGTGGACTCTACTCTAAAATCAAACTGGTCTCCACAGTCATCCAGTGACCCCGACATTATCCCAATTGTATCGCAAGGGTCAATGCAAGGAGCACGGCCCAAAGAAAATGGTCTTGTCCTCATGCAAATCCAGCCCCAAAAGACAGTTGTTCACATCATTTTCCTTCCCTTCCCCCACCCAAACCCATGGTGATAAATTCAAACGCACACAGCCATAAATGGAAAATGACTATGTTAAGAGAATCAGCAGTTCCATTAGAATAATCCTTGATGAGCCCTGTGTGCGATGGGGCCTATCTCGTACCTGATTACAGAACCAGGCCCCCGGCTCAGATTCACATGGTACTGACAGGCGGGCTGACAGCCCAGTAGATTACTGTCCATCACTGAAAGGAGATCTCTGTATGACCGTGTCCCACTGTGACTGACCGTATGAGAGACGTTTATCTCTCACGCCAGCTAGAGCTCCGCCTTGCTGATCCTTTTCAGGCTTGATAGACAGGTGGGACATCCTACCCTGTGACCTTGTGCCCCCAACCCTACACCCCCCCCCCATCCCCATCCCCACCCACCCACCCACTCCCCATCCCATTGCCAATGGCCCATCGGCCAAGCAGGGAGAGAGCTTCAACAGGCTCACATAAGGGGATGAATGAAAAAAAAAAAGAACAGCTAATTCCAGAGCAGAGACAGAGACAGAGAGCTGTGCTGGAATCTGAAGAAAACTTGACCTCAGACCTCAGTGTGTGAGCGTGTGTGTGTGTGTGTGTGTGTGTGTGTGTGTGTGTATGTGAGTGTCTGTGTGTGCATGTCTGTAAATGTGCCTATTAATAAGGCACAGAGAGAGTGCAGTACAGTGGGGTACTGGGACAAAAGGAACAGTAAGCAGGAGCACACGTTTTCCTTGCCAGATAATTGGGTTCTTGGCTCCTGCTGCATAAGCCGCATTCCACTTTGAGGCACAGACTCATGGCTGCAGAGCAGAGCTGAGATCTGTATCTCTGCTAGAACCTTATTGCAGCCTTCCTCCCCCTGGGCTGACAGCAAACTCCCTCTTTCTCACACTCTTCTCTAGACCTTTAGGGTACTACTATAAACCACATTAAGCCATCAAGAAAGAGTGCTTCCTTCAAGAGAGGGCAATACAGGATACCCCACAAAGTATCAAAAAGGAAACTCACAAAGTGTTCAAAGAGAAACCAATCTACACTCGATATACCATGCTACAGTCAGTCCCTTCATACATAAGCTGCACAAAGAACCTCTCAATCCACAGTAAAGCACAAAACTGCAGGTTAAGAACTACAGTAAATGTTAATGATGAATCTCAAGAGAGAAATGGTGGATACTTTCTAAAACCAGTTTTTGACCAAAATGCAAAAGGTGAAAGAGTCATTCAATGGAGTCACAAAAATGAATGAAGTAGAGCTGGGAGGCAGACATAGGGGAGGAGGGAGTTTTGTGATTGAAAACAGGCAAATCTGAGCTGGACCGTGTTCCACCCCAGAAGCATATATTCAAAAAAAAAAACACTCCAAAAAAGAAACATGGACATGTGTTGTCTCATGCATTTCTAGTGTAAAGAGCCTAGGAAAAAATGGATTTTTTCTTTGGTCACAAAAAGACTCAGAAAGGAAGGGTAGCATTCAGGGGATGGGGAGCATTCAGAACAAGTCAAATTTGCCTGTGCCTGAGTGCACTGCTGACCCATTTAATAAAAGGCAAAATGAAGGGGAGGGGGTGGTTGTGTTGTAAAGCTTTCAGTGTGGGTTCCATTCTGACAGCGACAGGGTCAGAATGAGATAGAGGGGCTGTCGGGACAAGTTAGTGCTGTTCTCTCTCTCTCTCAAACTCAAATTTCTCTGTCTATCCCTGTCTCTCTATCTTTTCCCTCTCAGTCTTTCTTCCCCTCTATCTCCTCCTTGTCTCTCTCTCTCTCTCTTTTGCCTCTCTCTGACGCTGTCTGTCATTCAGCCCATTGCTTTTTCTCTTCATCTCCATCTGATAAAGACACAGAGGGATACATGGAGTGCCATGTTCTCTGTGGGCTCAGGAATGAAGCAGGCGTGTGGTAATATTACACAGCCGAGTGGGCTCGGTTAAAACAGCTCTGAGGGGGAACATGGAAAAGCCATCATCCCCCATCTCCTCCATGATCCCTGGATGCTAATCTCATTTTCTGCAACTCTGTCCCAGGCCCGGAGGGTAGGGCTGTGGGGGGGGGGGGGGGGGGATGTTGGTGCGCGCTGTGATGGCCAGGTGACATTCCATGTCTAAACACATGCATCCCACTGTCAACATGTATGTTCTCTCTGTAGATCTCCACAATAAAGTGAATTGAAAAACTGACCTTTGTTGAGAATGCTCACATTTGCTACCTAATGTCTCTGTGAAGTTTGCACAGTCATATTTACTTTGAAGCTTTCAGATCAATAAGGAATGTATCAACCAGCATCCTCATCAAAAACAGGGCTTCGTCATTACATTAGCTGAACTGTGTGGAAGCATTTGGTTTCCATGCCACAGGGGACGAATTCCCATCAGGGCCCATCCTAACAGATTGATTTCTGTTTGCTGTGCTTTACACAGGCATTTTAATGAAGGGGGAGAAGGTAACCCCCCCCAGCTAATTACACAAAAATCAGTGTGAAACAGAAACAGAGTAATGGGTGACACAGCATACATGTGTCTCCTTCCTGTCCTCTTCCTCTGTTTGTGGCTCGGGGATGTCAACACGCCCGCATGGGATGTGCTTGGACACGTTTTACAAAAAAGAGGAATTAAGAACGAGATGCCCTTATCGCTGGGACTTCCTCCTCTTTTTTTCCTCTTTATCAGCCTGAAGAGCTTGACGCATGAGACAGGAGGTGTCAGCGAGTCATCCCACCTCCATCCAGCATGGGATAGGGCGAGCTCGGGCGGGCGTGGCGCAATCGCCACTACTGGCGGTCCCAGGACAGCCGGATGCTAGCTGTCTTTTATCGCACGACACCTGCGTGCGAATCAACACTCCAGCCAGCCACAAAAGAGGCTCTGATATGAAATCCAAAGGGCATGTTTTTATGCACTGTCTCCTACGGAGCCACCTCTGCCGTTGGATCACCATACTAGGGAAGCCGCCCGCTACCTGCAATCACAGAAATCTGGTCACGCTCAGCTCATCTGATTCGGACAGAGAACGTGAATGCGAATGTGTCATCTTTTTCTCTTTTTTTTTGGCTTGTTTGTTTTCAGTTACCAGCTTGCAGTGCTGGAGAGGTGCCGGTGTCGTGCCTGCTGCACACCGAAAGCTGTGGAAAAAAAAGATATCCTGATTGCTTATTTACCACCTCCTCCACCATATTCATTTTGAAAAAAGTATTTTAATTGCCATGGCAATTAAGCCAGACAAGTCAAAACTAAGGCAAAATTACCTAAGGCAAATTCTTTTTTTAATTTCTGCACTATACTCTGTAAGAGGATGTAGAATTTCACAGAAGGTCTCAGGTGAATATGATCCTCAGTCAATCACGCTAATGGGGTAATGTTTTGATTTTCACATCATGTGAAATTAATAAAAGCCTACTTTGGTCTCGACATGATCTTCCCTCACATTGCCTAATCCACATAACCATGGCTCTTTGAGATGGTAGCTGCTGAACAGGGTGTGACAACAACAGGAAAAGGTATCATTGTTCACATTATTTAATTGTACATTTCATTAATGCCCTTTAACCTTTCAGAACAATACTTTCCTTCAGAGTGAGAAATCAAAACTTGAACTACTGGATTTTTGTTTTGCAAGGGAAGTCGCTTTTTCATTAACTTCAGAAGATGGTCCAAACGGCCTGGACAATATACTTATTTACTCACCTTTTGACTTGTGACTTTGATACATCAACAGTATATTTTCTTGTGACATACAATGTAACTGACATCCAAAGTTTTTTTGGAAAAAAAGTATGGGACTACAAGTATGAATTACCAATAGAGAGCTGTGCAATAGGTGGTAAGGCCAAAGGTTTTCTCACACCTTTATACAGAAGGAAATGAAAAAGATCAATGGTGCGGCTTATTCAGGACAGACATTTGCAGCAAGCTGTGTCAGCCATCACACACATGGGGAGAATCAGGCACGCCTTTGAACTCGTGGCAGAGTATCAGTTTCTACCATCTCGGTAAATAGATTAAGGGACAAGGCGTTTAATTAAATTGCGTTACTGGGCCATTCAATCCGCAGTGACTTTCCAGCAATAATGCATATGGCAGTCTCCTTTGGTCCCGTTAGAGCCTGGTCAGGTCTGGGCCCTGAGGCATGCTTCATCAGGTTCATTCACTGGCTAGAATTTAAGGTCTGAACTGGACGCGGGCCACTCGATCTGAAGCTGGAGCAGGCTTAAACATTTTATGATGAAGTGTTTCACATCTTACATAAAGAAGGCAGGAATTTGTGACCAAAAAAGTTTCCTCCAAGATTTGCTGCTCTAAATTACTAATGCAAAACTTTTTTTTCATTTAGCAAGAAGTTAAAGATGTTCAATACTGGGTCAGGACTTCCAACGCAACTGAGTGTATTACAGTACACAGTACTCTGTACACTGTGCATTGCAGATAATCATTTAAGATGACGACATCACTTCTATAAATGTGTTTTCCAAGCCATAGTATCCAGTGGAAATCAATCATTTCCTCCCCCCGTTGCATATATACTAAATGGCAGAAACACAATATGCTAGCAGAGAAGAGTAATGATGACCCTTGTTAATTCCATCTTGTGAAAGACAGTAACTATGAGAACATTTCTCCTTATTAACTGATATTGCAGACTGCAGAGTCACCCTGTCGCTTTTCCAGCAATGAAAAAGGATTCTGGATCCTGTCCCTGCTCTTTATCCCACCATCCCTAACAAAATGACAGGAATACTCATTTTGCCTGAAGGAGACCAGTAGGAAAAAAGAGAAAAGGAACACTGAGCAAGCCATCAGATTTTTACACGAGAGACCTCAGATAATAACATCAGTCGCTTTCCATGAATGTCAGCGGAACATCTGCTGAGATGTCATTCAAATGAGTATAAAACACACAGAAAAAAAGTACTCTGAAAATAAATTGTCTGGCTCTCCAAGGCAGGGTTGAAGTGAATTGTTAGGTATCTCTGGAGAAAACGATAATAGCACCCCGATGATGGAGAGGCAGTTGCTAATCCTCGGAGCCGAGCGCGGCACAGACCTGTGCAATGATCTTTTATCGATTACCTGTCTCTTTCTGGAGATGAGTGCTAAAGACACTGATGAACATGCTGCTGCAGGGTCTCAGTCCCTGAGAGAACAGACTGAGGCATTGCCTCTTATGTGACACGCTCTAAACATTGGACCCTCAAATGATTTAAACTATTTCATGGTCTTAGAAAAGAAAAGAAATGGAACATGAAAAATGGAATGCACTGGAGCTGCTTAGTGAATCTGTGGGCTCCAGTCAGAGCCTTGATACATTTTAACAGAGCACACTCTGTGCTTTATTCCAGGCTTTAAGGAGCTCCGGACCGACGTTGGGTTGTGTTCCAACACAGGATTCAATGCCGTTGGCAACTGAGAGAGGGAGCGGTAGAGGGCTGGCACTGTACTGTACCTATGTGTGTGGAAGGGGGAGTGGCATGTGGGTGACAGGTCATGCCCCCCCAGCCCATCTGCTCCAGTGGGGTATCAATTAAACCCAAATGCACAAGCTAATCAAAGCAGCCTGTTGATAGTGGAGAAAAAGCTGAAACTCACCAGGCTTTAGAGGACCTTCTTGCTGGCTAGCCGATGCTTACCAGGAGCTGAAATAACCTTGAAATTAGAATAGTAAATTGATGCAGAAATGGCCCAACGCACTGCTACAGGACCAAAATGCCACCTTTGAAAGAACAAATATATTAATGTGAACTTGACTCTAAAATGGAGTCCTGCAGCCCTTTTTCCATTGAGTTTGCCTGATACGCAGGCTAGTTCCATTACTGTCTGGTTTATTTCATTTTTCATGGAAAGGTGGGAAATGTAGTCCAGCGACTACAATTCTTAAAGTTTTTTGTTTCTAATTCTATTACAAGAAGCACTGCTGGACTTCCTTCGCTCCATATTTTACATATTTATATTCCAACCGATTAACTCTGTCTACAGACAAAACACACAATAAGCATTCTCTGGAAAAGGATAAACTATTCCACCATATCTAATTGATTTGGGACGTTGACAAGTAATACAGACATCACAAACTAAATCTGGAATAAAATGGAAATGATTGGGTCATGTTTTCTAACAGCAGCACAATTTACCGTCTGCAGGCAAATGTGACATTAAATGTCAATTAAAATGGCACGGAACCAAACCAATACCACATATGTCAAATTCATTAGGATCGCCAGTGATTTTGTCCTAAAGAAGCAAATAATGTGATTCTGAATTAATTCGCGCATACATTGCCTCTGCATGGGCGTTAATGAGTTAATCCCGCCATAAGCATCCCTCGGCATGCCATTAACCCACAATAACTCCACACATCGTCAATTATCTCTCCGCTGCTAATTTGTTCCGACCGACTTGATTTATTCAACTCTGCGTTCGGATTGAAAACAGGAAAAGGCGTTTATTTTCTACTGCTGTTTCCCCCTCCCATATTCCCTGGGGTTTGTTTTATGGATCCTGCCTTATTTGGGTTGAAATGGTTGCCATTAAAAGGCCATTTTTCACACTGGGGCAGGAGGTGGGGCACGTACGGCTCCTGTAAAAACCCTCCCTCTGGTCTGCCGCAATGGAAACACTTCTGTTTACTCATTCACAAGATCAAAACTGCGGATGGTTGTCATGGCCAGGCTACATCATTGCATCGCTGACAGAATTATGATGGCGTCTTAAAAGAAAGTGGTGACAGACTTACAGAGTTGTGCTAGGCCTACAGAAGGTCTCACAAGCCCACAGCACTGAAGGGAGCTCTGAGCTCCAGACAGAGGACCCAAGCACAGCCAGGGTCACCATTCACCTCCTCCTCCTCGTCTCTCCCTTTGTATACTTTGCTCTCTGTTCTCTCTCTCCCTCTCTCTCGCTCTTGCTCTCTCTCTTCTTTCATCCTTTTCCCTTCTCTAACAGGTTCAAGGATTCAAACTGGCTTTCTTAGCATGACATGAGATCTCTAGTGTTGCCAAGGAATCCTACAGCACGGACATATAAAATCAACACTCCCTCCTATCCATCTCCTTCATCTCCTCCCACTCTCTCCTTTTTTCTTCTGCCTCCATTTTCATTCCAGCACGGATACTAAGGTAAGTCCTAAACCTGTCAAAAGAGTTTCAGCAGAGAGGGACAACTGTGGGTGCACACGGAGCACCGGCTGAAAGCTGATCCCCGCTGTATCCCCGGCCTGCAGCAAGGACCTGGGACCCAAGCAGAGGCCCTAATGAGTGGAAGCATGAAATGGCACCTCTTCTTTTCTCTCTCTCTCTCTCTCTCCCTCTCTCTGCCTCTCTCTCTCTCTGTCTCTGCAGTCTTAACCCGCTTGTCTTCCCACAGAAAGGAAAGGCGAAAAGGGCGCACTGATACCCTGGGAAACACAGCAGGACACCCCTCAGGGACCAACATGATACCATCTTCATGCTAAACGGTAAAACAGTAAAGCGCCAATAAAATATTCATTTCCCTCGTCAAAGGATGAGGAAAAAGCAGGCAGCATTTAGAAAGTTAAGCAGGGACAAGTTCCCCCCTCACAAACACACACACACTTTGTAAACATTTACAAAATAAGAGAGGCTTTTAATTACATTTTCAACAAGTGACGGTGTCATGGAGTCCTTTTTAGGGGTGCGTGAAGAATGTGTTTTCTGTTAGTTGCATCTGCAGTGCATTCCCCCCAGTTCTGTGATACAGTTGAGCAAGCAGCAAGTTCATTTCAGAAAGCTAATTTGGGCATGCAAGCACATGTAAACATACACTTAAGCATGCACATACATACATACGCACACACAGGCTCTTTCGGCAACGCATATCACTGAAAAGGACCTGGTGTCATCATTAGTACATGGTTCGGTAACGTGGGCCCTGTGCAGACCTCAGAGCCTGGCTCCCCAGTGCCCTTCTCGCTAAGAGGATTTTCCCCTGTCACTCAGAAACGTGATCCCTCAGCATTCACAGCCCTGGATGGGTGACCTCTGCTTTGACTTTGTGATAAATAATGGTTTCCCCAATGTCAAAAAACATTGGGAGACCGATCACCATCAGAAATCCAACCTCGCAACCTGATAACCAGAAAATATCACAGACGCCACTCCTGCTCTAAAAGTCTCCAGGAACAACAGCCAAGCCTGAGTGAGATCAAATAAAAAAGAAACAAGTTTTCATTTGGTTTTAACATGTGTCATCTTTCCCTGAACAGTACGCACTTGATGCAAGCACACTTCTCTCTAAAGCCTATTGAATATTTTTCCTCTGCAGGGAAGTACATCAGAACATTTCCCAACACTTGTTAACAACAGCCTCCTTTCTCCCTTGTCATTTACAATCCACACATTTCCTAAATTTCAACAGAGTGCTCAGCGTTGACATGGCACAGACACGGCCATGAGAGAGAAAGAAAATAAGAGCTTCTCTTTCCCTTCAAGTGTTACTGTTACGGTTAATGATCCAAGTCCTACATTTGGGTTTGCTCTAGAAAGCAGCTACCTCATTTACCGTTGCTATGTTGCCGTTAAGAACTGCAACCTACGGTAAGGCATGCAACAATGTAAACAGGAATCTACGAGCTCGCTGAGGAGGCATTCACTGAGAAGGGCCTGATGCCGGTTTTTGCATCCGCCCCCAGGTCTCCCAGAATATGAATGAAGCTTGTGAATGAGTGGGGCAAACCCACGCAAACGCCCCTCTGGTGTAGAGCCATACAGTTCCCCCTGGGAGGGCGGAGCATGGAGGCGACACCAACAACAACAGGAATGCACGCTGCGGGTCCCCCTTTCACACCCTTGTCCCATTAAGGGAAGCTCTCAAGAACGGCTGAAAAGATGGGATACAAACAAAAACAGTCCTCGGGGGATGGAGGGGGAGAGTGTTGGCACCACATCAATGGCCACTCATGAAGAGCCATCTCCTCACATAACAATTAACACCTACTCCGCCAACGCACAAGTGTCCACCCAGAGAAACGGCAGTGCAGGCGCAACACAAAGCTTCAAAGGCCCCTTCACACCACGCGTGGCCGCCCTGTGCTTCCACACTCAGCACGTAGCTCTAGCAATTCCACCCATCTTAGGAGGACCTGGATTTGGCCGAGTAAAGGGTCCTGGTGAAAAGGTAGAGAAGAGAAAGAGAGCCAATCCATAAAGGCAGAGCTGGGTGAGAGGGTAGGCTGTCGAGGGGTCCTTCTAATGGCATTTTAATTTGGAGGTGAAACAAAGCAGTCAAAAAGCCTGCCTCTGAGAGTGTGGTCAGGCATGAGCTTGCTTCCAAAATGAAATCTCTTTTCCACATTCGGACAGCTGTTTGGTCTGTATCCCAAGAGCACCCAGTGAAATCTTTTTTTTGGCCATAACAATTTTTGTATAGTGAAATTTTATTCAAACAGATTTTGCTGAGATATTTCAAGTGAACCACTATAGTTGGGTCAAAACCACACACACACACACACATACACAGAATATGTCCAGTCATGATTTACACTACCACAGTGGAGGTTGGAGTCTGGACTTCTTCCACACCTTCTGTCTATAATAAACCTCCACAATGTGTAGTTTATGAGAGATTGTTATGAGACAGCAACACTTTTAACTCAAGTCGATGACTTGTTTGGAGATGATTTCTTGTCCTGGAGGGCACTGCTGTGTGAACACAGAACCGTTTTGAATGCCCTCTGACAGAACTATTTGGACACATTACCATTTAAGTACTTATCTTACATATATGGTGAGTAACAGAAAGCAGGGCTCTGTTATACTCCAGACACCCATCCAAATGTTTTCATCTCCAGTCTAAATGATTAAGATTGAGATGTTGTGTACAAAAAAGGGAATCTGTAACTTCACCTTACAGCGCTTTAACCAGCTGAAAGGCTTTCCATTTAACCACGTGAAGGTGCAGATACTAACTTTGCATCAGTTCAAATTCTAGTAAACTGTTGAGCGGACAATGTCATTTATTTTCAACAGTTGGCCTGTGTGGCCTGTGAAATGTGTGGCCTTGGAAATAAAGCATTGCATAATGACTAAAACTATATTGCTTGCCAACATCACATCACATCACAACATCACATAAGGATGACACATTTTTCATACATTTTGAAGATTATTGGTTAGCTGTATAAAAATGTAATCACAGGTGGACTGGCATGAAACTGAGTCCTTCACAAACGATGGCCAGTTTACACCCTTTGTGTGGTCGATGGCATGCGTTAATGAGTAATGCGATATCTCTATCAAAAGGGCTCCATTCAGAGAGGGGGCTGTCGGGCCATTCACTAAAAGACGTTTCACACACGCTTTCCTGAAGCGAGGACATGGTTTACACTAAAATGAGCTCAGTCAGCAAACAGCCAGTGAGGATGATAGGGAACAGAGCATAGCTGTGCTGTATACTGTATCCTCCTGCTGTCAACCCGGCTCTCTCACACTTCCATCCTCTCTTCTCCAGATAGTAGCAGTTCCCACTGCAGATGCTCTTACTGAGGGCGACTTATATAGATCACAATTTTTTACATTATCCATTCATACAGCTGGATATTAACTGAGGCAATTCTGGATTAAGTACTGTTGTGCTGTTGTACCCTTGCCCAAGGGTACAACAGCAGTGCCCCAATGGGGATTTGAACCGGCAACCTTTCAATTACGAGTCCTGTTCCTTATAACTATGCTACACTGCTGCCCCAGAATGTAACGCTACAGACAGAGGGAAGGACGCAGATAAACACAGTGTCAGACAAGCGTTATTCGAAACCAGACTGCAGAACGACGGCCTCTGATGGCTCGCTCTGCGTGAGGATATGGCCCTTAATGGACAGAGAGTTGCCTCTAACGGTCTTCTCTAATCCCCCCTCACCACCCAACCCCCAACCCAGAGATGTGAGCGACCCCCACCCTCCCACACCCAAGTCAAACCCAGACCTGTCGTCCTCAGGCAGCAGGACAATGCACTTCTCTCGTGGGTGTCCAAATGTTTTGAGTGTGGCAGCGCGGGTCAGCGGCCGCAGAAACCGAATCCAGGGCTGACAGGCAGAGGGTAATAAACGACAGCAGGCTGCGTAAACACGGGGGAAGGCGCCCTTGACCCCGCTCCTCCAAATTTCACCCAGAGGTCACACCTCGTTTACTGACCTTTCAGGAGAGAACTCCCACAACGTCAGTACATCTGGAGGAGACTTTTGAGTGCGTGTTTATGTGTGTATGCATCTGTGTGTATGCATGCTCTGTGTTTGTGCCTGTCTGTTTATGTGTGCGTGTCTCGTGTGTGTACAGTTTTTATCCTAGATTTTTCCCGCATGGGAAACTGCACATAAACACACACTCACACGCACACAAACACACAGCAGCGCCATCAAGTACCAGTAATGATAAATCATAACTGACCATTAATGCTAGCAGATGGCCTCAATGAACCAACTTGCTTAAAGTACAGAATCTACTCCATGTGGGGAAGGGATGAATGAGAGCTGACCTCAGTCTACAGGGGGAATTCCCTCTAGCCTAAGTGCTGAAGTCTTCACATTTTTCTCAGCTTTGAGGACAATGGGTCAAGTTTTGTCTGTGACAAATAATTAACAGCTCATGAAAAAAAAAAACAACTATTGTGACAGCCTGGCAAAAATACCCACAGCAGTTCATTCACAAAACAGATGGCGATTAATCTTGTTTTTTTCCCTAATTTTTTCCTTTTCATCCTGAGATAGAACTCACTTCCTTGTGTTGCTGAGGAAAAAACAAAGATGAGGAGAACACTCAGAGGTTATGACATGAATATTAAAATGCTCATCTGTTGCTTGAGAAATACTACTTTACAAAAAAATTAATCCATTACCATCGTGCTGCGTTTCTATTGTAACTGCCACCCCTGCCAGGGCTACCCTGTTGTCATGTAGACAGAGGGTCACTAGAATAATACTCTCACAGTGGTCACATGAAAAGACAAAGGAATACTCAGTATTATGGCTCAGACAACAGCTATCCAAAATCCTCCCAGTCGGCACAACCACAAGTGCTTTCCCAGCATTCCTGAAGATCTCCTCTGCAGCTCTTCCACTGAGAGGCTAGCTAATGACACACAACTTACAAGTGCCTTTTCTTCCCCTCCAGAATTCTTGATGCTATTTAAAATCTGAAGACTCTCAGAAAAAGAAACAACAACCACTCCACGGGTAATTAACCCTAATTAATCATTCCTTCAATCAAGGCCCAGTCTCCAGGCTGTTGCATGAATGCTCATAGTCCACTTTTCCTGTGGGACGGCTCCAGTCTGCCCAGCTGGACTGGCTGTTCAGATGAGAGAGGCTGCACAGACACAGCTTAGCTGTGGCGCAAAGGTAGACCCGGCTGTCATTCATCATCAGCTCCTCTAATCCGTCTGGAGCATTATCCTACCTGACATTTTAATCTTCCACTAGAGCAGCACTAGATCTATGAATGTTCCATTCAGTTCCACGACCCTTCTAATAAACACCTGCCTGTGCTTCACAAAGCCCCTGGTGTCATGAACCTTTTTCATGCCATCAGTTCTGTTGTTAGACCTCGCCGCGCTCAAAGCCGCTAAAAGGCACAGGATATCCCTCAAGGGTGTCACTCTGCATAAGCGATTCATTGTGAGAGTCAAGAGAGGGGCACGGCGACAGCCAAACCCAACGGGCGTCTGCAGCAGAGACTCACTTCTCCAGTTTTACAGGATCGGCCTGCTTACAAAGAATAAAATGCTTTTAACGACCCTGGATCTTATTTTTGTCCCTTGTCATAATTCATTTGGGTGTGGCTGTGGCTGTGTGGTGTGTTGGTATGGAGACCTGTAGCAGGCATCGGGGTAAAGACGAGGATGTTTCTGTTGCAACACCTACCATGTGCCCCCGCCCTACCAACCACAAAACCTTGACTTCCCCCGAGAGCACTTTTTGGAAGAGGGATTGAAGCTACAAGGTAAACTGCCACTAAACCCAGAAAATTACAACAGCCATAAATCAGTGCATTTCCCTTGCCCCCTGTGAGCACCTTGCCTTCTCACATATGATGGAGAGAGGCCGAGGAAGAGAGAAAGAGATCATCCATCAAGGAACCCACAGCTGCTAAGAGGAAAAGTCTCTTATGGGGAAAAATAATAACAATAACTATGATCTACACAGGCTGTCATGGTCAGGCTAGAAAAAACAAAATAAAACTGTGAGTCTCCTTCCTGTGAGTGTTGTAACTGGACCTGGGGGAAGCTGTAAATGTTGCATCCCTAACTGGTACCCTCTGCCTGGTTGGTCAGATTGCCTCAGTGTGAACTAAGATGAACTCAGCTTCTGGATACACAGAAGCTGAGTGTAAAACACAGCCTACTGTTTTTAAGTAATCCAGTCAGGACACTTACAGTTTCAACTGTATAGTATTTTCTGCGATTAATAAAGGAAATGGGCCTATGGTTAAAGGAATAGAGGAAGTTCTGGGAGAGTGAGGAGAAAAGAAGGAGATGGAAATGGGTGAAATTACAGAGGGTTCCTGAAGTCCTGAGTACCTGTTTATGTCAAGTTTACTGATTGTTCCTCAGAAATTGAAAGAGATATGGACAGACAGAAAGACAGGGAGACTTCTGATGTTGAAAAAAAACACTGTTTTATTAATTGAACAAATCAGGGCAAATGTCATTAGCTATAGTGCCTGAAAGCTGTTGTGCACAGCTAACTTGTAGGGGTATTGCATAAGGGAGAGAAAAAAATTGAGGGAAAAAAAGAGAAAAAAATCATAAAGGAAAGAAAAAAAAATGAATTTCCCGTTTTGACACCAACAAATCCACGTTTCTTCCTACACAGAAAACAGTCTACCATTTATAGTCCCCCTATGTTCAACATTCAGCAGGTCATTTATCAGCATGTAATATGCTACAATAATCATTTTAACAGTGGAAACAACCAGAAATGTTAGCCACACCAGAACATTTCATGGTTTCCGGTAGTCTTTATTCCTTGTGTTTAGCCTAGTCAAACAAAAAATTTACAACACAATTTACTTTATACTGGGACCTATGCGTGCAGTTCACATTGTACATAAACTGGGTATAAGTAAGCTATATAAAAACTAAAAGAGAAGTTTCAGTCAGCAACAATCTAAAAAAAGGGGAAGGGGGTTGAAACTGTGATTGTTTATTATTGTATTTGTGTTATTATATTGTTATTGCCCTATTTGTTTGTTGTGGAAGTACATTGGCAATGCAACTGTATATTTGTCATCCTGATAATGTGAATTCAGAGAGACAGATAAGGTGGAGGAATATGATTGTGGTTAAAACGCCTGGCTGAACGAATTGTGTCATTCTCTAAAGCCCCTGTCTGTGCCTCTTCCAAATACGCACCTGGCAAAGGCAGAAGATATTAATACAAAAAGGAAAAGCTCATGATTTTGTTTGGATTGTGTGCATTCATTTCACCCCTGGAGCGAATGCTGCGTGATTAAGCGCTCTATTACATGCTCCTTGTGTAATCAGCTTTAGAAGATAAAGGCCTCACATCAGCGCAGGAACACTGGCCTACTCTTAATTCTTGCATTAGTCCCTTTGGGCGAGCAGAAGAGATATACATCTATCTCATGCCAGTATATTGACATGTAGAAAACCAAACAAAAAAAGTAAAAAACATATGGCTGTGTGGCTCAGTGGAGAAATCAAAGTGATTCATGATGTTTGGATGGAATGTCCCTGCATGGTCAGTGCAACAGATGCAACAACACAAGTGTGAAAGACGAGAAGAGGCAACAGGGGGAGACGGTGGCTATTTCCTACGCGGGGCATCTCAGTTTCCATCAGTGCGAGGCTCTGACAGCAACGGTAACCAAATGCCAGCCGACTTCCACAGGTGAAAGTCCGAGCGAAGGGCATCCCACCGAATCGATACATCCCTTATCCTGTGTGGGCTAAAAGAGTGCGGGAGGAATTCCTAGCATTCCTTAGTCCACTGCTTTCACTGCTAGTCTCTTGCCATCAGGCACAAAAAAAACAGAGTGAGGGAAAGAAACAGAAAATGAAAAAGAGAGGCTATACAGAATAAATGCACCAGGAGGCAAAATGCCTAAGACAGCGAGGGGACTATAGTTAGACCGCACCCTGTCACCTTCAGTTTCTCCTCCTTCAGTAATCCTGAATCGGGGGTTGAGTTTCCTACTGAGTGGTCTTGCCTCCTGGGAGACGTTTTGCTCAGAGACCACGGTGCAGGCCTCTGTTTTCACCATGCAGAGTGCAGGAAAGAAGGTCAAAGTGAAGAGGAAAGTAGATGAACAGAGAGTGAAGTTGAGCAAGAGGATGCAATGGCACTGTCGCCATTATTCATCTTCGACAGCTGAAGAAACTCCCAGTGGCTCTTACAAAAGCACTCACCCCAATTCATTTGTCCAACTGGCTCTCTCGGTACCTCTCGTCCAGCTGTGCTGACCAGAATCCAGCAGCTGTGAGAACAGTGAGCCTGACCTTTAACCTCCAGCTCTCTTGCCACCAGAACCTCCAGAGACCCCTGTTCCCCCAGACTACACCAGTGAAATTATATGCTGGACCACCCATGTGAATTTGGAAACTTATTTTAAATGTTTCTTGAGAGGGATTCAGAGCAGCCATAGACTTGCTCAGACTGAGTTATTAGGCCCTCTCTCACAGTAACAGCCAGACACAGTTCTCAAGTATAACAACAGATACTCATTTACATACATATAAAACGAGTGTGCCAACAGCTGAAAGGCAAAAACATTAAGAATGATGAAGTTGGGGTTGATTAACTACAGCACAGGTGGGATGGGCATTCACATTGACACAGATTGGAAAGGGGATTGTAGTAGCAAAGCATTTTTCTTAGAAGCCATGCCTTGGAATTTTGAACTGCATGCCACAGTATTTGGGACAGCATGCACGACAATTCCCTGCTCACATGTGGCCCGGTGGGGTGTTCATGAACCTCCTGACCCGCGTCTATCGGGACATGCTCTATCTGCTCTTAATCCTGTTCAGTGGCACACGCAGCACTGTGCTCTCGCAGATTAGCGGAGCAGTCCCAGTTAGTTATTTACGATGGGAGCTACTGTGGGTCAGCCTCCCCCCTCGCCCAGCCTGGCGACTCTCGCTTCACCCTCCCTGCACTCCTCCAGGTCACAAAGCACACAGTGGGGGATTAACTGTATTTTTGGAAAGGAGAGACTGCGGCTAGACCACACAGCCGATTCAGGATCCAAAACCTCACAGGCACACACACACACACAGAAACAGAGACGGTAATCTGACAGCTGGGATGAAGTGTGTTTTCTGGTAGCAGCAATCTGCCAGCTTGCTCCCACCTGGACCGGCTATGGGTGAGACGTTTCTGTTTCCCCCGGAGGAGGGCGAAGCCAAGCTGTCTCCAGTCCTCCACCACCACCCCCTGTCCCTGTTCCCTGGTTAACCGTCATATTAAAATACTACACCGTTCAGAGATTTTCCTATTAGCAGAGACGTGCTTTCTTTAAAACCTAACTGACTGCTGGATGCAACTCGGGTCTGGGTCGTGGCCAAACCGGTGCCGGTATCTCGGTATCCGAGTAATTTACAGTCAGCATTTCTTTCAGTTTTACAGTAAGTGAACAAGGTCTGTGCATGCTCCAGCGAGCCATCTCCAATGAGGCATATGCTTTCAACTGTGCCAGGAAGAAAAGGATTGAGAGGGGGTAAGAGAGAGGGAGAGAGAAAAATCAAGAGAGCTGCTCTGTGCAGAACGGCACCAGAATTCCAGAATCAACGAGAAGAGGGCAGAGACAGAAATCGAGACAGGAGTGGTGGTGGTGGTAGTTCGGGGTGGGGGAGGGGGGCGTTTTTAGGTAAGCTATAGGACCGTACATCACTGGGCAAATGGAGTAGATGATACACTGTGACCCAATTTCACACACCACAGAATCACAGAGATCCAAGGATATGGTCTTAACTGATTGGCATTGGCTCCACGGGCCCTGTACTTGTTCTTTGTTGCCACTCTGTTAGTATACTGTGCTCTGAGACAGATTTCCCCTCTGGGACTGGTAGACCTTTTTCAGGTTTATCCTACCTGGGAAAGGTGGCAAGGGTCACTCAAATTCTCTCAAGCAGGTTGGTTTTGACTGTGGTTTCTCACCGGAGTCCCAAGTCTGACATTTCAGTTGCCCACTGATATCATGGTATTGTTTGGCTGACTGGGATGGGCTGAGGCACTTAGCCCTAGCTCCGATGTCAGTGTGGTAGATAAACAAGTGCTACTAGAACCAACACTGCTTTTGAGAAATGGGACGTGGATAAACTTCCTCTTCCGAGATCACCAGGAGGCATGGGCTGTGGTCAGATCCACCACAAAGCAGCTCCCTTTCTCAAATTCTCTGTCTCCCTTTCTCTCTCTCTGTCTCTCTGTTTTCCTAGCATCTGTACAGTCTCAGCAAATGTAAGTTACAATAACTGGCACAACTACCTGCGTTACCAGGAAACAGAGGTAGATGATGGGTAACAAGTTATAAAGTGACTGCCAAGTGAGCCAGACAGTCCTCTAATGTGTTTGAGTTACAGAGATGTCAGTGAATAGTGGGTTCTTTGTGTGTGAGAGATCATCATTTAAGTATTAAGTTATGGCTGCAAGAGAGCAGCATTGGGGCTGAAATGGAAGATGAGGCAACACATTTAGAATTACACCCAAACATCCCCACCCCCTGCCCCCCTGAAGTCTGTAGACATAAAACACTCTAGCTAGGGAAAGCATCCCTTGTGACTTCTTCTCAGTAACAACAGTACCTAATTTTACCACAAGGTGGTGAAAAGGTTAGAAAAGTTGTCGCAGCCCTGAAAAGTGCTTTTGCTGTTCTTGTTCACTCTTGGCTAAATCTTACGACACTAGATTATTGCTGGTGCCCTTAACCACAGCAAAATAAAAAATAATAAAAAATTTGAACACTTAGAATTCCATTTGGAGACATGTTATTATAAATGAAATGGATTGCCAGGCTTCATCATGGATTCTGCTAACCCCTTTGGAGGGTCCTGCAAATGGCATGTTTCATGTGTGAGCAGCTCTGGCGCCACAAAGAAACAGACAGCCAAGACCGACTCTCCAAATGAATGATTTCTCAACAGAACTTGGATGTTCTTCATAAAGCTGAAAGGCTGCAGTTATACTGGGTGAACTATTCAAATTTCCAACTACATATTATCCTTGTCTCTTGCTACCAAATTTATGCAAGCACTACAAAAAATATTTGATACATTTTTCTTTCTTTTTTACATCGGTACATTAACATTTGCTATAACTGTAAAAGAAGAGGACTGCATAAATGCCTTGGTTTGAGTACATAAGAGTCTTTTGTAATGCCCAAAAAATGTCAAAAATGTTCCGGCTTATGATATGCAATCCCTGACATGCTACAGGTCTAGTTTAGTTCAATCAAAAATACCAGACTCCAGACTATGAGAAAAAAAAAAAAAAACTTCTGCTTTTATTTGTTCCTCTGTCTAAGTTATCACCATCCCCACCTTGTAAGTCACATTCCACAATTTTTCAGCATATGCACCAGGGTCTTAGAAATACATGCAGCACAGAGCATAAATCAATAAATCTCCTGTCACTTGACCACAGCGACATACAGCCTAAGAGCTGACACAGTTCATCAATGGACCGCTCAATCCATTCTATTTCTACAGATTTTACTCAGGTTACAAAAGACTAAAAAATACTGGTTGAAAATGGCCAGCACTTCCTAGTGAACAATAACTTACATTAAATTATTATTAATGATTTCTGTTTTCACTTTGGACACAGACATGGTGCATCAGGTGTGTCAGGACATCGGCTACATTTCAAGTGAACACAAGCAACAGGCTTTCAATCATTAATTATTGAGGTGATCCCTTAAAGTTACATTGAATAACAACAACAACACAATTTAGTTGTGCCTTCACAGTGCACAGTTCAGCTAGGGAAGGGTGTTCTCCTATGTCTATCACTATGTTCTCCTGCTGAAAACGTGATTGTCTGAAGTTATTAACCATGCTAAAGCTTTGGTTTTCTCTTTACAGATATGCCCTTTTCCTTGTATCAGAGCTGATAACATTCAGAGCTGAGCGTTGACTACTTCCGAATTCTGGGCCGTTTCTAAGTGCAATGCCCTGAGAACTCCAGACTCCCCCTGGGTGGAGGACTCTCTCTGTTTAAAGTTGGAACATTCACCTTTCACACCCAATAAAAGAAAACAGGACACTTTGAGCCAAATGACAGAAAGCATAAATAAAATAAGAACCCGTTGAAAACTGAACACTGTTGGACAGTCAATGGGACAGGACTCTGTGTTTTTAAATCTTGTGGGATGTTAACATAAATATGCATTTTAATTGTACTACTAAAATCAGCCCTTACTGCCCACAAACTGTGTGCCAACATGTGTGCAGGCAGTAGAGCAGCAATCGGGCAAATTTATGATTAAAACAATGTGTCCGAACCTCTGCGGTGTAATGGCTTCTCAATGCTTTCCTTTTTTTTTTTTGGTATTTTTCATTCAGTGCGCATTCATTTGCAAAGTGTGTGTTTATACTGCAGAGGGAGGGCAATAATCTGCAGAGCGACACACATAAAGGCAATGTCGTCTCTAAATGAGTTTACATGGAGGCCTTCATGTAAACATTTACTTAGCTGGTCACATGCAAGGATCAATGCCCTCTCATAATCTCTGCATGCAGATTTAACTTTCACTGCAGGCACTTTGTTCCCGGCTTTGTCCTCAACCAGCGCTGAAAAAAACCTGAATCTGAAATAATATTATGAAAATATTCTTTTGCAGTTTGGCTGGGCAGAAGCTGGACTGGATGGGTAAAAAAACGAATGATCTACCCTTGGCCCTGTGTACACCCAAGAGTCACGGACGGAAAGTAAATTTAATAAAAGGGCCATAAAACCTATAATGGGTTCCTCAGTCAACTCTGATCCCTGTGAGTTCCGTCTGAGATTTCAGACTCTTTTAGGCTCAGCAATTGACCTTGGGTAGCTTCTCTGACTTTAATGGGGAGGGTGGACTTGACTCTCTTGTGTCACTGCCAACGAAGGCGTCATCAGATTCTCCTCTGGAGCAAAGGATCAATTTCCATGGGTCACCTTTCACCCTTCCTCAAAGCCAGGGCTTTCTCACCCACACGGACTCCTAGGTTCCTACTGGAACACTGGCCACCCAATCATATTTCACTTCCTGACTCTTCTGTCAAAGTCCTGCTCTTCACATCAGCCGGGTGGAGCGAGATAAACCTGCCCAAAGTCCAGACTCCAGACTCTTACCTCATACTCCAGTCTACGGTGCATAAATACTTTCACTGAAGGCAAATATTTGGGAAGATATTTACAAAACGTCCCAAGCAATTATTAAATAATACTATGCCCTTTGGAGTAAATCCAGATTATTCTCTCCACTAACTACATTGTTATTATGATGCTGTTTCTTTAACGGTTTTGTACTAAAATTTAATGTGACGGGGGCTACCACATGTCACCATGTCACTACCACAGTAAATCTGTTCATAACCATACATGTAAGAATTATGTGTGAAACTTTGCAACAAAAGCTGCATTCCAAATACATCATACCTATGCAGTAAAATGTTCTGTTCTATTCAGCGAGCACATTTCATCATTTCTATTAAGAATACTTAGATAATGCATTTTACGTGAGGGTTGATCCTATTAGCAACACAGTATTATGAGACATCATGAGATTAATTCCCCATCCCCGTCCACCGTTCTACATCTGCCATTCGTCTCAGAAAAAATTGAGTGAACGGCCCCTGTTTAAGTGATGGACATCCTCCAGGGGCTGTCCCTGCCAAAACCCAGAGGAACAGGAGGAGGAAGCCACAGAGCCTGAAAAATGGCAATGATGCTTTCAACTGACTATACGAGTGGACAGGGCTGGTCTTGTTTGGAGGAGCCCGGGCACTTAAAAGGTCAAGGTTTTAACCTTGGCCCAGAGCAGCAGATCAACTCGATTCACCCATGTTATTACTGAGAGGATATCACCGCCGTGTTTCTCATTAGGGTTTAATGAGCTACATTGCCATTAACGTAGCGTATGTGCATTTTCAAATAAAGAACGCCTGTGTGTGTAGAGGGCAATCACGGCTGAAGTCCCTGCTGTCACTGTGCCAGCTTGGAGAAGCAGAACCAGAATCCTCATCACACTCAGAATGGGAAAGAAAGAGGCCCAGCAGCGTTTTGGAGGTTCAGATGTAGATTGCTACCACTCAGGCCCAACCTCAGCCAATACCTCTCTGATTGGGACTTGAACAGAGATATTTCCTTGTTAAAACTAATTACAAACATAAGAGCTCCAACGGGCCATAAAATAAAAAATATAGGCATGTTGCTGGCCAATCAAAGAAAAAAAAAAACGTATTCCTTCTACATGGGTGAAACGTTAAAACATCACAAGAAAGAGAGTGAAGGCTGCATTCCAGCCGATGAAAAGCTGATACTGGTCTGCTAAGAGGAAAGTAACTAGGAACTTGGAAAACCGATTCAAACTCAAGCAACAAAAAATACCTAGAAAAGAAAAAGTTTACTTTCACAGATTTCGCAGGTTCACAGACGCAGAACCAGTAGACTGTTAAATCCGACTTGACTAAGGAAAGAAAACAAACAGGTAAGCAAAAAGAAAGCATTTCACTCATGGAATGCGGTTTGCACAGACAAGGCAAATTCCTTAACCCCTCCTTTGGTATTGCTACTTCAGAAAAAAGAACTATAATTTCTTACGCACCTAAAAAGCATTTCTAAATTGTTTCTAAATTACCCCCAATCTGAATAAAAATGAACCCAAGATCAGACCAGTTATTCATCTATTGCATTACTCTCACAAGAGGCGAATTAGTACACATCCATGGACGAGAAAGGTTTCCTGTTTTATAAGCACTGAATGTGGTTCGCTGTGGAATAATATTTTAATACAGGGTGATAAGATCTATGAGGAGATGCACAATCAGTCGAGATGGCTCCACAGTCAAAACCACATTTCAATACGCTAGACTATCAGAAGGAGAGCAAGATAGCGAGAGAGAGAGAGAGAGAGAGAGAGAGAACTTCTTGGGGCATATTGGAAAAAGTAGGAAAGAAATGCCAGGCTCTGGATTTGTGCCCACTGAAGTGTTAAATCCGACTTGATTAAAAGGGAAAAAAAGCGGAAAAGCCTGGCTACAACAGCAAGCTGCGGCGGTCTACTTAATGAAGTCAACTTCTGCTCTCGAGCCCTGGGAATGCAGGGCAAAGCAAACACGAGCGTTCCTGGTCCCCTTGCTCTGTCCGCTAATCGCAGGATCTCTGTGCAGGACAGGCCTGGGGGCTATTGGGGGTGGGGGGGCATCACTGTGCTCTGGCAATCCGGGCAATTTGCTCTCCATAATCCCCACTGTCTCAAAACCCACTGCCCCCTGGCTAATCCCTACAACCGCCAGATCGCAAGGCATACCATCCCACTGCCTCACCTCATTCCACTACCAGTGATAACAACTCCTGCTGCTGTAACTTACACCTGAACTAAGGGTTATTCTGTCAGCCCAAGTGTTAGAAAAAAATCTAAATAACCTGAGAGTTAGACTAAGAATCATGACTTTGATACTGACTGTAAATCCCCTGCAGACAGCACTTCCCTTATCACAGTATTGAGCTCATTGTGGATTTCATTTGCTTTTTTCCCCTTTCTTCCAACCACTTCCTCTACCTTACGGAGTGAAAACAGCTGTTGGAAATCTCCATACCAGGATGTTCAGGGGGAAGCGAATTAGAGCCGCATGATTTGTTCCTGTTCATTAGGAGCGTGCAGCAGTGAAACATGAGCGTCCGTCTCCTCTTTGACCCCCCCCCCAGTAAAAACCGAAAGCGCTTATCGGAGCCCAGATAGGCTCGTTTTTTAGTCATCGAATCGGCGGTCATGCAAAGAACACACACGCCGCTCATCATCATGGTCCGCTGGTCGCAAAATTAGGCAGGATGGCGTAAAATGGCGCATGAGGGAAAGCCCCCTCCAGAGGACAGACTGGGAGAGTCAGCATGAAGGGAAGCAGTTTAGCGGCTCTCCCTTCTCCCAATAGAGGGAGAGGCTGTCCGGAACAATAAAATAAAAAAAGCACTTGAGTTTTGGATGTAGGATGTCCCTTACCTTTGAAGGAGAGGAAGACGCGTGGGGTGGAGTGGGTGTCACTTCGGGACCCCAGGGCCCACACGGTCAGAACCAAGAAGGTCCACACTGACCACAGAGCGTCCAGTGGCATCGTGCGTCTGTTTCCAGTGACACAGAAATGATTCCAGGTCCCTGGGAGGGAGAGAGATAAAGGCCTCATCAACCCTGCACAGCAGCAGATGAGTCTGGCGAACTGTACCATTGACTAAGACAGGGACACAACTTCAAGAGGCACCGCCAAAGGTTGCTGTCAGGCCACAATCAGAATGAGGTCGATAATATGTAACGGCTGAACACAACTTGCATTTCTTATCACTTACTCTGTAATGGATAACTGGTTTTGTCATAGATAAGTTATCAACATTATGCGAGGCCACCGAGGAGACACTCAGGTCTGTGTTTAAAGGTTTGCAATTGTACTATGACTCTAATCTGCTTGTGTCTGACCCACAAGAGGTGGTGTGTGCATGTGAGGCTAAGCCATGCTGTGTTTGACCTATAATCATAAACAAGACTACCCACAGGGTAGATGAAATGCAATGAAATGAATATCAGTCTCGTGGTGCATTACTTTATGAATTATAGCAGCCATATGCCTGAGACACGCCTGTGTTTCATATACAACTCCCACCCACGACATTCCATGGAACATCTTCAGGCACTTCAATATTAGCATGCATAATAATTTACACTTTAATATGTGCATACATGTCTGCATGGAAGGGATTATTTTATTTTATATTGATAGGGTCACTATCCGTTCAAAAAGTCACACATAATGCAGCCTGCACACAGGTGGGTTATAAATGAAGCAGCCAGGAAGACAGAAGTGAATCTTAATCAGGAGGTTGTCCTATATCCAAATCAAGGACACACACTTACACACACACACACACACAACACACACACTACTCAAAACACACTCACAAACACACAGACACAGAGAGAGAGAGAGAGAGAGAGAGTGAGAGAGGACGAGCGGGAGATATTTGCATGTGTCTTTCATATGGTTCATGGATTCAAAAAAGAGAGAGAAAGAGACAACGGAAAGACCACACAGCATTGCAGAAGTATTGGAACTGCATCAAGACAATTCAAAGCTTACAGGTCATGTGAGAAGGTGAAATTCAAGCCATCATGCGTCAAAGATACCAATTTGTCAGCGCCTTAAGCTTCTACACCATAAAACAATAGGAACAGTGCAATGTGTATAATTCTCAATATGGTGATGCAGTGGGATGGGTGTGAGGGGGAATGCGTCTAATCTCCATCAGTTTATAAACAATTCCACTGAACAAAACTCATACTTGGCCATACAATGTTAAACAAGTAGTATCAACATGTTCAAGCAGCTCCCCCTCCCCCAACTCTCAGTTGTTAATATCTCCCTGGAACACTTTCTTTTCACAGTACCTCCTGCCATTAATATCACTGTCCAACATTATCTCGTGAACTCTTGCAAAATAGTGTAGCCTAATTCAGGCAGTAACAACTGAAAAAGTAATAACAATCAAATGCATATTGGTAAAAAGTTGTGTGACTCCTGTTTGCTTGTGCACTGCTATTAGGATACTAATTTGCTGTATGTACCAGTACAAGTCAGGATTCTGAATCACTGAACTTGTCATGCTTCACAGACATATCTGTATATGCCCAGTAAATGCCCCTGAAGTGAGATTGAGAGTGGGCATCCTTTAGCAAAAGAAGAACCAGAGCAGCCAACCCATTCAGTCTCATTAAATCATATTACTTGAGTCACCCTGAATGCAGAACAGACTTGCCAGTTGAGCTGGAACTGAACCTGTGTTATGAAATGCACCGAGGTCAGTCAGTGCAAAAGGTACCAGCTATATGAGGTCCCATTAGAGTGATTGATTGTTTTACCCCAGGATATACTTTCAGTGCCCACTTTTCCCGGAACAGATTTAAGCTCACTGCATAATCACACCACCTCTATCTTTACCTTTCAAGTTTGGAGCATTCACCCCCCCCCCCCCCCCAAACGAGAGAAGGCAGAGCAAGCTACTTCAAAGAAGACTACCAGCAGCAAATAACTGTCTCCAGCAATTACTGTCATGTCACTTGGATGTCCAGGTACAGTTTACCAGTTCAAAGAAAATATGCACATTGTCATAAAGTAGAGATTCCCAGGCTTGGCAGAGTAAGCACTTCCTGAAAAGCGCCACTGAAGGGCCTTTGAACATCTAGCTACTTCCTGCCCCCCCCCCCCCCCCCCCACCAACCCACCCCTGACTGCAGCCTGAAGATGCCCTCTCCATCCCTGTCATTCCACCCCTCACTTCCTACAATCTCCAATATTCTCACTACCTCTCTAATCCAGAATCTCCGCAGGGCCTTCATTGTCACATCCAGTTATCTTGTCCGTGCCTCTAAGGCAGTGAGAGGCATTACTACTGATGAGATGACAAGTCTGCAATCCCGCACTGGGTTCCTTGAGAAATACCCTCAGAATCTGAAAGGCATGGTCGGGGGGGGGGGGGGGGGGGGGGGTGTTAAGCACTTCAACCTTCCCATAAGCAACAGAGCTGAGAGAAGCACCCAGACTTCTATAAAACCCAAGCACACAAAACTATTGCCTGTAATCTCTATCTGCTCCTCTCCAGTGAATTATTCGACAGATCCATTGCCATTATTACTGAGTAAAATCTGAGAATCAAAAAGCCTCCAGATTACAACATCAGTTCCTTAAACCATTTCCAAAATGCATGCAGTTACAAGGAAACTACACCCATTTTCCTCATGAAATGTGCATGTCATAGACATTACGCATATCTAGCTTTGCACAACCAAGGAAGCAGGGCTGTTACAATGAAGATTTGCATAGCTGAAAAAAAAATCTGGTTGCAAGAATGAACCTATGAGTGAAAACAGCTGTTCAGACCTCAGCTATTTGCAAGCAATTTGCTAACTATTCATCTGTTTATTCAAAGTCAAAGCCCCGCCCCAACCCCTCCGAGTTCAACTTTGAATTCCACTTTAAGAAATCCACCTTTCTTCAAATATTACCATTTACTTAAAATATATATTTTAATAGTGTAAGTTATCAATATTCTGCACAATGCATAAAATATCATGTTGTAAACGATGAAGCATCGCCTATGACAACCCTCACAAATCAACATTATAAACTGATCTACGACGTAGCCGAAAAATGTATACATTAGAGCTGGCCATTTGTTTTATTAACCTGCGGCTTCATGCTAGCGTATCAAAGGTACTACATAACATAAACAAAATAAGTAATCTCTACTTTTTGGATACTTAGAATGTGGTTGTTGCGCACAATGATGAGATTTTGACAGTATCAATGGTCGAAAAAATCAATGGTTGTATCGACACCTGACTTTATGCCTGAACCTATATAATTTTGGGTATCTATAGTCTGAAATTTGCGAAACAATAAAAGTACATGGAGTCATGATAATCAAATGGACACCATGTAAATCGAGTTTCGCTCAGCAATAAACTTCCAATCAATAAAACTCCGGCCAGTCCCTGTTGTTTCATACTAATACTGATTCATTTTGACAGGCATTTCATTTGACACACATGGAGAGATAATCTACCTGTGGAAACATTTCGGATGATCCTAAATGAAAGAAATTGAGCATCTGCTTATCTGAGATCAGAGACTGCCAATCCGTGTTTTATTTTCAAAATCTAATGCTCAAATGCCCTATAATGAAAGCTTTTTTTTCTCCAATTCTGCCAGGAATGACTGGACTTATTTTTGGCATGCGACGCATATCTTCAGAGAAGCCGATTCACAGTGTATCCCGACAAACAGCACACGAGGCGCTGTAAACAGCACGGCTCCCAGTGGGGTCTGTAGCGTAGTTTCAGTGGGTTCTCAGCACATGTGCTAACAATCTTTTTTGTTCATTGTCAAATAACAAGCGTTTCGAAGATGAACAAATGACCTATCTTAACTCCACTTAGTTTTTTTTTTCTTCTGCGATATGCCCTTGACCTGTATGAACAGTCACTACACCCTCAAACAGCATGAATTATTTGAACAAACACCGCTAATATAGCCTAATGATTAACACCTTCATCATTGTACCTGACAGGTCAAACCTAATTCCCTTAAGTGTAGCAAATATATGGTTGAAATATTAGTGATTCAGAATGTTCGATAATTACGTTGTTCAATGTGTACAATATGTAATATATATGCACTGATTATTGTGCATACATGTACATGCATCATTATGGAGTGCATTCCAAACTTTGACTTTCTGCGATGACTGTTCTGACTGGCTACTTTGGGAATGCTTTTATATATAATTTACAATAAGAATGGCCATAAATCGGCTTTAAGACTTGTTTTTTAGCCACGGACCCTGGCACGGTCCTGTTTCTCTTGTAATCGCAACACAGTGGGTTGCCGGGTCAAGCGGCAACATGCAGCAGTGGATCGCCTTTCTACGGTAAAGGGAGAAAAAGTAAAGCCGACAGCTTCAACTTCGCAGCTATTTTGACCAGGCAGAACGGGCGTTGCATTGCACAGCACGCACGCAACTATCTTACTCAGGCTGAAGTGGAAATGTGTGGAAGCTAATACACGTTGGTTTACAATGTTTAAATAACCTTGGTCACCCTAATGGCAGTATCTTTCACACTCAGGTTTGACTACCATTACAACTATATACACACTGCGCATTTAAAGAACCTACGGACTTCAAGACAGTCCAGCTGTACGCGCAACATATCTCACGTTGTCTCCACAAAGAAGCAACCCCGAACAAGATGCACGTGTGCTTTTAAATACATGAATAAACGAACAGAGAAACGGATAAATCAGTTTAACTAACACTCCCAAGACGCATTTTTTTACAATTTCGGTACGGCCCTGTCAGCAGACGTGCGTTAATATTTAAAATAGCAGTGCCAAATATCTGCAAGTAACAGAGGATCGGGCTGTTGACCTGACGTTATAATATGATCTCAGAACTTAAGTCCTCATTTAAGAAATCGCACGTTCAACAGTATAAGTTTACACCATGCTTTGTATGATCAATCAGATCCTGTGTTCGGGGTCATGATAGAGAAAGGGTTTCGCTCTCATGGGAGGGCATAACCAACAGGCTACATGCAGTTCATGTGCATGTCCCGGCTTCTTCCTAAATTCAAAATTCCACCCGCCGCTTCTGTTCTGTCTAATTAACACCAGTGTTCTGAGCTGACAAAAAAGCAAGACAACTGAGACGTCGGAAACAATGTACCTTGAAAGCGCCCAGACGATCGGGACTTTAAATGCACGGCATACCGAAGTAGAGACAAGTTTCTACAAAATGCGACCTTGCATCTCCAGGCAAATTACGCGCACGTTGCTTTCAACGGAACCACCATAAAAACTTCAAGACCCGGTGCTTATAAACTAATTAAACCCAGACAGCAGAAATGTTTCTATTGAATCCATGCACCTCAACGCGCACCCTCAAATGTTGTTAACACTTCGCAAATATTTCATTAATCACTTTTTTTTTTACTCTGGAGAATATCAAATGACCCCAATTCCTATTTATACATACATACAATCACAACTACTTTATTAATAACAATTATCCTCATCATAATACCCTCTTGTGAAGCTGACCATACGCCAAATCTTCCTGTTCAAAAAAGCTTTGCCACAACTGCAAACCCAGTGACTTTGCGGGAGCTGTTTGAACAGCTGTCACATCTGTCATAGCTGAATATATTGTAATTGGCCATGCAATTTCACAAACAACGCATTTTTAAAGATATGTCATTGTCATTGCAAACTTAAGTTCAAATAAATAATTACCTCGTTGTTTGCTACTCTCCGCCACAGACAGCTTTGATTCCACTCATAAAAGTCATTTAGATAAAAAAGGAAAGGAAGAAAAAAGGAAAAGGGGAAAAATCCACTGCACTCAAAACTGTCTCTTCTAATAAACTGTGACAATCCTTTATCTTACAGCTCCGGTCCTTAACTTGGAAGGTACCTGAGCTTTTGATATCTCTGGGTTGGTTTGCTGTTAGTTGTTGTCTTTTTCATTGATTGAAGCTGACCAAATCCCACTCATGAATCGCCGAGATGTTGCGTGTTCAGGTAACGAGATGCGCCCAAGATTGGCAGCTCCGTAAAAAAACGGCAACTTGAAGTACTCCTTATTCTCTTGAATTGATCTGAATATTTAGGTGTAGACTGAATCGCTCTGTGCGTTGAGGAGCTGACTGCTGGAGAAAGGCGCTGGCAGGTGGATGCAATCCTCTCATTTACATTAGACACGCCCACGGGGCGGGCATTTACCTTTCCTGCAGCCGCCCTTCGCTCCGCCTCCCCACGAGGGCGTAATAAATGTGCAGCTGTATCTTGCCTCTGTCATATGCGCAGGAGTCGTGAACGTTAGTGTTGGACCTGGTCGGCCATGCATCTCATATCAGGATGGATGAAAATTGTAAAAGAAAAAAAAAATTCAAACGTATTGGCACACTGTATGGACCACTTTCACAGAAAGAGGTCAGGGTGGGGCACAGTGGAGAAAGTGGGGGCTTATCAGCAGAAAATGTCAAATTTCCTTTCTGAGTGGGGCACTGTAGCATAGCAAGGTTTTCAGTCTGAACAAAAAATGTCTGTATTGGAATACCATCTATGCAAACTAATATTGCATGTGATGTAATTAAATGCCTGCGAATAAATACTTTCAAGATGCAGTATTAGTGCCTAAAGACATGCATGAATCATGTAATCTTGTGCCGGTTGTTTTTATTTTATTTACATTTTTGGATTTGCAATTGGATAAGTATGTCCCTTTGTGTTCAGGGTTTTGGCACTGGTGATGGGTGTGTTTTCAGAACTCCTGGAATCTTTTCGAAATTTGTCCTGAAGCTCTGCTCCCCCACAGGACATACCGATGCCATTGCTTTGAAAACAGCTCCAGCATCCCTCAGAGAGAAAAAAAAATGCTCAGAAAATCCTCTCTTGGTTCTCTGACATTTCCCTGAATACCATTCTGCAGCACACCCTCTGAAGTTTTATTGTGTTATCAGTGCAGCCATCTGCAATGATGAGGAAATGTTCCGCCAGTGAAACAGGCAGAGACAGTTCAGAAAATATATTTCAGTGGTTTCTTTTTTCCTCTTCATTTCAAACTTTTCCCTTGGCTTAGTCTAGGAAGAAAAAAATCATTTCAAAGGGATAGGTTTGCATGTTAATACACGACATATGCAGTATGAGTCAAGATTTGTCAAAGCTTTGAGCAGAAGCTTCTACAAGATACAAGGCGCTGCCTTTTAGAATTCTAAGACCGATATTCACCTCTATGTTCTGTCTTTCTCTCTCTCATAGCAGTGCATCAGTTATGAAAAACTGCACCACCATGCTAAAACCCTTATTAAAGCACAGACCTCAAGAGCAGGCATGTTGTGGCTATACTACTGCATGTTCTGCCAGGTTAGAATAAATGCATCTGGCATCTATGAAGAGAAGTCATTTAGTTGCAGCTTGGATCGGCTGACACAGTAGAAGGAGCAGAAGGATGTTACTTGATGATTCCCACTCTGCTCCACCTAACACCTCCGTTACTGAGGACTGGATGTGTGGATGACTGCTGGATTGCAGAAGTGATGTCACCCACATTGTAGTCTACTCCGGGTTTATTTTCCCTGTGCAGATATTTCTTAATATGGGATTGATATGATGTAGACCTCCATGGCATTACAAGAGTAGTTCCTTTTTGCATCATGCCATATTCTTGCAAAGAAATATTTGAGACTGCCAAAAGATTTTGGAGACTAACTGTGTCCACAGTACAAACTAAGCCAGGTGAATGCCAGGATTGAAAGAAATGTGTGTGCCGTCTACCACAGTAGTTAGAACTTGCTTTGATTTGTGTCAAGTATCAATGCTTTTTAGTTGTCCTTCCAGTTTGGAAGAACAAAATCCACATCTCCCATGCAATTAATCACTTTCAGTGGAAAAGAACTGCAACAAAAACAAGTCATAGCATAAAATGAATCCTTCTTAGTTTATCATTTTGAAGCTGTGGTTAGAAATGCTCCATCACTGACAACTGACAATTGTTCCCCCCACCCCCCACCAACCTGCAAGCCTTTACTTTGAAGCTTGGAATGCATGTGCGGCATTTTGCACAGGAAACGGTTGGGATCAATCAAAACAAAAATGAGTGGAACAGCTTGCAACACCTCACCTATTCGACGGCAAAGCACACAACAGCAAGTTGGTGAGGAGGTGAGGAGATTGTACTTGTACTTAAAGGCAACAGTAATATATCTGTTGCTGCATGAGGCTCATGTATTCCGGTTGCTTGTCTGTTCTTTAAAATACAACATTTACCCAAGATTACACTGTCCAGCAAAATCGGGGATATTTTTTACACCAACAGAGTTGGAATCGATACATGTTAACGATCTGTAAGATTAGCACAGATCACAAATCCTCATAGCAGGACTGTGGAACTCTGCATCACCCTGAAGGCCTCAAGTGTCAGATGACCTTGACACTGACATGTCTTCCTCTATTACGACCTGATTGTGTTATGTGTGAAGACCTGGGTTTCTAGCATGAAGACTGCAGGTTTATTTCCCAGATGGGATGCTGCCATTGTATCATTGAGCAAGGTGCTTAATATGAATTTCTTAAATCAGTATTCACATGTGTAAATAGTAAATTCTGTATGTAAATTGCCTATGGTTAGAGTATTTGGTAAGATAATATAAAAATAGAATAAATAAACCTCATACATTCTGTAAGAAATTTGATTTTGTTTACTTAGCAGTGCTGCATTGACCCATTCCTGCAGGAAAAAAAAACATTATAGTTCTGTATATCCTGTATCTGATCTTCATCTTAGATTACAATGTTATAAATTGTGTTGGCTACTAGTAGCCAAGCTGTGCAAATCTCTGCAAAATATGACACAAATTTGTCTGCAACACAAGAGGCCTAAATCTGATTCAAGCTCTTAATAAAGCTTCCCACCCCCTTCATGTATCCAACATTCAATGTTTTCAAAGTGTCCTTTCAAATTTCAATAATAGCAACGATTTTGCACATCTGAGACTTCCTCCATATGGAATAGCAGTGCCAGTGACCTGGGAAGGCTTTTTTGTCTTTTATGTTTCTGCGTTTTCCATTCATAGCCATGAGCAGCTGAGGGCACCCCCTAAGTTGAACACTTTTTGAAATGGGACTTGGAGCAGGGCCAAGCACAATTGGATGTTTCATTTTGTTTTACGACATGTGGAAACTGGCTTGGGTTATCTTTTGAGGGTGACTCGGGCAAAGCCCAAAGCCACATCCTGTGGACCCCGTATGCTCCTATGCATGCACTTCAGATCAGATGCAGTTCAGATGAGAACAAAGACCAAGTAGTGGGTAAAGATGTGATGTTCTTGAAGTTATATTGCACTCTGCAAGACTGCTAAATCTGTCAGGGGAAATACTTATCACTCTCTGTCTGTGAAGAGTGAGGTTCTCAGGATGACCTCAGGGACTAAAGAAGTGCCGTGTAATAGACCAAGCAGGACAGACCACTCTAAAACCATGTGAGAGATTCCTACAAAGCAGAGGTTCTACAATCCACTTTATATTAAATATGATTAAATCTCCAATTCCTGTCCAGTACAAAGGAGGGTACTTAAATGCTGTTTCCCTGAGAGCTTCCACACACAAAGGCAAACACAGGAAGGTCCATACTCCTTAAATGAATCTCTATGTTAATACCCTGCCAAAATTCACAGGGCCTGCAGTGTACCTGCTTAGGTGAGAACAGGTACAGTGCTGTTCCTCCGGGTGACGAAGAAGGTTGAGGGTCAAGGGTCATAGACATCTCAATCTTAGTGTTGCACAGTACCTAAATGAGAATAGTAACTGTCTTTGTATTATGATGTTTTTGATTGTGCACTACATTATATTATGGTGGCTGCATTTGGGATTGTGTGTGTGTGAGTGCATATGTGTGTTGGGGGCCAAAGGTCCACTCCTTCAGCCTTACTAATTTCTCCTTCTCCCTCTCTACCTCAGCCTCAATCTTTCCTTCACTTGTTCCTTCTCACAGCGTCTCAGCCATGCCTACCTACCTTTTGTTTGCTTTTAATCAACTGGATTTAAAAAAATAATCCCCCTCCGATAGTATCATCCAGCCACACACACAAGTGATGGGGACAGAACATAATGAAAATGTATGGCACTGGGTAATGTTGGTGTTCTCTATATAAATAAGGTAGGTGTCTGCATGTCTGCGTCCGTGTATCCCTCTGGGACAGGGCCAAAAGAGTCCAGAGGGACGGCGACAGAATGGCTGAGATTGACCCGACAAGGCAGCAAGTAGAGGACAGGGCTGGGGGCAATGCGAGGGGGTGGCGTGTGGGGGCACACTCTGGTCAAGCCCCATGGGACTGGACCATCATTCCCCTCCAATGGCATGCACAGGCAGTCCTGGTAGATGGAGGCCAGGAAACGCAAAGTTATGTTTGGGACCTGGCTGCTGCCGGTCTCTGCAAATCCCCAGAGTTCTTGAATGGCTCATTCTGGGATTAGGAGTTCCCTCATTAGCTGGCCCCCTATGCTCTTTTCTGGACCACTCTCTCCATTCTTTTATTCATTCCCTGGAACGCAAGGCAGCTCGTCATGCCCTAAATCCCAGGGTTTCCTCTCAAATCTCTCCCTTTCTCCTCCTCTGCTCAGACAGTGGGTTGATATCCTCATTGCATTCTGTGGATACTGCCTAGGAAAGTTTCTTATATAATTGTTCACTATGACAATGCTTTACAATTAGTATAATTCATTAATGTATAGCAACAAAGGGCATTTGATGAGATAAAACTAATTCACATTCAATGTTTACCAAGTGACCATGGCTAACAGGATGAATTTCATAACATGACTGGGGCGGCAGTATAGCATAGTGGTAAGGAGCAGAGTTCATAACCAAAATGTTGGTGGTTTGATTCCCTGCTGGGACATTGCTGCTGTAGCCCTGGGCAAGGTACAGACTTGCCTCTGTAAACATCCAGCTGTATAAATGGATAACATGTAAAAATTGTAACCTACGTTATTTGCTCTGGATAAGAGAGTCTGCTAAATGCTAAGTAAAGCAAATATTAACTGTGAAATCCCTGAAACCTTTAAGTCTTTAAATAGTTCTCATGTATTTGAGCCCCTTTATGATGTACTTTAAAAGCTGATAAATTCTTAAATGAATTTCTATGATTGTTAGATGTCAATTTTAGCACTCTACTTGTAACAATTTAAGCCAGTGTACCTTAAGAGCACATAATTCACTTGCTTTTGAGCTTTCCTTTAGAAAGCACAGTGATTTTAATGGCTAATTTCCTTCTGCATTGACTGAGAAGGGTACATTTGCATTTAGATCATTGCTGCCATACAGTACAAATTTACAAAAAAAAAAAATCCTCAAGCGGAAAAGGAGTGACATTCGACCATTTTCACCTTAATCGCCATTAATTTCTTTTCTGACCTCTTTTTTCTGTTACTAATTTAATCTCTCATAGTTAAATTACCTATATTACAATCACAATGTAGCCTTGCCAGTGAATGAGGACAATGTTGAATCAAAAGGGGAGAAGAAAGTCTGTCTTTTCTAGGGCATTCACTGTCTGTTCCCTGTGCTGTCATTCTGACCGTCCATAAAGCTTCTTTCCTGGAGGAACTTGGCAAAGGTCAAATGGGAGAGATCTTTTTAATGAAAGTAAGCTGGCCTCTTCTTTTTCAAGTGAGGTCTGACAAGTTATCTCTTCAATGAAGGCAGAATAGAACTGTGGGCTGCAAAGAAGAAGCAGCTCTCATCTCCAGCTGAGCTATCTGGGCATTTCTGTTGCAGTTAAAAAGTTTGCCTCTACTTTGTGATTTTCAAGCTTGAAATATGTGATGGTTTTGCATAGTTGTGGTGAGCACATTTATTTCCAGACATACATGTGCATGTACTTTTTCCTCCAGGAATGTTATCACTGTTATCGCTAACTGAAACAGTGCGTGCTATTGTTTTTGATTCCATTTTAAAGGGGTGACATTCTGATCGGGGTAAGTGAACAGGATGACTGGTAAGGCCAGAATGGGTGATGCAAACACAAGCTTACTGGCAGGGGCAAGAGGAGTCTCTCAGCTTATTTGCTGTTGTTTCGAGAGTCGGCCCCTCTTACCTTCTCTTTCTCTGGCAGTGAATTTCTCTTGAGTTGCATGGGACAGTAGCGTCCTCGGGTCGGTGCTGCTGAGCTGAGAGCGCCTACCCGCAGAGGCACATCCCATGCGGGTTTCGTGTAAAACTTCACCCAGTCCTAAGCCAAACTGTCTCACGCTCTCCTACCTATTGGGCAACCTGTGATGTAATGTTATGCAGAGATGTTACAATAATATTTACTGCATGTCCTCTTTCTGTAGCACAGTCATCACTTCCTTGTGTATGGTCAGTGAAGGCACTCCCACTTTGAACAACCCTGTCCCCCTACACCCCCCTTGCCCAAAACACAGACATCAAGGCTCAAGGGCATTCTCCAAATTCTGGGACTGTTTACACTACATCTTTTCCCTGGATATTCCTACTGGTAAATAAACACTACTGTAATTACGGGGTTGTGTTTGTGTGCGTGCGTGTGTGTGTGTGTGTGTGTGTGTGTGTTCACATTGGGTTTAACTCAGTGATAAGGACCTTAGCTTCCCTAGTGGCATCCTTGGACAGATGGACTTAATTAAAGCCCTGTTATGCCCCCCATGCTCTCAGCATTGTGAAGACTGCAGACAGGGGACTCACCTCATAACCTCAAGTGCTCGCCAGCCCACAAAACACAAAGCCTGCATGTCAATATTGTCCCTGCTTCATTCTCATAACAATGGGAACTTCAGTCACAAAACACTCTTTGTTTTAGGGCCTGCCTCCTTGTCTTATGACTCCTTCACTCTCCTTCAAAACCATTAGCTTTCAAACCATGCCCCAGATTCAATCAAAACTGTAAAGCTATCTCAAGGGTGTTGATCACAAAAATCTACCAGGAGGGATCTGGCTCTGGATTACAATGTCTCCCCTTTAAAATGGATTGAGAGTTTTGATTGAATCAGGTGTGATGTCTTGGATTATTCAATGCCTTTCTGCCAGGAAACCTGTAAAATAAATGAAAAAAAGGCAAAGGTATATTTACTACTACAGCAGAGCAAAGAGTGCAGACTGCATAGAGAGGTTTATATTCAAACAATTTAATGCTATGTCTGACTGAAAGTGTCATTGCTTACCTCCATATATTCTCCTGAATATATCTCTATGTTTGTGACATCTGGCTGAACTCAGTGCCTGTTCTTGATGTGGCAGATTTCTCTCTGTATCGCATGACAGCTTGAACCTCACATTGGCTTACATACCCACAGGTGCACATGACATGTAATTACCAATGTTAATTACTAATGGAGTTCATAAGCCAGCACACACACACACACACACACATATACATATACATACATATATAAATATTCTTTCTTGCTTTGCTGGGCAGAATGCCCTGCTGAGTTTAACGATTATTCAACATGTGGTAATCTTTCAACCTCAATTGGAAAGCTGTTACCTGGCTGCGTGACAAGATATTAAAAATTCACCAGTCTTGCCTGGGTTTTGACTACTACACTGACAGACTCATTAGCATTTAAATGGGAAAAGATAATGCAGCAGTTGGCAGCATCTCACCTTGAACAAAGAGGATCTTTCTCAACTCATCCTGGTAAAGAAACAACCTGAGACAAGAACTTGAGTGTGAATTTAAAAAAAAGTCTGAAACTGTCTTCCATTGCATCTGACAAAAAGTACTGTAGAATCCAACTGCTGTAAGAAATATCCACTAAAATAAGTGACACAAGCAAAGAGAAAGGATTTTGTATTTTTGTATGTTTCTTTATTTGAGAATAAATACCTGTGGAATGCAATGTGTGGGGATTTGTACAGAGCCAGGTGAAGTGGCCGCAGCTGCTTGTAAAATTTGTATCTGTCTGTTTGTATTTAAGTGTTAATCTTCCTGATTGTCAACATTTCACTTAACAGCTTGCAGGAAATATGAGTAGGTGAGGTGTGCAGAGCGATAATGCCCTGAGAAGTGAAGGAACAGCAGAGGGATCTGTGAGAGTAAGGACTGCAGAGAGATGCAAGACACATGCACACATGCACATGCACACGCACGCATATACACATGCACACTCTGTGCACACGGCTGTGAGGGAGCTACTGTATGAAATCCGACAGCAGGAGGTGTGGTCTCCCACCGCTGAGGGAGGGGTGTTTTTATCTCTGGGAGGCCACAGAGATGACCGCAGAGACGACCGCACAGAAGCAAGGGGTCGCGACTCCATAGCAGCTGACCGCACTCTGTGCTGCCTCCCCCCCAGGATCTCATCTGTTTGTACAGCCCCCACCCTCGCCTGACCACCAGCCAGCTCCTTAGAAGCACTCCCACCTCCACTAAACAGATGCAAACACTCTGCATGTACCGTCTTCAGCGCTGTGTGATTCAATTCAACTACGGCATCAACTGCAGCATGAATCTGCAGAAAAGAACTACGACAAATGCCTGGAGGTGGAGCATGCCGTTGGAGCCCTGCTGAGGTTTTGCTGACTGACTCATAGTTTCTCTCTGACAGGGGCTCTTGCATTGGTGTCCTCAAACTGTGGTCCAGGATACAAAGAACAACAAAAGGAGATTCATATGAAAACTGATGTTTTTTTCTTTTTCCCTTTTATATAGCTCTGTTTGGGAATTAGCAATTGCACACTAGGCTCTTCTCACTGTTACAACCTCTGTATTCATGCATGAGTGCTGAAGCGAGATGAATGCAGTCCTCCAAAAGACTCACACATTGCCAAAGGCTATAATTTTGCAGTACAAGTCACACTGTGCATCACAGTAGAGTGGGTGGTCATTGGAGGATAGTTGCTACCCTCCTGTTGTCATCCAAGCAACTGCCAGGTGCCTGATAAAGTGCAGGGTGTCTGAGAGCGGTGAGGTAAGTAAGCCCTGGCCTACCTACCCACCCCTATCCCCACTAGAACAAAGACATTTTTATCTGCCGCTGTAGGGTCCCAGTCATGGTGGGCAAAAAAGACAGCAGGCACACACATGCACGCATACACACAGTATGTATGACACTATGCTCACTGAACAGTGACAGAACACAATCTCATCATCTTAAATTGGCGCAATTGTGCATTGCTGTTACTAGCAGCAACACTGACCCTACACACCCCCCCAACAAGAGCTTGAACCTGCAACCACTCTCCATTTCACTCCCTTCCCCTCACAGGTTCACATCCTTTCATCAGACCACTGAAACCAGTTTCATTTCCTCCAGGTTTGACACATCGTGTGGGAAAAGGAAGGAATGAGGTGTTCTGGTCCAAGCTGCACAAACATCCAGTGACACAGGGGGAGAAGACTGGAGCGTGGCCGAGGGAGTCTAGTATTCTCAACTGTCTATGCGTGCATTTGTGTGTGTGTGTGTGCGCGTACATGTGTGTGCTTGTGTGTTTTTGTATGGATTCATTTCACTCATAGCTTTTTGACCTCAGTGTTAAAATATGCCTACTATAAATATACTGTAATTGAATAAAATCACGAACCCACAGCAGCAGTATTGGGTGTTTGAAAGTGTAATGTTCCGCAATAATCGGAACTTTTACAGCCTTTTCTGCTGCTAAACACAGAGGACACAAAAGGAAATGAATTATTTTATCTGTGATTTTTTTCTTTTGGGAGACTAAATTGCTCACACAAACATATTTATCTGTACTGACATGTAGATGTGATTTCAGCTTCTCAGGTGTGCAAAAACTTTGGTGAAATTCCAAGGCATGTTTCATTTGAGTGCTGTGTCCATTTTGGTTCCAACACTAATGTGGCAAAGTCAGAGATTTCACCATTGAATAACTGTGTTACAGTTTCATGAAGAAAAAAAAAAATAGAAAATTTAAAACTGGCATATTGAGATTAGGGATATTCTGTGGTTGCCCCCTCCTGTCTATTATTTTCATTCTGTCTTGGGGAAGTCATACACCACCATGGTTTCATTTTCCAATGCTGTGGTGATGATACTCAGATTTACATTTACATTTATTCATTTGGCAGATGCTTTCATCCAAAGTGACTTACAAGTGAGGTACAATACAGCACAAGCAAAAAACCATAGAGTCAACAATATTAGAAGCACTGCATCACCAAGTTTCAAAGGTTGGCCAGGCACGGTACAAACTAACAGGGAAAGCTAACGAGTGTGTTAAACCATTAGATTACATTTTTTAAAAAAAATTATTTCATGGTTTAAGCACTGGACCAGTGCAAATCTTCTGAAGCTAAACTGCAACAAATTCGAAGCCATGTTCATAACCCCAAGAAAGCACTTCTATCCCAAATTGCTCCATTTAGTTTCACTGTCTGTAGTGTTTATGGCCCTGGCTTCATTTGTGGTGAAGAACCCCTGGTCCATCTTTGGTCCCACACTCTTTTATGAGGCACATGTGAATACTGTTACGAACATGTCATTCTCACACCTTAGGCCCTCAGTCTGACTGAAGAAGTCTGCGACTCATGCCTTGTAGGCTTACTGATTAAGCTTAACCACCCTGATGCCGGTTAACCCCCTGTGCTTAAAACCAGCATTCACCCTGTAGGGGGAGGGCTCCTTGGAATTCCCTACCTCAGCAGACTTGAGACTACAAGAACACTGTCACCATCTAACCTAAACTTAACACTAATCTGTTAAGCCTAACATATTGTTCATTTTTACGCCTAATTGCTTTTAACATCTTAGTTTTAGACCTTTTCTGCACGATATATTCTAGCAGCCCTAATATTTGGATTATTTCATGACACTGTCAAGTCAAAAATTATTTACAAGTCAAGTGTTATTATTAGAGTAATTGTTGTGGGTATACACTTGGTAAACAAATGTAACTAGTGGATAGATACAACTGTGGAAGTTGTCGGTGGTCTGACATCTGATTGGAGGATTTTGATGAATGGAAGAATATGTTTGTAGGACCACTGACATCTGTCATCATTGCCTTCATTACTAATTTTGAATCTTTTTTATGGCCCTTAAATGTGTACAAAATTATGCGATGCAGACTCTTCCAATAATTACAAAGCTGAACTGACCAGATGTCCTCTGACCTTTTGGCATGCCGGAGGGTTGAAGAAACAGACATTGACCGCTTCACCAGCATGGTGGGAATGTGATTCTGGCAGGCAGTACTGATTAACATGTTACCTTTATTGTAGCCAACACTTTAATGCTTTGCTTTGTGCCATCACAGAAAGATTGCATTAGCTTGGCTGCTGATTTTTCCAACACGTGCCCCTGTGTGTTGTCAGTGCTCTTATGAAGATGGCGTCTCTGTGGTGAGACTCAGTTGTTGTGTTCTGGTTCCACACAATTTCTCTTGGTGTTATTAGTATATGTGCTTATTGTATATACTGTATGGTTTGTAGTAATCCTTAGACATCTGAGAGACCATTATATGGAATAGGGGTGGAAAAACATCCTGTTGATTCCATCAAACTGCATAATAGGTCCCTCTGCAATCTCCAGTAGAGTATATGGAGAAATCTCTGAGCAAATGTTCAAATGCCAGTGGAAAGGTCATGTGCCGGGGGGGCTGTGGAAGGGGCTATTGGGGGCAGCAGCGGGGCCAGAGATGTACCTCAACTGTAGATCCTGTTGATTTTATTTATGTGTTTATTTATTTATTTATTTAAACAGCAGGCAATGGTATTTATGGGAATAAGACTCATCCAGTCTCCGCGCTGCGCTGACAGCCGGTGGAGGAGGCAAAAGGGCAGTGAGAGCTGTGGTGTGGCTGCGTTTAAAAACAGTTTAGCAGCTGCCTGGCTCTCATCGCCGGGTGCCACACACACACACACAGAGCCGTGCCATTCTGTCTCCTGGCCTGATGTGTGAGGGGCGGTATGGTATGCTGCCTCTACCCAGGTGAGTGCCAGGGCTATTTTCTGCAGTAGAGAGATCCAGCCGCCCCACGGAGAGAGGAAGAGAGAGATAAAGAGAGTCAAGGTGAGAAAGAAAAGTACAAGGAGAGCACAGAAAGAGCAAGGGGAAAGGCAGAGAAAAAGAAAAAAAGGGAAAGAGAAACAAATATCTGAAAGCAGCATTAAAGCCATTAAAAACTCTCTGAATCAACAGTGTTCATGTATGAGAGAGAGACGGAGAGAGAGTATTTCCAGAAAACTATTTACATTAATCTGCCATAAATAAATGTCAGCAGCATCAGAACTTCACCAGCCAAAAGGCTCGGTAAAGCACTAAAAATAGTGTATCTTTTTGTCTGACCTTGTCTAAACACAATGATATTTTTATAGACTTAATACACCCCTCCCTCAGCTCCTGTCCTTTGCCTCTTCTGTTCTGATATAATGGAAGCTTCACTCATTCAGCCAGCCTTACATGCATCTGATGACAGCCCAGCATTTGAGAGAGATAAGTATGCATGGACCCCTAATTAGAGGCGCTAGTATTGTCCCTAATGTAATGTAAAATGCCCAATGTTTGAACAGGTGTCACACACTTTGTCTCACTGCATACATTAACTTACTTTAGAGCACAGTTGGCAAGAGACATGTTGTTAGACCTTAACACAGAATGATTTTTTGGAAACTGTAAGTGACTGTACTGTGAGTGCACCTGTCAAACTATATATGCCAGACTTAAAAGTGGATGGAACAAGAACTGACCCCACTGTACACTCTTTGAAATCTGGGGAGTTGTATTATGTGCCATCAATGTGGGATGTGTTTCTGATAATTAGCCTTCTAGATGCAAGTACGCTTCTTCTTGCTTGCTTGCTTGTTCAGAATTCTTGAAGTACAGAACACTACTGCTGGTCACACAAAACCTTCCAGCAGTTTTTACCAGGTCACCAAAGCTGTTTCTTTCTACTTATTGTCTTCTGCACGTTAGTTGTAGTAGCTACTTCATCGTTCTCTGTGTCTGCCCAACTTGTGCCTTGGAGCTCAGGTCTTTCTGCCACTGGGGCTCCATTTTGGCCTCTCGTTACTTATTGTGAGACATACGCACTGGAAAATTACATTTCAGAGCAGTTAGTGTTATGGGTTGTGGGCAGTCATTCTCATCAGCATGCCTTGCACAACACCAAATGTGAATCTGGCAAAACAATTTCAGACATACTAGATATTGACTTCCAGCAAGTCACCACCTGACAGTCTCAAAGAGCTGAACTATTAAGCCAGTGAATGATTTTAGTGTGCATGTGCCAAATTTCAACGATAATCACACCCAACTTATCATCAGGGTTAAATCGGGGCTAAGATTGCACTGTGCATTCAGACCTTGAGAGAAGCTATTTTTAATGGAAGCCTCTACTACCCACTCACAGCCACTCTTTGGTTAGAGAGGCAGGACCTGCCTTCTTTCCTCCCCTCAGTCTTCTCCCTCCATCTCCTCTTTTCCCATTCTTTTCTGTCTCATATTTCTTTTCTTGTCCTACCCTCATCATCTTTCTCTACCTTCCTCTCCCATCCCTACACTCCTCTCTTTTCCCCGTCTTTCTACCTACCTCTCCTCTCCCCCCTGCCCGCAGTGACTGTGACCCCAACCCCCCACCACCACCAAAATAGGCTGCCTGAACACTGCAAAGTTTGTGCTGGCGAAGCATTGGTTTATTCTACACACTCTTTTCTTTTTTCAAACGTTGTACGCACAGGAAATCAATCGCACACTAAATCAATCAGCATTCCTATTTCCTGTGACGCTGTTGGTTTTTACATCATGATGTCACAGCAGGGCGAGCCCTCTCTGGGCGTCTTTCCTCTGCCCCAGGACTTCCTGTGTGCCCTTCGGGTGGGCGGAGGATACTGACCAGGGCAGCATTGCCCTGAGTCAAGCATTGCCCGAGGCAGATATGGTGGCACGCCTAAGGCATGCAGGAACTGGCACACGCACTCTGAATTCAGCCTGTGCCATTATAACCCAGCATTTTGAAGGCCACACAATCAGAATTAAAAAAAAAAGAATGACAAGCGAGACAGTAAGCAAAATAAAGAGCCGAAAGTCAGCGTGGACTTTGTTTATGACATAAGACAAACATTTCTATAGAAAGAAAACAGAGTCTTTGATTATCTGAGAAAAACAGTTCACTCATTGAGTTACATAATTAAGCATGCATAATTAAGAATGTTTGCAAAGAAACAGCCCCAACAATGGCCGCAGTGTTTCTTTGCATTCTTCATATCTGTGGGAGATGAAAGTTCAGAAGACTGCGAGGAGTGGATCTGCACACACATCTGCTGCTGGAGTTTCCCATACAGACTGCGCTATAAATATGCATGTCAATTGCTCATAAATAAATATAGACTCTGTAGTATATCATACGTAGTAACTTTTTTCCTCTCGAGGTCTATAAGACTTTCTTCCATCAAATTAAATGTTGAAACATTAGGGTTCTGTCTAATGAATTTGGGGAAGGTGATGACATGAAAGGGGTAATGTCTTCCAGGTTTTCCGTATGTCCCGTTTTACAAACAGAGGAAATGATATGAGCATTCGTGACTGTAAAACGCATCACCGATCAGCCCTCCTGAAAAGGAATTGGCTCAGTCTCTTAGATAAAATGGGATAATGGGAACACAGGAAAAAAGTCATAGGTTTAAATTTATAATTGAATGGGTGAAGACTCCTTTCTGTACAACTTTTTCAAACAAGGAAAGTGGCATCAGATATGTCACGGCTTGCTAAAACGGTGCGCTGTTTCCTGAGCAGCCAGGGTTTGTTTTACAGGTTGCTGTGGGAACCCCCTCTGAGCAGACATGAGGATGTGGACCCTGGAGGGGGGCGTGGCCACAGTATCTGGGCTTGGAACGTGGGAAGCGATGCTGACGGAGCTCGCTGCCGATCCAGCCTCCATTTCCTGTCTGGGAACTGCCACTCAGGGCTGGAGGGGGTGAGCGGTTATCGGAGAGAGGGGTCCTGGGAACAGGGAGTCTCCACCCTCTGCCGTCACCCCACCGGCACTCCTTTCAATTTGCAACTGCAGGGACAGCATTCTGCCTTCCTGCCCCGATAACCCCCCCCCCCCCCCCACCCCCACTCCACACACACACACACACACACACACACACGGCTCCAAGCATCACAACCCCCCACCGAACCTCAACCTACAATCTGCCTACCACCCCATTTTTCTGCCTGCCTAATGCTGACTGCAACAAGCAAATCCACCAGAAATGTAGCACTGCAAAAGGTTGAGAGAGAGACATTATTTTGAACTTCTGCTGATGCATTTCAGTTAATGCATTTCTCACAAAGGTCAGATGGACAGTTATTCACTCCACTACTCATTACAAATCCATACTCTGAACCTAACCACAGCAACACGTCTTTCTGTGTTCAATAGCATGGCTGTAATTTGCAAAGGAGCTGTTTCTCATACTTCCGCCAACAGACCACTGAGTAAAAGTAGGAAAAAAACTATTTCAAAAAGACGTAAAACAGCAAACCCTCTAATTCCTTTAATTAATAGCCTTGTAATTACTCTTGTGAGCCAGAGCACTTCAGCCGTTATTTGTCAGCCAACACAAACTGACCTCCAGGGCTGTGTGCGAGCTCTTTCACTGCCAGGGGAATGTTTGCACGGTACACAACACCGCTGTGTGTCCTTCTACACTGCCATGAAATAGCAGCCGACATTATTCTCACTCCAAATGAGGTGTGCTGAGAATCTGGCCAGCACTCCTGCTATCTTTGGAAGGACTGTGTGGGTTTATAGATGGGGAATTTAGGCTAGGGACCTCGGAGAGATGAGGATGAGGGATACATCTGTACACATCTCTGTGCATAGGTCTGACCAAACAGCTACAAAAGGCTTTGAATGACAGTAGTGTAGCATTTAGGGAGAAGTGTAGTTTATAGGGACAAGTCTTGTAACCCAAGTGCTGCTGGTTTGCTTCCTGGTTGAGCGTTGCTGTTGTTCTTCTTCTAGTACATAACCTATATTGCTTCAGTAAACATTTACCTTTATCAATATAAATGATATTTAATTTGCACTAGATAAGAGTGTCTGCTGAGCATAAAATATGTGTAAATGTGACAGCATGGGTGTTTGCCTCACTCATTCTTCCTTCAACTATCAGGAAATTAGGTGTAAGGGCTGTCTGAACAGCCTTAAACTGAGGGGTGATCACTGATCCATTTTTGTCAGGAAAGATTTTCAGTTACATAGCAGACATGCTTATCCACCATTTACATAAATTACAATTTTTAAATGTTATCCACTTATACAATTGGCAAGAGGCAACTTGTATAAATTACCTTGCTCAAGGGTAGAACAACAATAGCCTTCTCAGGAATTGTACTGGCAACCTTGAGTTAAGACCCCTGCCCATCACCACCATGCCACACTGCTGCTGCCAAAACTAGTAGCCAAAATCCAATCTCTCTGCTGATACAAAGGCAACCTATTGTTGGATGCGGCATGTGCACAGTGCATCCACAACATGTGGCTTACACAGCTGAGGAACATTAAGCTGCCGAATGTGATTATCAAATTCCTGAGCACAGAGCTTCGGGATGGGCCCTTTTTGGGTATGGTGCCACACACCTCATTCTCTCCCTGACCCAGAGAGGCCAAACAAGCCCAAACACAGCTGCTGCTCCCTGCTGACGTGCACCTGTCTGCCCAAAGCCAGCTCGCAGGAAGCGCAGTAAAGACCAGCCCCACATTGTACCAGGCAACCAGACACACCACAGAGCGCCCTTTCCTCCAGCATTACTCACACTGCTCTGCAAAACGCACCCTGTAAGAGAAATAGAGATTTTAGCTGTTATTTCAATTACAGGAATGCCTTGACCATTCTGATAGGGTGTTATGAAATCCCCTCCCTGCCAGCACGAGTCCAGGAAGAGTGATTCATTGACTGTTTCTCATGCACCACAATGGTAAACGGTGGCATTGAAATGATGGCCAGCGATAAGGGCATTGGCGCTTACTAAAACCAGCACTTGGCACGTTTCACAAATCCTGTGGCTCGACCTTCCCCACTTGACTTCCCTGAGGAAACGACACACAGACAGAACGAAAGAGTTTGTGCCTCCCCATATCTCGGTGGATATCTCACCACCAGCTCTGCAGTGATTGTCTGAAGTGTTACTGTGACAGTGTGGCAGAATCTTGGGTGGTAAGAATCCCTTCAGTAAGTAATTATGCATATTGCCAGAGGCAGGAGGCACAGCAGACAATGTATATGAGCTCTCTGGGTGCAGCAGGGGATTGCAGAATTATGTTTGGGCAGGAGGTAAGAGCTGTGCTGCTTAATACGGGCACTTGTCTTGTCTGCCATTGCGCTGCAGGGCTGAGAGACCTGCAAGTCTGGGCTGCTATGAAGCTCTGTGCAGACAGCAAAGAGCGGCTCACAAAAGCCCAGGGATCAATCCTGCTCCCCATTTTGTTCCCCTTCGTATCTATGACATTTCAGAAGTTATAAATGGTGCAAAGCTCCTTTTAGTTGTCATGTTCACAGCATCCCTGAAGGCTTATTTCCCTACAGTTTGCAACTAAACTATCCACTCAGCTACATGTGGATTCAGGAATGCATTTTTTAAATGAGGGATGATTTCTAGTAAGTTTGGGGAATGTGTGGGATGATGTTGCTGGTGAAGCTCTGGCCCACTATCTGTTTATTGGTGGTGAGAGTGGAGAGAGAGCACTGGATGTTTTTCATAAAATGGTTGAAAGCACAGGAAGTGCCCTGCTTGCCTGGAACTTAATACCCTGAAGGCTTAGCTTACAATGCCATTTACAACAGTCAATACTGATGGTGCAAAAACAATACCCCTCTATTTGCAGTTTAGTCAGAGGGATTTAGACTGCAGTGAGATTCTCAAACAAGTTTGGGGTTTATGAAGCCACACTCTCTCATTACTAACCAACCCCTCAGGTGAATTCTAGAGCACGTCTGATTCCATGGCTCTTCAGTGTACTTTACACTGCTTGGAGCTGTGGGCAGGGAGAAAATGAAAAACTTCTATGCGGACAGGCTTCAGCTGAACCTCCTCCTCTATGGAGACATTCTTTCTCCCTATATCGGTGAGGCTGACTCTGAGGCAATGACAAGAGTGAATTTGACAGGGGTTGTCCAATGTTGGGCTGGACGCGCCAAGAAAAAAAAAAAAAAAAAGCTGTCCGAGCCAAAGTACAAGCCATGGCAGTACATTTCTCTACTTGTCAGGAACTGGGCTGCATTGCCAAAGACACATAAAAGGGTTTTGCATTGACGATCCCTTTTTTCAACAGTATGACACATCTGCTAAGTAAATACTCATATGCTGGGCTCCTGACTTGGTCTGCTAAGTAAATACACCCCAGGACATGGTGCCCGTTTGCTCACGCTTGCCTGGCATGTGTTACCCAGGGAGGACGTCCGACCCGGGCCCAGAGGTGACAAGCTCATTTCCCAGCCAAACAAGCCTGTCATGGGCGGTGGTGCTGAGCGCAATGGCTGGCACTCTAACGGCCTGCTGAATGACAGATCGAAACAGAGTTTGACACCACCTCGTTTGTGCCTGGATCCCTTCCTGCCCCTGAATCTCCCAAATCCTCTCCCAACCCCTGCCCCACCCAGCCACAAGTCCCCCCACCCCCACCACACACACACACGCAGATGTCCTGATTCTTACAGAACGTGGTGTGAAAAGTGGAGTTTGCTGTGTGAAATGGATTTCATTGAAAAAAGCCTCAGGTTATGCATTGATGGACAGGTGGATATCAATCATCTGCAGGGGGGATTACTTGCTGGGAACAAAACTCAAAGTGTGTGTTAACTCACACATCCCTACCTTCCTCCAATCCCCAAGTATCAAATCCCACAGGTAGTTTGGTAAATCTCACATTAAAAATATATAAATTCTCACAGACATACTGTGAATCAAATCTTACACTCAAAAATGTAGTGTATGTAGAAATGTGTAAAGAATTACACATCCTGCCCACTTTGTCTTTTGTCATCATAGATGGGGGCACCAGCCAAAACACCCAAGTTCCTGATTTGTTTGTAATGGAGACAATGCATAAAATGGCATTGCCCAACACCACCACTGAGTCCCTGTTAGTCACACATAGCCATGCCAGGTCCCAAGCAGGTGGAGAGTGTACTGCGATTAGGGAGATTAACTGATATCTGGAGCATATAAATATGATGTATGTTACTAATTTTCAATGACTAGTCATTTGAAATAGATCTACCGAAAACTATCCTGAATAATCCTATTAATAATTACTGTGGCTTATCAATGTAATGATGTGCATTCCTTCTGTAGTTGAGTAGGAGACATGGGACACTGCTTCTTCTAGGAGTACTGTAGTTCTTCAAAGGATAATTTGCCTTTGATTTGCCTAGTGTGATTGACCTTTGCTCTGTTACTGTCTGGACAGACTTGCATTCTTCATAGCTATAAATGAAACACTCATTTTCACTGAATAAATTCTGTCTTCAAAAATACCAGAGCTTTTGCATATTTGTATAAATCATATTAATAAGGTTACAGCAAATAATGATTTTTACAAGTAGAGGGAGAAGGCAGCATGCTCATAACCCAGTATACATTCACTCTCACACTCAAAATCTCAAAAATGCAACACAATGTTTAATGATGCTCAAAAAATGCCACCACGAATGAACTTACACACTCAAAAAAATGTAGCACTCAAAAACATTCTGTGTGTGAACTGTAGCACTCAGAAACATGCGGCATGCTGTGTGAGCTGAAGGACTGTTGGAGCGGTGGCCAAGTTTGAAAACACTCATTGAAGATTGGGGTGGTCCAGAGGAGCCAGCCCTGTGGAGTCAGCCCCCCCCCAGGGGAAAACTGGCAGCTTTTCTGCAACGTCACAGCACAGACTGTGGTTGACGATAGCACCGCCCCTGAATCCCCTTGTCCTCTCACGCAGGTCTTATTGGTGTTGTCAGTTTTATGGGGTTTACAGCCCAAATCTGAACTGAGCCTTTGACACGGGGCCGAACCCGTACAGCAAATTAATATGTATCACGCTCCACTTATAAATGCCGTGTTCACCCCCAATTATAAAATAGTTTCCCTGTAACATCAAAGCCTATCCCATTTTCTGAATACAGAGAACATATTCCAGCTTTGGTATATAAGGGGGCAGTTCTGAAACATTTGTACATTTCATCACTGCCTGTGCATGCCAGATCATTAAATAGGCCACAGCTGGAACCTACTTATAAAAAAGGACCCAGCTGTACATTTGGGGTGGCCCTGTTTCTGTTTGCACCTCATCATATTGCTCCGGCACTTCAGGCTCTCACACCATGTTCATTTTTGCGCATGTTCCTGTGAGTAGTAAGGCACTTCCTGTTGAGTGGCACTTCCTGCCATTATGCTCTTAAGAGCATAATGCTGTAGAGACCGATAAGCAGTGAGGCCTGAAGCCCCATCAGACCCAGCCGAACCTGAACTGACATCAGGAATGACAAATGACGTATGAGGAAGAAATGGGTGTTGTTTGTGATTGTCCAATTGCTAAGATATAGTATTTTAATAAGATTATGGTATGTTGCAAGCAGGGTACCTGACTCAGGCTTATGTTCTTTTCTTTTGATGGGACATTTATAGATTTTTTTTGTTTGATATCATTTTACTCTGGTGGTTGAACTGTGAACACTGGTAGGAAAAAAGTTCTTCACAGCATCTTCCACAGTGGACAGAGTTGGTTAGTCACCCTAATCCTGTTGTTTCTCCTGAGGTGGCTGCATCCAGGTAGAAGTGGCCCTTTTCTTTTATTTTGTTTCTCACTGCATTCTAGCGTGCATTCTCAGTTACATCTTACCTAAATCCACATGCTTTTGACGTTTTAGTGGGTTTGTGGCATGGGTGGGTTGTTACAATAATGTGCAAAGATCAAACTTTTACAGCCTTTAAGATGGAGGAGACATAGAGAGAGGACAGGTGAGAAGGGGAGAAAGGGGGCTTGCAGGACTGATGTGGTCAATGAAAGCCAAGTAATAATACATACACAATACCTTACAAAAAACATAAAATCTTTTTTTTTGAAGGCTCTTGAAAAATGGACTGAGGTTCACAGCTCAAAGGTTCTTCAAGAGTTTAAGCAAGTAAGCATTTCTGTCTCTCTGAATGTGAGGTACCGTGACACCTTTAAGGGTGCTGACTGGGCCCGCACGTTCTCTGTGTTTGTGGAACATGATCCACCCTGGTGTGGTGCGCTGTAGCGTTCATCACAGGAACCACCGCAGACACCTGGCCAGGCTTTTCTTGAGGGACTTCCTCATCGTTTCTCCTTGTTGGGGGGTGTGATTTATGACATGTTGCATCTGTGACCATGTGAGGTGTGGGGAACATGTGTCAGTGGAGGTGGGGGAGACAGCATGTGGTATCAATGAAACATACACACAGATATCCCCTGCATAAAAAGCCCATGTCCTGGAGAAAGTGAAGCTTGTCACTGTGAGGGAAAGGAGTCATTTAGGGGTGGGGGTGGGGGTGGGGGTGAGGTCAAGGGAATTTTTAGGTTCAAGTCTGAGCTGTAGACCTTGGTTCTTTGAGTTCCACCACTGGTCATAATAAACAAAGACAGAAATTAGGGAGCTCAAATTCCCGCACATTTTCTCTCAGCACTGCCCAAAAGAATCACTCAGCAGTTCAAAACAACACAGACAGGTCATTTGGATAAGAGTTGTGTTTGGATATAGCTTAGCTCAAGTATCCATCGGTGAAACATGTACTATAATATCTAAACTCTGTATGATAATTGATACTTGCTTATATGTAGGACACATTGGACTTTCCTCAGATACCATCAGATAACATTGGCTCCAACAGACTCCCACAGAGATTAATGCTTGGAATAGACCATAAAGCAAGTCGTTGGGCTTTTGTTAGGGCTGAATGCTAACAAGTTGTCACCTGGCTGTTCAAATCTGTTTACAAGACTCACCTGTGTTTGTTTTTATTGTGAGGTTGCCGTGATAGGAAATGTGCCGCTGCAGGTATGCGTCGGTAAATATCTCTGGAGGGGTTAGGGAGGCTCGTTTCCTCTCCAGTACCAAAAGATGAAAGAGGGGCCTCCTAATTTCTGTGGAGAGGGAGACAAAGCAGCAGTAATTACACTGACTGTACCAGCCCTCCTCAGATCAGCAGGGGTGCACCCAACAACCCCCCCAGCCCTAACTCCAGGCTATAAAATGAAGTCCAGGTATCCTCCATCCCAAGGCAGATTTACCCCTCCATACAAGAGCAAGGACGATCAGGTATGTGGCGAGGCCTGTGGTGTTGTTTCAACCTAACAATGGACTTGTATGGTCAGAAAACTGAAATCTATTAGAATATTACCTGGAAGAAAACAAGAGATAGAGAGGGTGGTGAATACAAGAGAGGGTGGTGAACAAGGGAGACAGAGTAAGTGGTGGTTGTGTACTACACAAGGGGCCGCTGTCAGATTCCAGTCCATACAGAGACAGATCCAGGATTCCCACAGTCAAACACAGGGTCTGATAAGCAGACAGCAATCCACAGATCCCCCTACCCATGTTAAGCACCCAGCGCAAAGGCCTTAGCTCCAAGTGCCAGCACAGATAGAGGCCGAGATAACGGCTAGTGCACTGACAAGGAGACAAGCGGGCGCAAGATGAAAATGTGAAGCATGATAATGTGTCATGACAACAAGCTGAGAGAGGTGGTGGAGTGCAATGTACTTACTGTGAAAGTGAGCAGAGGTAAAGGGTTATTAGGCTGTCTTACAAAAGAGCTCTAATCCTACAAAATAATATATGATGAAATAATAACCATACTGATATTTATGAAACAGCGGGCCAAGCAAAGAGATGTACATGTTGTGCAGAGTAAGATGTATTTCTACGGCTTTAAATACCTTCAAAGAAGAATAATGAGTAGCTCAGGTGATTGCAAGTGAAGGACAAAACGTGGTGAACAATGTGAACTTAAACACCTGAGACGAATTGCAGGTCAGGGTCAAATGGCCAGAGCAGACACAGAAGGCTGCAGTTTGCTGGACTTTCTAATTATCTCCAAGAAGCCAGCTGCCCAACAGAGACCATCAACCAACTCCTGGAGGACTTTATTGGCTGTGTCCACCTCCTTTTTTCTCCAATGAAAGGCCTGGACTTTTGTGTCACTCAAGCTGTATTTAACAACTCTAACACTCTTGTCAGACCAAAGTTTGCCTGAGATAGTTTATTTATTCATAAGCCAGTCTGTCATAAAGTGTGCTTCTGTGCTAGCATCGTGAAGCTCACAAGGTTTGGAGGCTGGTTCATGGTTTGTTCAGAGAGGCTACTGAACGGTTTCATGTTCTCACAAAAAGATTGAAATCTCATCAAATTGGGCAATCATGCAGAAGGAAAAAAGTAATGTGGTGACAATTGGGGAGATATGGAAGATACAACTGACTACAATAGAATACAAATGTAATTTTCTAAATTCTGTGAAAATCACCACCACAGCTTGTGAAGATACAGCATGTAAGCCAACAATCTGCAGGAGGTGTACACTTGGACAGGAGGCATGAGAACAGTTAAAAACTACATAGCACAGATGAAAACTGTGATTGAAGGAGGGACCCTACTGAAAACCATGGGCAATGCGGTGACATTTTTTAAACCTGCAGTGGCTTCACACTGTTGAAATCTATGGAACATGGAGAACCACTGCTGTAAACTCTGTGAAATGCATAATGTCACAGAAACAGAACATCATCAGATATGGAGTGATACCGTTGACGGGAATATGAGCAATGGTGTGACACAATTTAAAACCTTGTAGAAATGAAAATCCTAGGCTTTGAAGTGACACTCTCTCATACTATGGCCAATACCATGCAATTGAAAATTAGGATATGGGTTGATAGAAAAAATATGACCAATGGTGAGACACTATTTAAAGTGTGAGAAATAGCATGACATCACAAGGAGAAGGATAAGTGTTGAGAACAATCTCAAATAGCATGCATTATTGTAAACTGGGAAGATTACGGGTCTTGCAAACTGGAACTTTTCCCCTGAAAATGAAAAAGTTAATAGCATCTACTTAACATTTTAAACACAAATCGCCATGCTTAGACAGTAATTTATGTAAATTTTACAATATCTGAATCACTCAGTATCCATGACTAAAGAGACATATGGGCATGAAAGCCAAAATAATTGCACAGCTTTTATGAATTAGATATTATTATGTAAACAAAACATGAGTTCTTTATGTGAAAAGATCTTTTGTATTTGGTCGAAGATACATTATTACAAGTGTTCGTACGCTTTGTTTACAGGCAAATAAGCAGGACTTGATCTCTCCAGATGTGCATGTCTTCCTCACAGTACCAGTAACATACACAGTAACGAAGTAGAGTTTCCCTGCAATTAAAACAAAACAAACAAATATTAGACACAGTCATGTATTGTTTAACAATTGGGTTGCTAGGAGCTGGAGAACACACCCACCATCCACTCCCCATAAAACGCAGAGAAACAGAGCATAATTGCTTCAGTATTAATGTGCACAATGGATTAAATAATCAAACTCATGCCTTTTTGTAAGCTCCTCCCTCTGAGTTACTCCTTCAGCCGTCACTTAGGGATTACACTTATGCAGAGCTGTTTTTTATCAGCTGTTGTCGCGGCTAATTCGAGCTGACTGCAGCCTCCATAGAGGAAATCGGACTGAATTCATGTGTCTGTTCTCATTAGCACAAGTGTCAGGTAATAGAATCTGCTCACAAGGGGCTGGTTGTACCAGCTGGGCAGAATAAAAGGCAGGTCTAAATGGTGTTAAGTCGAGTGTTCGTACGTGCAACTTTTTGATCTGATTTTATGCCAGTTGCACCAATATAAACAATGCCTGGCTGTATCTATATTCAGTGTATGTAACAAACATTTGTTTAAATTAACACGTAGCACTTGTTGCCTGGCAGCTCTTGTTGCTAAGAGTCACCTAAGTCACACCTTCATGTTCCAATACACTCATAGCTTACTGGCTAAAAATATAGGTTTAAACAAAAAACACTATTGAGGAAATAAGAAAACTACTAAAATAATATCACAGATACAAGGACACATTTTTTGCTAAACATAACAATAGATACTTTGAGGATGGCATGGCAGCTGGATTTGTGCACATTAATCATCTACTCCAATAATTTGAAATACAACCTCCATAAAAATGTGAGTGACAGATCAGTCCATTTTTTGCAGATACATCCTATTACCACGATGACAGCTCATTTGTAAGTTGATATAGGCCTTTTACATTAATCAAAACATTTCATAAGTATGCTGTTGCTGTAAATATCAATCATATCCCATCCAGTAAATATGATTTAGATTCAGAACAATTCTTTCCAGTTTAAATTATTTCCTTATAAATCTATCGCCACACAACATGTGCTATTGTACTCTGTGTTAGCAAATAAAATGTGTGAATGATTGATTTGTGCTAGCATAAAGGACAGTCTTACCCTACATCCTTCGTCTGCTCTCTGCTAACTAATGGATTTATGCCCAAGCATACCAGAAAGAATGGGGTAAATCCAGGTGGTGCAACAGGTGTGAATTTTAGGTCTGACTTCAAGCATTCTAAAGCACACATAGCATTAAGCCAGACATATGCCAAACAGGTCAGACAGTCATGTCAGGTTATTGTAAGATGATCTACTTCACAAAAGACTGCCCACACCCATAAAAAGTGACATACTTCTATGACATGTGCCATTTCATATGTTAAATCATCTGGATAGCTCATCCCATTTACTAACCCCACAATACCTACTGCTTCACAGACTAAAAAAGTCTGTGCAGAATCTGCACAACATTAAGTGCACAGGCATATGAGGAGCCCACAGCAACAGCGAAGCAATGACAACCGTGATAAAAGAAATACGCAATAGCAATACGCAAGCATCACAGCAAAAAAAGAAACTTTGGACAGTCACGGAAGGTGGGGAAGTTGTGCCATATCCTCGTGAGGTGGTGACACATGCTACAGCTTTCCTATTTCACAAATCATAGATTCCACAGAAAGCCTCTGCTTATGATTTTCAAACTTCATAGTGTGCTGCAACTTCCCCTATGTGCTGTTAATAAGGTCATATTCACACAATGGACAGTAACAAAGGGAGTCATTTTAATAGCTGTCAATTATGGTAGAAGCAGGGAGTTTAATAGTTTTTAGTAAGGCTTAGTATGGTGCTGAACATTGACCTGTGTGTTTGACTAGGAAACACAGCTGATTGCTAGTAGCTGTGCAGAATCTGTTGGGCACACAAGAATGCGTGCTTGCCCCTTGAATGTGTTCATATGTGTGTGCATGAACAGTATTATGAACAGACGTATAACTGTATTGAGGGATGCTTACAACTGTGTATGCCCTGTATGAGAAAGAGATCAGCCCCCCAGCCTACCCCACCCCACCCCATCACACACACACATATACATCTTACAAGCAGCAGTCTCAGCCTGTCAGTTACTAAGGGCTGAGTCTCTTTTGATATTCATAGCACAGTAGCAGGCCCCCTGTCTGTGCTTGGTCTCTACATGTGTGAGAAGTCGCAGCTCACACTTGGATGGCTAAAGCTCATGCTAATGGGGGAGTGTGTGTGTGGGGAGGGGTGGGGGTAATCCTCATTCACCTGGGGATCTCTGTTACTCCTCTTTTCCAGCACATGCTCTGCATCCCCTACCTGCAGGGTCCCAACTGGGTTGTGTTACCATGGCTACAGCCTCAGCAAAGTTGCAGTGCTAGGCATGGAGATCATTTCACTAGCTCTGGGGTGAACAGTCAGAGAGCTCTTCATGGCCTGGATCCAATCTATTGACTGGTATTAATTTTACATAAGGATTGATTCTGTATTCCACATATTGAAAGTATTGCAATGTTATAAATGTATGTAACTGTTGTAAATCTGTTGCCAATGCAACTTGAAAGTGATTATGGTTACAAATAACCATGTAATGGGTATGCTGTGATGATGTTAAAAATAACATCCGTTGATTATCGTGACAACTGCTATCTATTCTGCAATGGAGAAGTTCTGGCTAATGAACAAAATCCATTTCAGTACAATCTCCCTGAGTCTTCTCTGTCTGATAGCTTTCCAGTATACATTATAATGTTTTAGGTACATGCAAACACCAACAGTCTTCAGACGTTGACTGAATTCAGCATCCATGTCTTTTAATGTGCTTCTTATTTGGAAAACATGACACTCCTGTTGGTCCACATTTGCTGTGAATCTTGCAGGCACTTGCAGTACCTCCTTCAATGTACATTAACATACGTACATTCAGACATGCACATGCACACATGTGTGTATGCACATTCACACTCACACAGACACATACAAACTAAAAAGTGATTTGTGATGTTAAACCCCATGTCAATGACCTTAGCTGTTCACCTGGGGTTTAGGTGTAATCCTCTGCAAAACACCCCCACCCCTGCTGTTATTTGCATAGTGGATGCCTTGGAGGGGGTCCATAGAGAGGGAAATCTTTGCTGTGAAGGCCCCTGGATTTGTCTCGGCTGTAACAGTGGGATGAAACTCCATTTACACTTTCACACAAAGAACTGTTATTGATCCCTGTTCATTGTGGCATTCTTCTTAGAATTGCTTGGCATGTCCTTCCAAGCTTGAGTTGGATGAGCACAGAAGGCTTAATAGTCTGAAATAAACTGAAATGAGCTGAGATTGTGGGTCAATAGGACATATCCCTGTTGTACTCTCACCAGCCATGCTGCAGTGTACTTGGCCAGACCTGTGTCATTGGAATTTTGTTGAATTTCGAGTAAATGTGACCCCTGGCTCCTTCCAGCGGAGTCAGCGCTTCCTCACTTATGCTAGCTGTTGGTTTTTGCTGGTCAGTGCCACGGGAAATACAGCTTAGCTAAGGTCAAGGGTCACTTGTGGGTGCACACTACTGCCATTTGTCAGTGTGCAAACTGGCTTTTGATTTTGGATTCAGGCCCTCTTTCTTTATGTCATTGTCATTGTATTGTTGTAACGCTCCCACAATCACATTCTAATTTGACTTTCCTAATTTGGCAGCAAGGAAATCATATACAATTTGCACAGCATAGTAATTTTCACAATAATATGTTTACAATTGCTTGTGAGAGGAAATCAGTGCTTTAATGTTATGTAGTTAGCTACAAAATCTAAACAGAAACAAGAATCCTGCATGCCAACCGGAAATGCTTCACAGCTCTCACAAGTGGCAAGAGTGGCCACAACAATCTGGGAAGCACTTTTGAGACAAATGCGTCCTGTGAGAACATAAAAGAAAATCACTACTTAAAACAGTTATTAATAAAATGATATCAAAACAAAGCCCAGCCCTAAATCAAAGTGTCCAGTGTCAGATCAGAAGCAGACAGGAGTGGCTAGAGAAGCAGCAGCCCACATCAAACCTCCATCACTCAGACAGAGATGTAACACCTTTACTTTATGCCTTCTGTTTCTCACATGGAGCTAATGAGGTGTCTAGACACTCTCCACAAGTCATTCCTAACTGATCTCCAATATCTCCGATATCCATGCCACATTCAAAAAGGGATTTGCAAAAGTATAAATGTCCCCAGAACCTCTGACTTCCCTGAAAGCAGCTACCTGGCCCAGAGGTCTGCTAATACATACACACATATGTTGTTTGGTGTTTTTATATATAGGAGAAAACACAGTTCATGAAATGAAAGGAGATGCTTTTCACTCTGCCTCTCTCTCTCACTCTCTCCCTCTCTCCTCCTCTCTGTTTCTCTCTAGAGAGGGAGCTAGCGAAAAGGAATCGCAGACAAAATGTAAAAAGTAAAAAAGAAATACACAGTTCATCTCTGCACCTGTGCTGCACACTGGCTGGTAAATTATTTAGCGAGAGTGCTGACATGAGGCTGGTTGGCAGGTGGAGAAAGTCCCACTGGTCTGCTGCGAGAGCTCAGGTACTCGAGAGAGCTGATGGCTCACAATGAGGACAAAACAGCACTGACACCAGGCTTGTCAAAGGCAGTTTCAGAGGCCTGGACGAAGGTAGCGACTGTTTGACTGCTCCCTTTAAGTGCACTCGGAGTGAGGCTCTAACAGGGCCCTGGAGGATGGAGTTTCCATGGAGACCAATGTCCGATTTGTGCAGCAGAGAAGGCCGGCTGGCGACCCCAGCTGTCAACACCGAGGAGTGAGTTTTCAGGAAGTAGCCGGATCCCTTGGGTGATGCAGCCCTAGCGGAGCAGGATATGGCTGGACTGGATGCAGCATTGGACTGGCCAGCTCCAGTGAGAGTCTGCTCCTGTGGCTCGGTCAGTGAAAGAACACTTTATGCAGGCAGTAACCCAAGCAGGGCACAGGCCTCCCTTTCAAGTGCCGGATTAGAGGCGTGATGACATTTCTTACAAGAGTATTAATGCTCCCCAGCTTAGCGCTGGGCTAATTCTGAAGCGCCCATGGTAACCAGTGATGCTGGAAAACGCTGTCGACGATGCAGGTCCCCCAATGACTTTAATTTTGTCCTTGGTGAAATTGGGCCAAAGCTCTAATTTGCACAGAATGCATTTGGTGAAACCAGTTGATTTTTTATCTTTTTGCAGCTCCATCTAAATAAGCACACTGACTCTAACAGTAAAGTAGACATGATTAAAAAAAACTTGATTGACTTAGACAGCATGGGCGCTTATCGGACTCTGGGATAAAGCAGGTGGTTTGAATCATTATCTGCCACTAAAATAGGATCAGTGATGTCCTAAAGGACCTTGGGCCTTTGGATCCACAGCCATTGCAACCCTCCTCCTGTATTCAGAAACACATTCATGGCTCCACTCCAAATCCCTTTTCAAAATAACCGCACATATATGTCATACCTAATGAGAGAATATCATTCCTGTTTAGGAACTTCGGTGTTAACTGCTAACACACAAAGCACCCATTAGCATTCTCAAATCCCACCAAGAGAAAAAGCTTATATAGGTCTTAAAATCAACCTGGGAAGACATGCAAACACACTGTATACTTATATTAACCTCTTCTGATGTTAACCTCCTTCTTACTAATGTTTGAATATTCAATATTATAAAAAAAGCTCTCCATTCAAAATCATGTGGGGAGACACATCTCCTGCTGTGTAGTAGTGGTAGGAGTTTTCCCCTGAGGACAACCAGTCCCCCGACAACCCCATGCGGGAATCATTGTCTAAGTAATAGCTTCACACCTTGGCTCGTGAACATCCACACTTCCTGCTGAGTATGGTGACAAAGGTGTGGCAGAGGGGGATTAAGAATTAAGAATGGATCATCATGTACTGTCACCTGCTGTAAATCAGATTTTATCGCTGCACTTTGAATTCCACCTTCCAGGCGATTTAAGCCATTTCCAAGTCATCAGCGGCACGGAGTTTGCTTAGAAACTGGCCCCGCAACTGCATGCTGTAAAGGAACCCGTTGTCTGCTCGCTGCGCTGGTGGCATGCTGAAACCCAGAGCGGGGCTGTGCTCCGCCACACCACTCGCATTGGTTTCCTCACTTCAAAGGCAGACTAATGGCTCGTAATATACAGCCTCTTGAGTCAAAGAGGTGATTTTTCAGCCGTAAACGGCCCTGTCATCTCTCAGAGTTGCCGAGCGCTGCTCCCTCCAAGAGCGGACACTTCCCCCAGCAGCGGGAGTATGCAGGCATCTTGTCTGTACACCATGACAAATTCCACCCCGCTCACAGAAAAATAACAACCAACAAAATAGGAAGAAGTCATGGTATTTACATGACATTTACATTTACATTGTGTCGTGTGACAGAGGCTTTTACCCAGAGTGGCTTATATAGTAAACATACAAAAAGTGTTTGTTGTGCCTGTAATTCAAAAATAAAGTAGCATAAACAACTGACTGTAAAAAAATACTTTAACATGTCACTAATGCTAGCTGAATCCAACTGAAAAAAACCTGCAGCTGTTTTTTTTCGCCATATTATTATAAATACTAAGACTGTATGTTTTTAATAGAATGGTTTCACTTGTGCATTTAATGGCATGAATGGGCTTACCCTCAGTATATGAGCCTATACAGATCGTTAGTTGCAGTATAAGTGTAAAAGATGCAGAGCTATTATAGGGGGCAATTTCAAACAAAAAAAGTGCCTAACACAAGAGCAAGACACTCTTGTTAGTTAGACCCAGCCTTGACATTTTGTGGTTCTCTGGTCCTTTGCCCTTTGAGGGGCAACAGAACACAGGAGGAAGTGTTTTAAGATAATTTCTTCTCTTTTCTGGGCCTTCTTGTAAAGCAGTCTGTTTAGGCTCACATTCCTCACCTGTTATTCTATAAACATGTATGGCAATGCATCTGTCCTTACATCAGGCTGCTCTGGCTTGGTATCTGTGGTACGTAATTACAGTGTGTGCAGAGAAGACTTAAGGTGAATGGCATAACAGCTAAAGTCACAGGAACAATAGACAGAAAAAAAGCACCACCATCACACCTGTCTGATCTACTGCGTCCAATTTTCCATTTTCTAAGCTTAAAATCAGGTGTGCTCCTTACACCAAGCTAAAGTCATTTGTCTATGTCATCTGATTTCAGCTTCACTGCTCAGTTTTTTGAAGCAATATAGCTTTGCCCTGGAGAATCTCTAAGACATTGCTCGCAGAGCTGAGCACAAAACAAACCTCCTCCCTGAAGAACAGTTTTATCTTTAGCTGAACCCAGAGCTTGAAAATGTAGCTGGCTTTAATAGACAGGAACGTGCAAACATGCAGTACTTTAGATCACATCTAAGGGAGTCTTCAGTGAGTGTGGCACTTTGAATGTGAGTCAGTACATGCATAGAAGCTCACTTAATACAGCGATCATTTGACCTGTTCTCCTAAAGGTCATGGCCCATGTTTTGTTGGGCTCACTCGACAAGCCTCCCACCGGTATTTGGCAGCTGAAATGTGTGACAAATCACAGCCTCACTGTCTCATATTGATGTCCCCACCACGCTTCCATATAAGACGAGAGCTGAGGACGGACAGGGCAGAGTGTTCCTTGATGCGATACTGTATTACCGCGTCCCTCTTGGCCCTCTCCCTTTCCTCGATAGGTATCACGTTCTAAGGTGCAGGCAGCAGGTGGATGCCAAGGGTCTTGGGGGAATGTTCCTTTCATCTGTGTCCAGCTCCGCTTTCACTTTCATGTGTCAATCCGAACACCCCCTCCGACCCACACAACCCCAGCTAAGAAGATCCCATTTTAATGTGTGAAAAATTACAGTGCTCCACTGACGATATACATATCTCCCACCCTGCGCGCTTATGTGTCTTACCCCGGCACTGAAATGGAAAGGCTAAGATCTAACCTTGGGCACATGGTCTGCTGCTCTGTGTTTATCCAGGATGCACAATATGATGACAGGTCTTCTTAACAGGGGCATAGCAACCTGGTTGTTCGCTTAGTCTTGATGGTAATATGCAGCACAACTCTGCAACTTCAGTGGCAGAGCTGGAGATCAGTGCCCACGAGAGCTTAGTGACTGTTTGGGTGGATCAGTGGTTATTCTGAGGGTGTTGTTTCATCCTAACCAGATAGGGGAAGAAGCGTTGGACACTTACCCCCTAACTGGCTCCTTCTCTCTGGCTGCACCCCAAACTACCCCATACCCTCGTTGCCATCCTGACTGTGTCCCATTTCTATAGGGAGGCAAAACCCAGTGAGGGGAAGTGGCTTAACCTGCCCCCTCTAAGTGAGCATGCAACAGTGCTGACATGGGGCTGGAAGGTGCCCCAAAATAAACATTTTAAATCTTCTCCCTTCCCCTATTATCTGCCAGATCTCTGGCCTACTTGCTGATATCACAAAATACTCATGTTGAGGGGCCTCTGGGGAAGGGGATAGGGGTGAAGGGGCAGTTTGAAAAGATTCTCACTCTCTCCATACTTCTTTCCTCTTTTCTCTCTTCCTTCCACTCTCCCCATTTCCCTTTTTCTTTCATTCCCCCATCCCTCTTACACCATCTTTCCCTCTCTCTCCCAGTCTCCCCCTGTCTATGTCCTGGCTTGCTGAGATGGCCCTTCCTGTCACAGACTGACACCTCCCTCCGCGGTGAGTGTGATCTGTGCTGCTGGCTGCTGGGGACCTTGAGCGTCCTGGCGATGATGGATCACAGCTGTGCTGGCCTTCTGTGTATTAGAGGGATAAAAAATGACATTCACCTGTTGCGGAATGAGCTTGTGTGGCCCCTGCGTCACGCTGGAAATGTACAGCCCCTGGCAGCGCGGACCATGGCAGGGCTGGGGGGGGGGGGGGGGGGGGGGGGGGGGCGGTTGGGGGTTGGGGGTTGTCCTACTGATCTCAGAGCAGGGTCAGCAGCTATTAATAACACATTGTTACTGTCTGAGAGCCTTGGAACATGGCGGCGAAGTCGGTGCCATTGCCCCAGGGCCCGCCAGTCACACACGGGCGACAGGCTTTCCCACGCCCCGCTCCGCGTTGAGCGTGCTCATTACAGCGCCTGAACTCCGGGGACAGCTGTGCCCCACAGCCCAGCCGCACTCGTAACTCTGCGAAACGTGACAAACCTGCGGCCCTGGCACTAATCAGACGGCTGTAAATTAAATGCGGGGGCCCCCAGCGGAAATGAAATTACACCTCCACCTGTCAATTAAGTTAGAGTTATTTCCCTCTCAGGTCACGCAGTAAACGTTGTCGCCAAATCCATGATGAAATATCCCGCCATTTTCTGTCTTTAGAAGTATACAGTTCTTATTTTGACAGATTTAAGTTCGGTGCTTGCTGTTTAAACCCATGTCACTGCAGTTTTTCTCACTGATACATCAAACGGAGCTCTAAGGAACAATACATCAAAACACAGAGAGTCTCATTGATTGAATTAGAAAGAAAAAATGAAATGGCGTTAAAACCACAGTTCCAGGGCATACCTCTGGACTCAGTCAAAACTAGCATGGTATTTTAAGGGAAAGTGCTATTTTAATAAAATATAAAAAAGAAAAAAAGCTCTTCTCACATAAATATAGTGCTGTTTTATTACATGATTACAAGTGAGTTTTTTCATCATGATGGCTTGGCAATTTTAAATTGAGTCCAGGGGTCAGCCTCTTCACTGTGTGGTCAAAGTTGTACCTTGTTGCTCAGAGCTACAGAGGTACTGCGCAATTCCCACAATCCCACAGTGCATACATGATCAACACTGTCAGCATGGAAGTCTCCAGGGTGAAATGGCATAAGGCATGTGCACGCAATCACCAAAGCAATCGAGCCGATCTAACTCAAATACCCCCATTCCCCCCAGAGCAACAACAAAGACTTCCCAGCAGGTAATCTGTATTCCGTGCGGAGAGGGTGTGAGGGAGAGATGCTAGCCAAACCCCAGCCACTTTCAGCCCCTCTCCTCACATTGTTTTAGAAACGTCTGCCTTTTGTTTGAAGTGGAGAGATAAAATTGTCAGACTCTCAAAAGAAAAGGCGGCACGGAGCTCAAAGGAGACGAGACACTGGGAAATTAGTGGCAAGATGGAGATAAGCTTTATTTTTCGCTATCGCTCTCTAATGCTCTTTATCGTGAGGTAAGAACAAGCTCTGGGAGGGACTACCTGAGACATGGAGGTAATTAGGGGGCAGGTCTGGTGTAAACACAGCAGGCCTGAGGGACACGCACCTGGGCTGAACAGCAGCCTCTCACAGGACTCAAGGATGGCTTCAGACACACTCCATGATGTTATACCTAAGCTGTGTTCCAGGCACGCCCTCCCAGTTCACTACAGTGAGGAATGCACTGTGATGCTATAGCGAATCTGGTGCCAGGAATGTGATCGCAGCTCAGAGACATGCATCACACTTCCATAATGAAGCTGGTAACAAGACTGCAGTCATGGCTCACAGTAGTGAGATTTCTGTATAGATATTCTGTAACAAGAAGGATGTTTGATGGCTGTGGATGAAATGGTTGGTTTAGGGCATAGATAGGATTGCCACAACAATTGCTAAAGGTGGTAGTAGCGTACACTCTTCTGAGTGCCAATCTTCTTATGAAGGCACAGTGATTTGTCTGCACTTATCTAGGTTAACTAACAATGCTGACAATTTTACACATTCCATAACCCATTACAGCAACTGGATTTATTATGGGATCACTGAGGTCATATGCCCTGCTTAAGGATACATTAGCAGTGTTCCCAACTGTGATATGATTACCCAATTAATGACCCATTATTCCCAAGCCCAGGGCTGTCCTCCTGCTGCGCAAAATTGCTCTGTGTCCATTTTAATGATGAAAAACCATTGCACCTTGCACCCTTTGGGCATGTCCCAAAACATCAGTGTTAATGCCATGACACATAACCAGAAGGTTATGCTGCAGAAAATTATGGCCGGTTTTAAAGGTCTGCACAGATGCAGGTTTTGCATTTTGGAATAGGCTTGATGGTGAAATCAATGGATGGAATGCACAATCATTTGAAAGACGCTTTGACAACCATTTTTTCATTTTTGCCTCTCTTTGTTAAGAAGTTTCAAAATGACAAAGGGTTGATGAATTAGAGCTCTCCACTGTCATGACATAAGCTTGGAATTCTTTTAAATAATAGGACACATCATTTTCAGGCATGTGGCCAGAAAAATTATACATGTATTGCACATCTCATCTTTGGTATATGGTCAAATGAGTATTCGTTTAACAAGCAGTCCTTTGGCAAGCTGACATTGTGCAGAGTGCTGCATAAGAACAAAGATCTCTAGCAGTATCCATAAGGGTGACTTTATTTGGTGCCATTGCAGCAGTCCACCTTTAAATCCAGTCAATGGTGTTTCTCGTCAAAGATATCTCTAGGCCTCTCTGTGACCTAGACTCAACGTCCTGTTGGGTCTCAAATTTGATGTTTGTCATAAAGGTAAACCACCCCAGGACATTGGTAATGAGTGCAATTTCTCCTGATTGAGGTGGCAGGATCAACCCTCACAGACTAAACACAATCTCTCACAGACATGATGAGGGCCACCTTTGGACAAGCTGGACACGTTGCTGACTGGATGGTTTGGTCATGTGATCAGTTAACGCACTTACATACTTACCCAACATCCTCCAAAAGGTCAGCAGTGGCCAACTTTATGGTGTTTGACTCAGAGGATGTAAGCATTTTCTTGAAGACTGACTGCACCAAAAAAATCCCAACAACAGCAACAGAAAAGCAACATTCCAATATCCCAATCCAAAGCAACAGGGAACAGTTAAACAGTTCTGCATTGATAAGCAGTCTAAATGCCATAGAAAAAGGTCCTATCAAGGTTTGTACTGTTGTGCACAACTTGATCATTTTGATGATTTAGACATTGTGAACATTTGTGAAAAGCAGTAGCTGACAACATGATTTACATTTTAAAGTCTGCATTATTGTTTTTATCATTGCAAAGTCAAAGTCAAAAGTTAAAATATATTCAATAGTGGAGATGAAGAGGCAGATTTTGTGCCCTGCCCTGCCTAGTAACCTTTGACTGGTTACTGAGCAGGTGACCTTGTATTGATATGGAGACAGTAAGGAAGAGATGCCACCCTTTACCAGAGTTTGTTGGACTGTAAGACAATCTGCCCTGATTTGAACAATACCAGCCAACAGTGATTGAACGAAATGGGAGATGCAGCTAAAGACAAAAGGAAAAAAAAATAACAACACGGACAAGTAAATCAAGCAAGCACTGGTGTTTGTTGTGGTTTCTTGGAAATGTTGAGTCACTGTGAAAATGCCTTTAATTGCCTGCCAGGAGCACTGATAGACAAACAGGTAGGGCTTGGTCTCAGAGCACTGTCAAAATCCTGACAATGAGTCATTGCAAACTTAGCTGGCCAGAGCAAAGGTTTATCATTCTCAAATGGGAAAATCTGTGTTTGAGATGTCATACATATCAGAACAATATGGAAATCATCAAAATGACATTCTGGCTCCTCTTCCTCTTTTCAAAAACAGCAGGCTGGAATACCAAAGCATTTTCTTACCTTGGCTTATCTTATTTTAACTTAGACTTAACAGGTCTAACCATTCACCATACAAATCATACCCAAAGCTAATTGACTTCACTTGTGAGCAACTGAAGCAATTCTTATTGGTTCAGGATAAAATCAACTGCTCCTGTGGGTTTCTCAGCTGGTTTCCTTGTTTCTTAGTGGATGCCAGCATAAGGAAACGACTATGGGCAACAGACCTTAAATATATCATGGAACACAGTAAAACCATAATCAAGAATTGAATTAATTATGGTACCACCAGGACCTTGCCTAGATCAGGCCGTCCATCCAAGATGGATCACTGTACAAGGATGAAACTCATCAGGGAGGCCACCAAAATGCCAACAGCAACATTTAAAGAGCTGCAGGACTTTATGGCAAAGACTGGCCACTATAAGCACATAGCACATAACAATTTCACATGTTCTCCGCAATTCTGAGCTGTGAGGTAGGGTGACAAGATGGAATCATTGGGCATGTGGAAAGAGGTTTTGTAGTCTGATGAGATTAAGGCAGAACATTTTGTCCTTAATTCCAAACGATATGTTTGGCACAAAGCCAACACAGTCCATCAGCCTACGAACTGATTCCTTAATGTCAAGCATATTTGTGGCAGCATCATGCTATGGATCTGTTTCTCTTCTGCATGGACAGAAGCTCAGGTGAGGATAAAGGGGAAAATGAATAGCACAAAATGCAAATGCAAAATTTAGAGAAAACCTGCTACCCTCTGCAAAAAAGCTGAAGATGGGGAAGAATTTCACCTTTTAGCATGACAATGACGGAAAACACACAACAAAATCCATAGTGCAATGGCTGAAAAAAGGAAGATGTTCTGGAATGGCCCAGTCGGATCCTTTATCTCAACCCCATTGAAAATCTTTGGACTGACCTGAAGAGAGCTGTTCTTAAGCAGTCCCCTCATAATTTAAGTGACTCTGCTCTACTACTACTATGTATATGACAGATGTCATGTTACATCAGAACTGTGGATGGATATATGCTATAAATTTGACATCAGTGGCTAACTTATGATGAAATCATGTTTGGAATTTGTCTGACTCTCAGCATCCAGTGGAATCTGAACACGGCCTTGCATCTAGGCCTGTTCTGGCCTTCCCAGCTCCTCTCACTCAACCATCTGACACCGGCTGTGCGGATGGGCGGTCCACTCCACACATGACACGTGATTGGTCGTTGCTGGGTTTTTGCGGCATTAGTCATCCAGACTCTCCACATTGGCCAGTCAGCTTTTCAGTGACAGGTCAGATGGGCACATTCCAAATGGCATAACGGTTCAGGTTAAAACTGAGTGGTTTCGGGGGGTCAGTCCTAAGAGCAAAAGGAATGAAATTGTGATGTCAAAAAATCACATTAGAAGAATGTGGCCCCCCCTAGCTGTCTGAATACAGCTGTGGATAGTCCAGTACATGGAAGACACAATGGCCTCTGAACTCCATCAAAGCTGCAACATCATTTGAAGTGAAAGTGCAATTTAAAAATTCTAGGGGTAGTTTAACTGAAGAGTAGCGTTAAAACAAAATTTTCCCTTAGCATTGCCGCATGGTTTTGATTGAATCTAGAGGATCTATCTTGCTGCTGGCATGACAGCATGAGAAACACAAGAGACAGAGAGAGAGAGAGAGAGAGAGAAAGAGAGAGAGAGAGAGAGAAAGGCACGATTTAAGAATCTCTGCCTGTCCAGTTTGATTTATTGCCCACTCCATGTTGGTTTATTAAGCGAGTGTGAAATTAAATGAACGCCGAACCAATCACTCTTGCATTAATTCTTAAAGCATTTCCCATGTTAGAGCCAGACTCAATACCAGCGTGTGCCCAGTAGCCAGTCCCCCTGAGCAAGTTTGGATGTCCATAATAGGCATTACAATGCTTCAACACTGCAGCACCGTATGCCACATCATCACAGTACTGCATAGACATAATAGACAGCAGTATACAAATGTATATATGTATTTTCCTGTCCATCACTATTTTGGAAGGTGAGCCCAACTCCATTCTTTCCTGTCCTTCCACTGTTTGGTGTTTCTCCTTTTCTTTTATAAGGGCTCGTCTTAACAAGGTTTACTGCCAGCTTTACTGATAGTATGCAATAAAAACAACTTAAACTGGCCAAGCAAAATAAATAGCTTTTTAAATTAAAAAGAAATAAAATGGAAAATATGAAAAATAACAAATACATAAAGTCTTTTGACAGGAATGTATTTCTTAATGTAACCTATACTATAAATGTTTAGTGTAAAAATACTGAGTGACCTTTTTCTTATTGCTTTCTATTCACTTCACCACCTAACAAAAAAATCTATTATCATGTCACTCAAGAAATGTATGTCATGTTTGTGAGGCTCTGCCAAACCAATTTTTCAGTGCTAATGATAATGGAAAAAATAACCGATGTGTGTTATGTCAGAACTTTTACATTTTGATCCGTTTTTGGATTTAGACGATCTGAGCTTGTTGGCCTCCATACAGGCATGATCAGTCTCCTTTGGGTGTAGCACAGGGAGGTTCAGAGGAAATGTGGCGTGCTCTCAACTCGGTTGGCTCAGCCGGCGGCCACACAGGCAGACATAATTCCAAACACTCAACAATCATAAAATAAAAGATTGCTACCAATAAAAGCAGACTGCATCAAGCCAGTCAACACTGGCCATCTGATTTTCCCATGCGTAAAATATGCTGTGGAATGATGTCAGAAGTGGCCATGACCTGTCCAGAGACATACAGCTGTCACTCACTTTCAGATCAACTTGATTTTTTACCAAATGTTTGGGCAGAAATTGAATACACATCAATATTTCACATACTAGTAGACCATCCTTAAAAGGAAAGAGATATGGGTCTAGTGCATCACTTATTACATTTTTATCTTGTTTGTCAACTGGAACACAGAACTGTCAGATAAAACATTAAATGGAAGTGCAGCCAAGTCGAGGCTGGGGAAGGAGGGAGGGGGAGGTGGATCCGCTTCACTTAGTATCCGTTTGTTGGGTATGCGATCTTAACTGAAGCTGCTTTCCCGTCTCCCGGCTCACCGCACGGTCTGTCGTTCTATGCGTTGCATGCGTAGCGCTCAAAATATTCGTGCATGCTTTGGCTGGAACCCGCTGTTGTTTTGCCTTTGACTCACGCCTGAGAGATAAGGAAAGAGAGCGATAGCACAGAAGAGGCCAACCACCCCGCCACCCCCATTTTGAAATTGCCTACAGATATGTCCTGTCCTAGCCAAATCTGAAGTGGCTAACACCGACTAATTATCCCCAGGCCCTGCTAATCGCATTTATCTTTTGGCCAATTAGAGTCAGCATAAGGGCTTGATAAAAGATGCTGGTGGACACAGGGTGCAATGGACAGACAGGTGAAGACTTGTTTTGCATTGTCACACTGTCACCATGCCTAGGTAACTAGACACGCACAGACTCACAAAGCAGGTCTCGCAGCTTTGAACTCTTTGATATTTCAAGCCTGAACATCATTATTCGTATTCTTGTACTTATATAATTTTCTCTTGTACTATAGCGTCTCTGTACTTCAAACCTTAATAGAGGTAAACCTGCTCTCATACTAAGCACTCCAATAATGTTTCAATTCCATGAATTTTTTCTGTATGACTATATATATATTATAATTCATCTTTGCATTGTTTAATAATTTCCCTTGTCATATGTAAATGTCGATGCTGAGACAAAAGGAAGACGGCCCTTTGTAATTCTCTCTCTGATGTCACAAAGAAAGGAATGTGAATGTTTTTGATTGTCCTGCATTAGAATAAGGAGTCTGTGGCTGCCTGTGGGGGGGGGGGGGGGTTGGGGAATTGAACAGACCCCAGAGAGAAGATTGCCCCCAGAGAGAAGGCCAACCCGTCACTGCACATTCACAGCAAGCTGCCCTGCTCTGCAAGATGTCCACAGGTTTAACTGTATCTGCATTTACGGGAAAGGTCAAAGGCCGGATGTTTCTCTAAAAGATTTTTTAGGTTGTGGATGAACTGATGAATGGCAGATATGTGACCCCATTTCTGTAGTTCATCTATCCTGCGATTTGGAGAATATGGTTTCAGCCTGGTTAAAGCTGTGTGTCCAACGACTAACTTCTTGGGTTGAACTGTACTGAGCAGTAAGTTGGACAATAAATTCAGTTTTGAAACTGTGCAGTATATGAAGGTTGCTATGTGCGTGTTTTTTGTCTGTGCGCCACATGCCAAAACATTGTTCTGTCTTTTCCACAACATCTCATCCTGACCTGGACGTTTTTCAAGATGCAGCAGAAAAGGGCCCATTGAATTCCTGTTTGCTTTGAGGGATTAAGGCTCACTTTAAACCACCAGCTGTCTTTTGCTACCTTAACTCATCCATGAGAATGTTCCAAAAGCACCCATCTATTCATGGGCTTAAGGCATTACGTAGCCATTGATCACCGTGCCCTAATCAGATTCGTGTTTGCGTTCTGTACAAGGGCAGCATCAGGAAGAACATCTGGTTTTGCTTCTCCTGGGAAGCATGGACGTACAAGAGTCCCTATCAGGAGGATTTAGGGGGATGAGGGTAATCTCAATGCACTGTTTTGCAGGGAGTGTCAAATTACATCTGTAATATAATTTACTGTGCTTAAAGCGAGACAGGGTAAGTCTCTTTCCTTAAACAATGGGGATGACTGCAAGCAGGAGCAAAGCGTAGCGCAAACAGTATCCTCTCATCAATCCATGAGGAAACTGAGGAAGGGTTATCAGGCAGCCTCACCCATCCATCAACCTCATCCCGTAGTTGCTGTCCCCCCTGTGTTTATGTGTCTCTCAGTAAATCCTGCACTCTTTTTTTTTCTTTCCACTCTGTAACTGACCCCTGGATTCAATCAAAACCGCAAAGTCATCTTAAGGTAAAGTGCTATTCAATCAAAAAAAAAATAAAAGAAAAAACCTTCTCCCACACAAATGTGGCACAGTTTAATAATAAAGTGACCTCTGGTTTAAATCAAAACTGCCAAGCCATCTTATGGAAAAAATGTTCTCACTTTGTTCTGACACAGTACCACATTATTCTGGGATGTTTTTTTGTTTGATTGAATAGCGCTTTCATTTGAGATGACTAGACAGTTTCGATTGAATCCAGGACTTGTTGCCATTTTATGACTTTGTCTTCATAGTGTAGGTGCCACAGAGCCCCCCGGACTGCAAGTGGCAAATGTGACCAAATGTTTAATTGGATGTAGATGTCTATCTGGAATGTGTTCATTTCTCAGCTCCCAGCGCATTAATATAGAATGATAAGGTCTGAAAATCAGTCATCATCACTTTTGATATCAGAAAGACAGAGCGTCAGGAAGACATACTGAGTGTTTGCACAGCTTGCCTTTAGTCCAGAGTTCGAAAATGGATAACTTCCTTTAAGCGATAACTCGGAGAGGCTCATTTCCTTTAGCCCTAAAGTCTTGGATGGAGGGGCACATGGGGAGCTCTGAGGCTCATTCAGAGACAGGGAGGAGGAAAGAGCGGCTTTGAAGAAAGTGATTGCAGACCCTGCTGTGCATCATACAAAACGAAGTTGAGATGCAGACGCACTGATCGGCAGCAGGCCCCGATCAATGGCAGCCCCCGCTCCAGTCTTTCCTGTCCTTTGTCTGTTTGATGTTTCTCCTTTTCTTCTCAATCGGATCAAATATTTCTCCCCTCATCTATGTGCCACAAGAACATCTTTGATAAATTGACTCTGTGCATTCATAGATCCAGTACCTGACCTCTCTCTACACCCCTCTGATTCTTGCTCAAACAGTGTTGTGCAATACTGCTGCAAGAATTAATTTGCAACATTTTTTGATACCGTCTTTCCTGTTGTTGGCAAACAAAAGGAAAGTTGCATAAAGATGTACCTTTTTTCATGTGGTTACCTTTAGTGATTCTTTTTGGCACACAATTCTGTTCCCCTTTTTACGCTCAGTAATGATAAGCTTCAGCCAAACTGTACTGTGAAAATATTATAAGATACTATCTGTGCAGAGTGAACACAGCTGATCCTGTATTGACTATTCTATAGGATGGACGTAAATAAATCTGTAATCGAAATCTACTCATATTATACTACATGAGGGGTTGTTTTAAGAATTATAGAGTAGATATTGTGATATCAAGCTGGCATTTCTCTGCAGTATTGTTCATTCATGTTTGCTTATGAAGATAAGGATAAAACGTTAACACCGGTGTCCAAAGCAACAATATATAATATAGATGGAACAAATGCTTTAAAAATTAGTGTTAAGGAATATATGTCAGGTATCTATCTAATGGTATATCAAGCCACAATAGGACAGTTCAATGATGCCACTGAAACAGTGAAGCTGTGGAATTTAAGTCGGTTTTATTTCTGAATGTTTCACAGGTACGCAGTTTAGTTGTGCTTACAGAGCAGCCTACGTCTGCTCTGTGAGTGCAGTTTACTCTCCTGTGAGATTGGAGGATCGCATTTCCCCATTCCCTCTCCCGTTGAATTTACAGCTGTGACAAGGAGAAGTTTCAGGCCTCAGCTTCAGTATCTCTTACATAATGAACACACTCTGTCTGTCAATGTCAGAGCATTCTTTCAGGTAGAAAAATGTGCTTTTAGTTTAAGGTTTATGGGGGAATTACTTAGGCCAAAATCACGAATACAATCTACCCTTCTTGCTTGTAATTGCATAGAAAAGGCATCTTGAAGACTGATTTAATGCCCAAATGTTCTGTCTTGGAGAAACAAAAGAAAAAAAGAAACTAAATTTAATTATAATGCCGTGGCTTTAAAAGGTATCAAGGGACACTAACAAAAACATTCTCCCTTCACTTTTATGAAGCACTGTTGCTCCTCGCATTAAGTCTGACACTTTAATAATATGGTGAATGTGAGTTATAACACTCTGCTGTTCGGGAGTGTTGTTGGTGATTATTACTAATGTCCCCCTTTCCCCACAGAGAGAGCAGCAGGGTTTTATGCTGCAGTGTAGCGAGTAAGATAGGACAGAATGCGTATTCTACATTTACATTTACATTTATTCATTTGGCAGCATTCTCTCACTCTGTTGGGTGGAGGCAAGGACAGAATGAGCGTTCTTCTGTCAAGATGTCAAATCCTTGAGATAAGCATCACTGACCCCCCCCCCCCCCCCCCCCCCCGGGCTGGCCATCAGATGAAATTGAGAACCTGTCTGAATGTTACATGCTCCGATGTAAGTATGCTCCGGTCCCAGTAGAACAGGTTCTGCAGCAGAGAGTAGTACAAGCCATCAGTCTAGAATATGACATGCGGACTCCTCTCAGAGTTACTCTGGTTTTAATTGAGCCCAGAGCAACGGGTGGATGTTTTCTTTAACACAATCTGGGAACAGTTTCCTTCTTCCAGAAAAGAACATGGAGATGACATCATCATTAGCCTGATCAGCTTAATTATCTCCTAATCTTTTTTCCCTGAATTTACTGCTCACTTAACTTGTCCCGCCTGCTTGGAGGCGATCAGTGTGTGGGGATGAAAAGCAGTGCAAAAGAGATCGGACAACAACGTGAACAGGGCCATGCTGTGCATGTAATATCCAGTTATTATTTAAATTTAGGCAAAATGATTCACAGTAGTATGTGTTTCTAGACAAGAGTAAAGCCAGTTAGGAGCTTTGTCACTAGTTTTGTTACATGTTGCATTTTGTAGCAGTGTCACATTCCTGGGTGTTGAGTTATATTGATTATGTCACACAGGGCGTAGAACAGTCCCCAGAGCCCTCAGTGGGCACTCTGCCCCTGTTTCCTGTTATAGCTGCCCATTTACCTCATTTCCTACCTTACCTTCACCACCACTGTTTCACTTCTCAAAGATTAAACAGCACAGTCTGTTAGGCGGCTTTAACTGGCAGGTTGCGTTCATAAATGTTTCTGCGGGGGGCATTGGGAATGCATCTCAGTGTGACTGTAAAAGGGAATGGCAACATAAGTTCGATAAATGAGGATTTATTGAGTCTCGGTTTAACCCCCTGGTCCCCCAGGAAGCCCCAGGCCCCAACACACCATGCTTTCACACAAATAAAGATGGAGGGATGTACGAGTGCATGGCAGAGAACATCTGTTGCGAGTTAGGGCCATTAAATGTGGCCAGAGCTTTAGCGTTTATGGGACCACCAGCCCCCCCCCCCCCCCCCAAACCCCATGCATCCCCCTTCCTCTCTAGGGCTTGATTTACCCCCCCATTGCTGACCCTTTTCCCCACTTCATCCACAACAGCTAAAGCCCCACCTCCCCACCACTCCTCCAAATGACAGTGAAAGCCTCCATCTTGGATCAGTGTTATTCATAGGAAGGCCTATGGATAGGGCCACTTCATGATCCTAACAGGCTTTACCTGGACACAAATGAGCACTACCGCAAGATATGGTACATCCAGCACTGGCCTATGCATAATTGTTTTGCAAAATCATGTTGTTGCAGCCCTTGGCTTAGTGTCCAAGCATACATCATATCACCTTTTTCTTAGACATGCTACATTACATTATGGTCATTGAGCAGATGCTCTTATCCAGAGCAACTTACATAGGTTGTCACATTTGCCAAAGGTTTCTGTGTTTACTGAGCCTAGGTTGTGTGTAGCATGGGTATTGTGAGCCTGGCATATCTATATCTACAATAAATATGAAATAAACATTCATTTAATGTCCTAAGAGCTGATTGACGAATGGTTGAACATCTGACTGGCTGGAGATAGTTACTGCTGTCTCTGAAATAGTTCTGGACTTGTGTAAGCAGGTCTGGACACTGGATGCATAAAGCACAGCTAGCCTGTGTTAGAATGAATTTAACTCAACTGTGAGAGAGTAGAGTCATGGTGCTGTTCTGTTTAAATCAGGTCGCACGTCATCCAAGACCAGCGACATGTGGTATCTGGTATAAGCAATCTGGCTTGAAAGCAACATCTGACCTGCCTTTCAAAGCCCATTATTGTCAAATCTTTATTCACTGCTAAAATTGGGTTATTTGTATGTATATATACATCTAAAGGTACAAATCTGTCCTGCAAAGTGTGAGCTTTGATACCTTGATACTTTGATACTGATACCTTGGAGTATCAGTTTCTTTTCAGCTACTAAGTATGAATTATAAAAGTTGTTGACAGGTGACACTGATGAATAAAATCAAAACAGACCACACTGACAGCTTGGTTGAGAGGGCAATAATTCCAAGATGAATGAAAACAGTCATTTTAATACATAATTGTGGTGATTCTAAAGATCATGATTATGATGGTAAGGTTGATAATGATGATAATGATGATTACTATTATTAGCAGCAGTAGTTGTGGTAGTCACAGTAACAGTATTAGACATTAAGTGTATTGTTTAATGTCAGCTGGTGAACGACTTGCTGATAGTTATGTGATGAGAAAGTTTCAAAAGTGTAGCAGTCACATAATCCTCTGACCTTTGAACTTTTGCCTTGCATACCAGCAAATGCTATGACACTACAAGAGCTGTAATTTTCTTTTGCTACACAAAACCGTGTGAGTGATGTTTTCCTTTGAAGTGCATGGGGCACAAATTGTCAGTACTCAGATGTCTCTGTAATTACAGAGAAGGGGTGTGGAAGAAGACGGAAAAGCGTGTGTGTGTGTGTGTGTGTGTGTGTGTGTGTGTGTGTGTGTGTTTGTGTTAAAAGCAGATTCATCCACAGGGTCACCCTTGGATCATACTCAAACCAGGCCAGCACTTGGGAGCCATGGAGAACTGGACTGTGTTTACCTCAACTGCCTTGTCTCAAACCACCCAGCCTAACTTCAACACTTTGTTTTCCCTTCCACTGAAGTGTATTGGAATCAACAAGCTATCATTGTAAAATAAGTGGAAAGATATGTGGATGTTAATGTGAAAACATTTGCATGTTCCCATATGCAGTGTCCCTAAGGATCCCCCAGCCCTCTGGCTGAGGGTCATCAAGCAGGTCTGAGAGACATTGAGAGAGCAGTTAGAAGGTAAATGGTCTTAACAGTGTGTGGCAGATGTCTTTACAGGTGTATCTGACAGAGAAGAAGACAGACATGCAAGAGTCCCCAGCCGCAAAGCCTTTCCTCACCTGTCTCTTATTGGTGATTGGCTGTACTGGGGTGGGGCTTAGGACATACCACTGGGGGTAACAGGTCCTCACATCAGATGACAGTATCCTGCAGCATTTCCGCCAGTAAAAGTTGTAATAACTTAGGCCAGCAGAGCAGCACTGTTGTTAAAATGCTGAGCAAATAACCAGAAAGTTGTGAGTTCACATGTGCGATGAAACACTGCCTGAAACCCTCAAACAAGATACCTCACCTGAATTATCAAAAAAATCAGTAACTATCCAACAGGATAAATAAAAAAAACATGATATACTGTACATTCATACATAAAGTGATAGTGTGGGTGTTGGAATAGAAATGGGGCATTGGCTGCACAGCACCGTGTTGATTCTGAAGTGAACATGGGAAGTCTCAGCTGTTGTTGATTCCAGTGCAGTAGATACAGGCAGACTACTCCTAGATTAATCAGTGTCTGGTGAAAAGTTTCAGATTATCACCGCTCTGGGAACAGCTAAGAGGCTGCAGCATATATCTTAGCTGCCATGTGTTTAGATTTTGAACAGCTTTATCTGAGAGTAAGCAGGGTGCAGTCCCCTGCGGAGAACTATAGCTCAGAGGAGAGACACTCAGGTTACCCAGTCTCCACAGCCAGGGAGAACCAATCATGATATGGCGTGAGGGTTGGGTGTTGGGCACAACCTCTCCTAAATGGCCAGGATGCAAAGGGATGTGGTGTGGACCAGAGATGGATGGTGCCACTTCTTGTCAGTTTGGAAAGCATCCAAACCTCTCTCTTCACCCTTACATCTCTAATGGGAGCCATTACTTTCCCAGAAAGAAATCTGTTTGGAGTTAAAGACAACTCAACGTACATTTTCATTTTTGATATTATCGTTTCTGGAACACAGGAATGCACCTTTTGAACAGGAAATGATTGAGCCAGTGCATGAATAAAGGCCACATGTTCTGCCTGTAATGTACATGGTATGGTTTAGGTCATCATAGAGTTTTTAAGTATTTAAGTTACATGGATATTTTCCAGGGATGGGGTGACAGAACAGTGGTTAGAGAATTGCAACCAGAGGGTTGCAGGCTCAAACCCCAAAAGGGACCTCTGCTGATAAACCGTTGAGAGAGTACTTAATCTGAACTGTGTGTTTTACTGACACATACACACACACACACACACATGCACATGCACATGCCAAGTCCATCAGGTAATATTAATGCAATGCTTATGTCCCTGTTATAATACTTCACAATAAGCGCTTTACTTTGAACTTCCATTTTCTGTGCATGCTGAGACAGATAAATATGCTCAGGTTAGAGGTGTCCCTCTATAAAGGAGCTTCATTATTCATTCATTTCTATATTTAACCGCTGTGTGAACACAGAGTGAACCAAGCTGCAAAGGAACATTAGAAATTTAATGACCAAACAGTCTATTCAGCCCAGCTAAGACCGTTGTTTTTCTTATAATCTAGTGTGCATGTGGCACAGTGTCAAGACTGGTTTTGAATACTCTAAGGGTCTCTGCTTCAGCTACAAATCCTAGTGAGCTATCACAAGCATTTATAACTTGCTGAGTTTAAAAAGTACATCCTAATGTCAGTGTGAATTTTACCTTTAAATAATTTCCACCCTTGAAATCATCTTGAAATATCCCCTGTATCCATCTTTTTTAATCCCTTTAAAAATAATATTACTCCCAGTCATATTCATATCTGCCTTGTTGACAGATGATGTCACGCCACTTGTGTCCCATAGGGGTCATACTGACTGCCACCCGGAGAAACATTTAAGAAGATTATGACATCGCTTTAAAAGATCAGAAGTCAAGAGCTGAGTCGTTACTTTCAACCTCTTGTCTAATCAAGGATGAAGATTGCAAAAACAGAAAACAATTCTCTATCTTATTTTCATCTTAATTAATGAGTCAGTCTGTTTGGGATGAATGGGTTTATCTCAGATGTGGATGTGAGAGCATTTTTGTCTGTAGTACGTAATCTGTGAGTGCCTGCCCTGCTTACGGGGGGTGGGGCGTCAAGGGATGACACGGAAGAGTCGGGCCGCCTTGGATCCCCTGTCTTCTGCGCATTTTCGGCGCGCCATCCCGGCAATGTAACCGCCGATCCTCTTACAACTTCACACACCGGCGCGCATCTGCCGTCGGCCCATCATCGGCAAGGAGGCGGCAGGCCAGCGTAACCCGAGCGAAGACTATCCCGAGAGCGAGAGTGAGTGTGGGGACCGGCTATTATCGGCGCCCTGCGTCATTCCGGGGTCGGGGGAGCCTGGGCCAGGCGTGGGTGGAGCTGGGCTCCGGCGTGTGTAAAGGAAGGCGGTGTGTCGTCTGTAACAGGATTGGGTTTCCCCACTACTTGTTGCCCGATGCTAAATAAACGCTGGCATGTGGTGGTGAAACCTGACACTCTGGCTGAAAGGGGTGGCTCACCCAGAGCCGCTCACAGCACCCACCTCCTATCTCCACCCCCACCTTCCCATCCCGCCAGGCCATTACTACTGCTCTCCTCTGTGCCCCCCCCCCCCCCCCCCCTACACTCCACACCAGCCACAAGGGAGATGGAGGCCCATGATTACCCTGCTAACAAGGCTGTGGGTGGGACACCAGCTCACGCCTCCCTAGGGTATATGTTCTCCCTGTTATGCTCCTGCACACACCAGAACAGGAGCTTACAAGGCATAAAAGCTATCAATTATATAAAAAACAAGAGCTGCATTCAGTTCTATTTCACAATTAAACAACTTAATTTTCTACAAATATTTTTCAATTAATGTCCTGAACTGGCTGAAAACAGTAATGCTAAATGGATAAAGAACTAAAACTGACAAAACCCTTACAATGAAAGGCACCCAAAAGTCCAATGAACTAAGGCATTTGTGGCATCATCCAATTGTCGTTGTGAGCACCAGTCAATATTGCAATACCTGCATAGATGTGAAAAACACTACATGCCTTCACATGAGCCTCTGCAATGCACTGCTGCCCTTACACCACTACACTCTTTATCAAAGTTAAGCACATCTCCCCTGGTTATCATGTTCAGATCTATACCTCACCACTGCAGCACCATATCCTAAAACAGCAGGCCACAGGGACAATCCATGACAGGCAGTGAATTCACCATCACAGGGATGGGGTTGGGCAGACCTATAGAGGCAGATACCTGCCAGTGCTGGCTAATCGCATAGGGGAAAAAAAGAAAATCGATGATCGCATTTGGCGCGTGTTCCTAAATAGGTGTAGCAATTGCGATGATGAAAGGTATTACAGTAAAACCACAAATCGGGAATGAGCAGTGCAGCCAATCCCCAGATGGGGTCCACAGAATGTGCATGGGTATGTAAGTGTGTTTTCTACCCTGGATTTCTCTCAGACACATGGTAATGCAGTATGGGAGAGGGAGTGCTGCTAGCTGTACTGGCCTGCCTCATGTCAAAAATAATACTGGCACGATTGTGTTTTCTTTCAGGCATGAATACGTCTCTCAGAGCAGCTATGAGGCAGATGTCTCTAGAAAAGAAGTAAAGAAAAGAAAAGAAGCTGGTATCCAAATAAATAGCAGCATTTAGAGCTCTATTGTGTTATCTTAGCTAATAACAAATGGCTGTTTTTTTTTATATAAGTGTTTGTTTTAGTTTCAAGCAACTCAAAAACACAGTGTTTTGCTATAGACAGAACAATACTTTTATGGGTTCATGCAAGTCGGTGACTGTCAGCATATGGTCGAACATGAAGCCTCACTCTCCCCTCTTTACCTGTCTCAGTCATGACAAATACAAATAATGCTTATCAAACTTCCCATTGGCAGTGATAGCTGGTGAGAAATGACACCTACACGTTCCCAGCATCTGGTGTTCTGCCTGTGGCAAGATGAGGTAATCGACTGTTAAATCTGCTCTAATCACGTCCTGATCACCTCACAGGGAGATTAAGATGGGTGGTTGTTTAGAAAGCTCTCAGGAGCTTCCCCTTGTCATCGTCTATCCACACAGAGCGATTAGCCCTGGCAATTAACTTCATGCTGGCTAACTGTGCACATGACAAGCCAGTATCTTTTAATCAGTTAGGACAGGCCAGCTCCCCCTTTCAATTTAACTACCGAGGGTACTCTTTCTGCCTGACATAAAAACAGCAAGTTTGTAGTTTAATCTGCTTTCCACTGGGAAATAACAACATTTCAAGGGGTAGGGAATGAAAACAAAAACATCTAATGTATTGTAAATGGATTACACTTTTGCTGATTGAGTTTGCGAGGGTTTGTTCATTACATTATCAAATGCAGGTAATCTGTGGATCTGTGTCTGATGTAACACAGCATACTAGCTGGGCATTAAACATACTGTATTTGATTAGTTAATAAATACTTCACACTTACTTCAGTGTTACCTCATTCACCAGCTATTTGAGGAAATTACAATATTTGTGGCATCATCACTCATTATATGTCAGATGTACAGGACTTTTACGGTTCAGTTCTAAACCCTGTTGCTACAATTTCTGGTACCTGTTCACACAGACAGCGTTCAAACATTTTTTTGTGATAAGAAAGAACATTAAAAAAGTATTGTGAAGGTGAAAGAAATCTCTGTTGTGTTACATTATATACAGCCACACTAAATAATGTATAATCAAAGAGAAACTGACAGTAGCAACATGCCTAAAATACTGCGCATGCCTCCCACCTGCACATGTGTTTTGTGAAACACAGCTATGTATCAGCACCCTTTTGGAAAAGGGAAATTAAATCTTAAACGCTGTTACTAATGCAATAAATCACTTTCATCCACTATATCAGCAGGCTGACATGGAGCCATACATGACTAATGCCTGGACAGGCCCTTACAAAAATAAAAGAGAGTAGCTATAATAAAGCCATGTGACTAGTGAGCAGCCTTTCTTGGGAATATCAGGCAAGGACCATAAATACACAGTTCTCTGTTGCTGCTGCCGCAGAGAGGCCGGCATTGAGATGCATGAAATATGGAGTACAGTGGATGGGACTTGCTCCGGGAGGGCAGTAAAGATGAGGGGGCAGCCTCCTGCAGGTGCAGCTGCTGCTCCGCACAGTCAGCCTCAAGGCCGAGCATCATGCCATGAATGACTCCCCCTGATGAGTCATTGTGGGAGGGAGGCTGAAGCAGATTGGAGAGTTCCTCCGAACACCAGCCCGTCTGCAGGACTCTCTACCTAAAGTTTCTGGCACCCTCCCTGAGGGCCTGATGAAGTGTCACTCCAGAGGCTTCCACAAAAAGTGGAGTGTTCACAGAGATCAGGTCTCTGCTGAAGAAAACCTCAGATTGGGCCGTACTGCCTGTGTTGGGCAGATGAGGTAAGGAGAGAGGGGCAAAGCAGAGACATCCCTTGTATTGGGTGCAGGGAGGGCAGTGGTCAATAGCACAGTTTATGCACAGTCAGTGCCATGATCTGAAGGCCTCTGACTAGATTGTTTACACTCCCTGAAGCTGCTGATAGCTATTTCCTATGTATTGCATTCTGCACTCACAGTGCACCTCAAGGACCTGTATTACACACACACACATGTACACACAGTCATACACACATACACACATGCACACGCACACACACAAACTCCCACCTGCATTCCCACATACATAAATATACTCGGATATGGGCACATGCTAACCAGCACGTACACACTCATGTACACACACACACACACACACACACACATGCACACACATATGCACATATTGGATAGTTCTGTTTCCTCAGGCTACTTGGTTTAATACTCCAACAGCACTACATTTTCAATAGCAGTTGAAATGTATAATTTATGAAGAATTTAGAAGAACCGGTATTAAATATCTCTTGCACTTAAAATTAATACAAACAACTAATAATTCATCTGAAGAGGAATTAGAGGATTACGCAAAACTAAAACTCTGGAATTGTGAAAAACAAAACAAGCAAATAGCTGGGACTACATTCAGTGATAGAAGCCATCAGAAATTAATCTCTTGCAACCCTGTTCTCAGCTGTTCTCTGTGTACCAGAAGGAAGTATGTGTCCTGTTATTTCTCAAAAATGTTCTTCTCCCTCTCCCTCTTTCTTACATCAGTCATCTATCAGCTAGACTCACAGCCATAGATATTTAGCGCTAAGGGAAAATAACCTGGCGCAAGTCATTTTAAGGTGCCTGCTTTGAAACAATCAATTTAAAAAAAAGAAGCAGGGCAAAAAATGGAGAGAACATTGAAGAGAGGGTGAGATATATGGAGAGATAGAGAAATATTTTTTCAATTAGTTTCAAAGAAACAAGGACTAAGGAGGGTGAGCAGCAGCTCTGGCTGCCTTGCTGCAATGCCAAGGAATGGCGTCTGTATGAGGGATTACTTCTGGGCCTTGTTCACTGAACTGGCTCTTTTTGTTTCAGGACAGAACATTTTGATTACAGATAAAAAGCAGTAGTGTGATAAACCTAAGGGTCCCTGTGTGTGTGTTTGTGTAGTTTAGCATTTTGGATCATTTGTGTTGATCAATACTGCACCTTACCAAACATTTCAGTTAGTCGTTTGGAATGAATTGTTTCTATTATATCTTTGGCGGACAATAACCTTTCAAGGACAAAAAGCTGGCAGTTCATCTGCATGCTAAAGGAAAAAAAAAAAAGAAAAAAACATATTGCCATCCATCTGGGAATGTCATGCATAACCAGTTTTTATATGGAGGAGGTTTCTATTTATCCAGGCAAGAATAAAATTTGATTTGGCAAGATAGCATTTTCATTTTGGAATGGCCATATGGAATTGGTCATAGGAATAGCCAGTTGATTTCACCCCAGTTTAGTTCAGGTCTGAAACCCAGTCTGCCATGCAGTAAGAAAGGAACCATGACCACAACTCCACTCTGACCATCATGCATCATACATCACATTGTGTCCCGCAATTCACCCTCTGTGTGTGTGCGTGTGCGTGTTTGTGTGTGTGTGCGTCTGTGTCTCTGTATGCCTCAGCGCTTTATTCTCATGGCAGGAATTTTCAACAAAAAGTGAAGTGCTGAAGCAGCAAGTGAAAGATTACAAATATAATGTCCCCACCATCCCTGAAACTAATGTTTCCTAAGCTTCCTGATGAATCAGAGGTCCATTCTGATTAGCGTTAGGATTCCAGCTGCTGAATTTTCCTCTGTTATTTTCGAACATTGCCTTTGATCTTATTCCTCTGCAAACAGTGGCCTTAAATGTCCCTGGAAATTTGTGCTCATTTTTCAGGTTTTCACAGGCGCGGGGTGTATCTGGGGCTCTCTGTCATGATTGAGCTGTCATAATGATTGGCGCTAAAATGGAAAATGAACTGGGGCACCAGGGAACGTTTGGGAAAGACATCATTATCAGGGAAAGGGGAGGAAAGGAACAGTCCTACATTGCTAACACAGAAAGGGAAAGCAAATTTAGTCTTCTAGTGAATACTTCATATTGAAATTTACAGTCCATTTCTCTCTATCTGTAAACTTGCACAGATGGTACCTGAGATATGATTTGATTCAAGAGAATCATAAGAAATTTTACATGAAAGTCTACTGTGGTTGCAGGCAAAGATTTAGTTAATTTGCATGGAATGTAACAGTTTATAATCCAGAATATGTAAAATATTCTATCGATCAAATGTCCTATCCATCATTGTTTATGTGACTGCATTATCATTAGAAAATAGATATTAACTATTAACAACAGATTGTAGTTAAGGAAAGAGAAGACATTTATGGGTTTGACTCACAGAATAACCCAGGAGTTGCTTCCATGAATTACTGTACTCTGTGTGCACGAATCACAGCAGGTGATGTAGTATTTATGACCCAGAACACGTCTCTACGAATTATTGCCTTCAGGAAGTGAGCGGAATCCATATCTCTTTTCCTATGAACCACCAGGCAAACAAACCCTCAACAGGTGTCAGGATGGGAGGCCCTAAATTCGACTAAACCTGCACACTGAACACCCTTTGAGACATTGTGACCCTGGGAACTGGGAACCACAGAGGTACCTGTGGACCCCCTTATACAGTTTTATCTGCCCCACTGTCACGCCTTGATATAGAGGTCAATGTAAGACTGGGTCTAAGGAAGGCAGAACACAACCCCTTCCCCCTTCACACACACACACACAGGCACACACACACACACACACAGGCACACACACACACACACTTGCACCAGGACCAGCCTCTGCTCCTTCCACTAAAGGACAGTAAAGCTTCCTCTTGCTCAACAGGATAGAGTAGCTTTGTATCTATGCAAGGCTGTTGCCTGTGTATCATAATATGCATGCCTAACTCCTGAGCCCAGACACACACATCAGCCCAGCTGTGCTCTTCAGTTTGGTGCCCCCCTTCCCCTCCCAATCCAGCAGCTGTCCTCCTCCCCCCAACTTTGAAAACTGAAAAATACCAACAAAGAGCCCAAAAATGAAACCGAACCACTGCACTCAGAACAACTGTATCTGAGTGGTTCTTCTATTCTAGGTGGATCAGAAAAGACTCTAGACAGGTGAGGCTTCCAAAGTCATACACCCCAGAGCAGGTGGACTTTGTTTGGGTTAACACCCAGCAGTGGGGGGCTCAGATATACCCATGTGGATGAGTAAAGAAAATACTGACAGTAACACTGTTTTTAAGTTTTTTTAAGTTAAACCTTTATAAGGAGCAGTGTACAGTAATCAATCATGCTTGTATCCCACATGGAGCACATGCTTTTATAACCCTGTTCAAAGTACTAAATCTGTATGACTTCAGTAGATACAGTACTATAATGGCATTCATTAGCCCTCTTGATGTTCCCCCTTATAATCTCTCTGATATTTCCCATTATAGTAATCCTGATCTCTCTCCTTGTATCCATCTGATATCATTTATAGTCTTCCTGAAATTTCTCTTATGTTCCCCTGATGTTCATTATTGTATTATACATGACTGTGAAATGACTTGTTAAGTATTCCGCCCTCTCTGTAGAGAACTGCGCCACATCATCAAAATATTCCTGAAGGAATCACATTCCATGCCCACAAGCCAAGAAACACATTTTGTCAATAGATTAGATTAAGAATCATAAAGCGTCTCAACAGATGTTCCAGATAGCTATGTGTTTTTTTTTTCTTTTTCATAGACAAATGGATAAGATGGCATGCGAGGGCAAGTGTTTCAATCACTGATGCATTAATCTGTCACCACCGCAAGGATCCCATCAAGTCATGACATCAAGGCAAAACGCATTTTTAGCGCGCACCCACTCCCATCTGCCTGCAGTGGAATTCCTGTGTTCTAATGTGCATTACAGCAAGTTTGATAATCCTCCAATGTGTAAAACTGTCAAGAGCTGACACAGCTGGGGCTCAGCGCTGGAGTCTTGCGGTCTTGCTGCGCAGAGAGAGTGGGTTGCATGTATACTTCACACAAAAAACAAAACTGGGCAAACTGCACTTCTGGTGTGTGCATGGAGGAAGTTCCCTCCTTGTGCATGACCTTTTGTTTGAAAGACAGGAAGTGATAGAGAAATTCATCTCTATGATACTATTAAAACACTGATAAAGAGCTTCTCTAGGAAATGAAACAAAGAGAGAGAGAGAGGGAAAAAAAGATCCCAGATGTTTCTCTCATGAAACATCATTTTCCCCCCCTGAGCTGCAAAAATACACCATGAGATTGTTACCATAATATTATGGTAACTTTGAAACATGGATTTGCCAGTGAAATGGAAACAGGGGGTCCAGTTTCACTCCTGGGGTTCCCGACTCCATCACGGATTTTAACGAAGTACACTCCGTGTTTACAGGAAAGCCATGATTATTCCCAGCGATCAGAGCATGAGGTCATAAAAATGTCGGTGCAGTGCAATTTGTGCTTACATCACTGACGTGTTTTCGAGATCGTACTGTGTGAGAAATAGGCAGGTTGGGACGGGATGGAAACAGAGCATGTTGTGTTTCTACCATCACCTGCCAGCAAACTGCCCACATCATTCTCCTTTTCAGTGCATTTACCACGTGAAATCAGATTGAATTTAACAGATGCTTTGGCTTTCTTGCCTGAAGCTGACCTTTTCCTTTCGGATATGACTACCCATCTATCATAGTTCAGAAATACCAGCATGAATCACAACATGTCTATTTTACTGTATAACCGATTCAATACCGCAATAAAGTCTGTGCCAAATCAGAGATCTTTTGAATGGATATGCTGTTGACTTGAAATATACTGTATGCTATTGATGTATGCTTAGAAGCCTGGCTGAGGCATTGGTCACACCAGGCAATGTAACACACAGCCTTCCTGTCTGTGCTACGCATGTGAGTGAGACGAACAGCAAGGGTCCCCTGGGACCAGAGGCCAAAACACAGCCAGTCCAATGACCTGTTTAACTTTGGATACAATAGGCCAGGGCCTCTTCATCTTCACCCGCCCTTCCACACACACACACACACACACACACACACACACACACACACTTACACACCTTCTGGACAATGTGCCGTAAAAACTAAGACAGGACTTGATGTCTGGGCTTCTTTCCCACAGACAGGGAGGGGGGATTTTGGCCCCCCTGCCCCAGGGTATACAGAGGACCTCTATGGCAATGGGATGGGGCACCTCGCTGTACCCCTCAACATAAATAACGCGGCTGAGACTAAGCAGCACGCCCTCCTGCAGCTGTTGCGGGGCCACCTTTATGAGTTGCGGTGTCACTTGGCGTGCCCTCCTTAAGCCATAATGATCTCTCTCTCTCTCTCTCTCTCTCCCTCTCTCTCTCACTCTCTCTCAGAGAAATGGGCCAGGTAAGGCTGGGAACACTCCCTCTTCGTAGACAGGCAGTAAAGTATTAGGTTGCTGCGCTGTTAAACTGATGAATGGCCATACCAATGTGAACCATGGAACTACTGGCTTGCACAAGCTTTTCAATCAATCCCAAACCTAAATAAAAGGACAGGGAGGGAAATATTGCTTTGCTTTATGCCCATTCAGCCATCCAGTTTAAGTTATTCTATATTCCAGGTTTCCCTTTCTTCAACAATGTTCACTGGATTATTGGATTAGTACGCATTCTGTGACACTACAGCGGCCCATTTCGGTTTTTCTTTTTCAATGTTATAAAGTTTCACTGACGAAAAATAGCAACTAGTAATTTTAGAACCATAACACTAAATGTCCCTGATACCTGTATATTTACACCATACTTACGTGGGTACAACTTGGTGGGTATCTACATCAGAACTACATGCATACACATTTTTATTGTAATGGTACTTACTACCTGGGAACACAATGACTTTCCTTAGCATGATGGCTAAATTCTTGACAAATATACCCTGCCACATACATGTTACACGTCCATGCATTAAATACAGGTAGCAACATGCAACAAGTAAACCTGGAAGCAGGAATACAATTGAAATAGACATACATGCAACATGCAATTTTTAGTCATTATACTGTAACTGCAGCAGTCCCGATGGGATGAAGCCTCATTAAAGTGGGGTCCTGCTCTGGGGCTGTCCCAGGCACTGCCTACAGGGGTGTGCTAATAAGCACACAGCTCAGAAGATTGTATTTGGCCACTGCCTGTAAGCCCTGCTGGAGTTGTGTGTGGAAGGACCGAGGAAGTCTTCCACGCTGGGATAAGTTCATTAGTGCTGTTTGACCCGGGGGGGGACAAGTGGCTTCCCTCCCTGCCCGTGATGTGTTATGGCTGCATGGGTTGTGGAATATGACTTGTGTCAGCACCTTAACTGGGAACAGCTTAATGGAACTAGATTGCTGTGACACATATAGAGCTCACAGGAAGACGTCAAACTTTATAAAAGCAGTCACCTGTGCAATCTCCAAAACTTTTTGTTTCCACTAACGCCCCCACAGCAGAAAGTAATTTTAAAACCTACCTCGTCTCAGAAAGAAGCAAACCATGACATCAAGTCACACAACACTGTAAAGTTGACTGCAGTCTGTTGAAATAGATCTTGCAATATATTAAATCCAATAATTGAAATAGTGGACTATTTTCTCTTTGCTGCAAGCTAATGCAAATTTTACAGTTATTTCAAGGTACAATAGTGGTTACGCTGGCCCTGGGTTCTATAAAACCCATGGAAACCACAGCCAATACATTCAACCTGTGAGATCACATTACAGCTCACCATGAAAATACTCTCCTTGCAAGCTGGCCAAATCTGTGTGTTTATAGTGGAAGGGCCTGCGGAGCAATGAGACATGTTCAAACACACTTAATCAGATTTGACCTGCAAAGCACTTCCCTCTGTTTAGGACAAGGCACAGAAATAGGCCGAGCTGAAACAGAATATTCTGGACCGGCGTTTGGTTTCCCTCGCCCCGTTTGAATTACAATAATAAAGAGGTCCCACATACTGTTTCAGTCGTGCAACCCAACATGATTCTATTACCGATAAAAGGTAACATATCATTCGCAAGGCTTTGGTTAGGGCAAATATAAAGTGGGAAAGGAGTGACCAATGCACCATTGTACATCAACACAATAAAACTCGTGTGGATGTGTAGGGGGAAGTGCCATGTGATGGTGTGTTTACATAGAGGGAGAGGGCTAAGGAGGAAATCAGCTATGGATCATTCTCTGAATCACCTACTCCTTTCAAGGGTGTGGGGGTGTGCATGGCAACATCGGCTACAAACACTCACCAACATGTTTGTTTAACCTGACTCACAGGGTTTCTCCTATTACAAAGCCTGATTACCTAATTCACAATTGGGATTTTTTCAAAAAGCAACTGAAGGTATACTTTGCATTGCCCAAAAGCAATGATCAGAATGCTACTGAACGAATGGGGGAAATTTGTAAAACGTATGAATTGCTTCTTATGATGTGAAAAACTGAAACAATTTACTTATGCTAGTTTCAACACCTTAGTTAGAAAACCTCAGTCCCAATACTTTGTGAGCATTGGACATTACAAAGTTAACCGAATCTGTCGAATTTGTCAACAAAGAAAACATGAACATTGGAGTATCAAGACCAGGCTTAAATCAGACTGTCTTACAGCCTCATGTGGCAAGTCTACAGTGCAGAAATCCCATTTGATTGACAACACGAGAACACTGTTCTCTAATTAGCCATGACAAATGACAGAATGTCACTGGAGCCCTTTTTACCAGCATGCACCCAGCTCACTCATCATTAGTTTCGATTCAGGTTATGTTTCCTATGCAGTCAAGTCTTGAACCCAGGCTCCATTTTAAGAGGGCACATAATGTTTGTTTATGTTAACCCGTACTGGGAGACAGAGGATTCATCTGGTTAAAGTTAGCTTTGTGAGGAGGGAGGGGTTTGAGGGAGTCCAACCACCTATGTGTTGCACCTTTTCCTCCTTCATTTCCTCCTCACTACGCCCCCTTCCCTTCACGCCTCCTCCTCTCAGTTTGCGGGCCACCTGATGAGGCCCAGATGTGACCCGCTAATTTGGCCCGGCTTGGAGATGGGCGGCAAGCCTGAGAGAGATCCATCACTGCCCTGCCCCCTCTCCCAAAAATCACTCTCAGAATAGAACAATGAAAAAGAAGAGATGGCTACTCTTCTGACCTGATCAAATTGCTTTTACAGCCATCTAAAACGTATCACAGTGCACTCACATACATCACAGGACAATTTGATTTATATGAGCTGATGTACAAATTAAAGAATGTGTGATGTAGTTCTCCATTGGTTTAATAATGTAATTTAACCAGACAATGACTGATTCATTTATCACACTGATAACTGTCAAATGCTTTATGATCTGTCCATTCACTTATGAAATGTGATTTATTTCACTTGACAGTATAGGATGCATGTATTTGCAAAACATACACTGCAGTTGTACTGGATTTATGCTTTAGCTGAGATGGCAGGAATAACCTGAAGACTGTCTCTGCTAAAGAGCGCCCTCATGTTTGCCTACACTGTAAAAGCATTTCACAGGACCCAAGGACAACATTTTTTTCTCTCTATATTATATTTGAGACAGACGCCTCAAGAACCAAGCTCCTCCGCTGCTCTCATTGGGGCTTGGCTGTCTTTGAAACAGTGGCTGCCTCTCCCCTAAAAGCTGCACGGCTCCAATCATCTGAATAAAACTAAGTTATAACAGATTATGAGACCTCATCTGTATCTGCATGGCACAAATTGTGCTTCTTTGCACTGAGTAGGGTGGTTTGGAGATGGCTTCCACCGCTAGGGTGCTAACGCGCATAATGACATATTAGAGGTCCATTACAATGAAGATTTACAGAGCTGTTCCCACTGCACAGACCTCACACTTTGTTTTCAGAGCTGGAGCTTTCTGTCCCTTTTTCATCTTGGTATTACTCTTGTAAGAGCCGCATGAGTTCCCGTAAGCGTTTTGTGTAATCTTCAGTGGAATTCTCCTCTCCTATTGCACACTCCTTTCTGTCCTGTAATGGGAGTCCAGTACTTTCCGTAACGATTTTTATCTTCTGCCGCAGTGGCTATTCTGTTCTCTTCCAGATAATGACTTTTCATTGCAGGCCAAAAGGGAAAAGTTGGGCTAAGGACTGTGGGGTGAACAAAGCTGTGCGTTTGGCAAATGTTCACTCAGACAGAGGCCCTTTGTGTACCTGGGCAAGCGTGACTGGGTCTGGTTGTTGATAGTAGCACAGGTGAATTTGACAAAGTGGAGGATACAGTGACCTGGAAGATTCCACTTGACCTGTAGGAGTGTATGCATGCAGGGAGGGGTTGATGGTGAAGCCATGCAAGAATCATTACATACATTTCCCATTCCATCACCTCCTTAAAAGGCAGATAAAATCATGTTATCTCTACTGACCCTGCATGAAGAGGCCAACTTCACCCTAAGGGGATAGCCCATAGGTTCAGTAATTTTATGATGTGGAGGAAGATAAGGCAATGAAGCATTCATATGTACCATACTGAGGTGTACAGTTTGCCCACTGTGTGTGTGTGTGTGTGTGTGTGTGTGTGTGTGTGTGTGTTTGTGTGTGTGTGTGTGTGTGAGAGAGAGAGAGAGTGCATGTGTTCATGATTGTGTGCATGTGTCCTTTAATTTGTTGTAGTGAAGTGAAATGTAGTGTGTGTAAGTGGAGTGTGATGTGTGTATATACATGTGTGGTGTGTGTCTTTGCGTGTGTATGTATGTGAGTGTGTGCATTTGTGTGTATGTCTGGATGCATGAGTGTATGTGTATGTGTAAATGTTGCATGTGTGTGCATTCAGATCTGTGTGTGTGTGTGTGTGTGTGTTCAGACACACAGTACCCAGGGACGGATTGAGATGCAGTCTGGCAAACACCTACTCTGTCCTCATTCAGTTTCCCTGCCAGAGTCAGTGGAGCAGAAAATGACTACATTGATGGGCTTGGGAGCACTGGGGCCAGAGGCATGTCATGGTGCATACAAGAATCCATCCATCCATTCCTCTGAACAGGTACAGAGCAGGGACTCATTCAGCAGCACCCCCATCCCCCATCCCCACCCCTACTTGTCCTGAAATATCACCATGTAATCTCACTCTGCAAGCACTGGCATGGCTGTGCCCTGTCCAGGCCATCAGATGAATGTTAGACAGACTTCCTCTGCATTCTTTGACCACTCTGTCTGGGGCTCAGGCCAAAGGGGACCTCCTCTTAGGGCATGGCCTGTGTGTCTCCATGATAACAGCCACCTGGGGCAAGGGGGTGGGTGGGGGGGGGCATCTGGACCTGTCACAAAGCTGCCAGTTCCTCCTAAAACAAGCCTAAAGCAGGACTTCCTGTCCACCAAACCTTTTTGTTCTCCGTCTGACAACTACGAAAAGTCTCCTAAATCCAGCCACCTCTTGGTCCATAAAAAGCAAAGTTTCTTTTAGAAAAAAAAAAACACCTATTGAAGACATCTTCTTAGGTGTTAGAAATGAAAGGGTCCACCCAGAAGCAGTATGGATTCCCTCAGATTCCTTTGAAGAACATTGCCATCTTTTTTGAGAAATGGGAAAAAAGATGAAAAACAGATTCTCTGGAGAATTCTTCAGAGATCAGAGATGCGAATACTCACCAGCCATGCAGAAAAAGTTCCTCTTTCAGACAGAGCTACATTTTACAACACTGAAATACGGTCATATAAAGGAAACATTTCTCCTTTTTTTTCAGAGGAAAGACATACAATGTAAATTGATCAAACAGTGTTGTAAATTCCTATTGTTAAATGAAAGAAAAGTCAGGCAATATTCCATCCAATTGTCTGAATGAAGAAAAGGAATAAAAAACTCTATGTTCCCAAAGGAGGATGAGTGAGAGCAGACTCCCTCTCTATCAGGCCTGCATCTGTAATAGAAGAAAGGCATTTCTGGGCCCTGTTCATGTGTAAGAGACACAAAGTGCTCTGCACTGGATATTACTGTGAAGCAGCAGACATGGAGGACAACCTAAGCCAGACAAACAGTGCTTCTTACCTTCAATACTGTGCTTTGGTGGCAAGAGGAATTCTGGGAAGTAAAAACTGTCAGCACCAAGGGCTGCAAGACATCAGACAGGAAAATGTTAAACGAAAGTGAAATTATTGTAGTTCATGAATCTTTGTTTGTAGTTGCTCCCCTTGCTTTGGCTGGCTCCAGTTCATCTTTCCTCTCTTCCTCTCCTCTCCAGCATTCAATACACTCCACACACAGACCCAGTGCAGATGGAGCAGCATGGCTTCCCTCAGGCAGACCACATGTAAATACTCTCACTGTAAAACCCATATTTATCCAATTGTGGGGGGACTGTGTGGTGGAGTGATTAGCAGGGATCTCCAGAGTGAATGAGTACAGTCTGGATGCTCAGCTGCCACTCTCCCACCACCGCCCTTCCGATCCATTTAAACCCAAACCATTAGACTTCTGACCACAAGAGTGACAGCTCATCACATGTGACACTCTGCCCCCCCATCCCTGGGATGGCACTATGTGTCACCTCTCCCTCGATTTCTCTCTCTCTCTCTCTTACTCCCGCTCTCTCTCTCTCTCCCTCATATCACATTGTGGAGCATAAATACTGAATCCTTGTTAAAATTCCACTATAACCCATTCTCTACAAAGTTATGTGCCCATCCATACTTTGCAAAAGTTTACAAAAGACACAGAACTTTGGGGGACAATGGGGTGCTAGTAAAAAGCAGGGCCCATTTCCCGAATGCTGTTGGTTTGAGTCCCAGGTGGGGCACTGCTCTCATACCCATGGGCAAAGCACTTAATCTTTGGATAAGGGTGTCTGGAATGTAAAGGATGAGTACAACGATCAATAGCCTATCAGCGGGTAACATCGTACCAAGCTTTCATCTAGCCAACACCTTTATTGTGACATCGCTAGGAGTCTAAAGAGAGCGGCTGCCTAAAGCTTTGACTCTGGGATCGGTGAAGCTATAACTACAGCAGCACTTTCTCAGTTGGTTTTGTATCTCAGTTTTGGGTAACTGCAATTGAAAGTGCACCTTCATCAGCAGCTCTATGCATCCTGTGAAGTTCATTCATAACATGAGCACCTGGTGGGAGTAATTACAGATCCGCAGCATGTTAGAGGTCACTTCATGGGACGCTTCATCACCGGGGTGTTTTTCACCAAGGGTTCATTAAAAAGCTATGTTGTCCCATTCCAGTGCCCCATGTCTGAGGAATGAAACAATTCATCTTCCGTCCTGTTTGCATGGAGAGCCACGCAGCTTTGGGGAACAAGGTGACTTTTAGCACTGCATGACTTCCCAAGGAGCGGGACACTTTTTAGTCATCCCTCTTCTCCTTAATTCCATGGTTTGCTCTCAGATGGATGGGGACATGAGTGGGTGAATCACGACATTTAGAGGTTTGCGGTGTCCATGGGGAGCGATCCAAAAGACACACTCACACACACACACATACACGTGCTCATTTCTATGACCCGCATCTGGGGTCCACATGTGTCTTTGTGTATATATGTGTGTGTGCGGGGGGGTGGGGTGGCAGTGCTGTCACCCTGATGCATTCTTCCCTACACAAACATGGCTGAAAAGTATTGCAGTTCAGGATACTACCCCATGGGAGACCTTTCTGTGGTTATAGCTGTGGTTGAAAGATGCACGCAGATGTGACACATGCATACTTTTTTGAGGAGGGGTGTTGTTAGAGATTCACTCTTTAAATAATCACAGGGAAATAGAGTCCCTCAGATGAAAGGACATAGTAATCTCAGTGTTGCCCCCTTCTGGAGTTGCAAGCAGAAGGATCAGAGCTGCAGGTCCAGGTCTATCACAATTCCTTCAGCTGTAATGTGCATCTTGAAAAGGTCAGCCTCTAAGATCATGTAATCATTAAAAATTAAATTTAGTCCAGACTCAGGGTATGCATATTTATTAATTAATGAACTCATCAAAATTAATGTCTGACCTTCCTTCCTGATTGAAAAGAGAACTTATTTTTTTGTAACAGGAAAACACAGTGATACTTACTCAAACTGCATTATTTTTTGGTTTTGTATAAAGGCATTTTAAACAATCAAATCTCAAGATGCAACTTGGGTTGTGAATACAAGAGTGCTCGTTCAAATCTGAATGTCAAAGTAACATTTATCCCTTCTTGCATTGAAATGATATAGGTGTGGACCTTGATGCTGTGGAAACACAGAACCATTCCTAAATGAACACTCTCTTCCAGTGCTGAATTCCAGAGGACTCTTGGTGTTCTGCAAGCCTTATTATACACCAGGAAGAGAAATCATTGACCCCGTGGTTCCGTGTCAAGTTTGTAAAAAAAAAAAAGAAGATCTTTTTATGAGGGAGTCAAAAGTACAGCCCTCTCGGAAACGGTTTAAGACCATCACAGGGTCGTGTGATGAGCTCCACACCTGTGCAATGCATCCCTGGAGACCTGTGCACCTGCTCCATGCTGTAGGCTTCCGTGACTGGTGTAACTGTGCGGCTCTGTGCAGAGATACAGGTTACTGCTGAGGACAGCAACTCTCTACCACTTCTGCCTTCTGAGCTGTATCATTCTACTGAAAAAAAAAAACAGGTGGAGAGTTCACATTTTCTTGGACAAGAAAGTGGAGTTTGACCATAGAATATCGACTCATTCTGCATGAATGTGATTTAGGGGATCTGATCTGTCTTTATTTCCCAATCGAATTCATTTTAGTCAATGGCATGTGTGACTTTGACACCACATCAAACATGCCAGAATTGTGCCATTATATGCCCGGTTAGTATTCAGATCTTCAAGTACTTCAGTGGTCAGGTATTTAATGTGGCACCTTTGACATTGCTGCTTTGCCAACCTACCATTAGGTCATACAGCAGCTATGTAACTGGCTATGTAACAGCTATACAACTGTTTGCAATGTAAGAAAGGCAGCTTCAGCAAAAATATTTACTTCATTGGCAATTTCCTGAACAAACCACCAAATGTATGTCCACATATTGCTACATTTTCTACAAAGGATTTACATTTTTTGTTTATTTCCCTGTTGGTCCACTGGTTTGTCAGTTCTGTGTAACCTTCTGTAATTGTCTGTAAAGGACCCATTTCCTCTTGGAAGTAAAACTGGAAACTAGAATCACCTGAAAGCCAGGCTGTGCGAGAGAATATCAAAAGTTGATTCTATCAGGAAAATAACAGAATGTTGTTATATCACGATAGGACATGATGTGATGTTACACTTTTGAATTTATCATACAACTTTGTTGTTAGCGTAATATCACTAGTTATCAAAGCACTAAGTGATGGGCCAATACATTTTTGTATGGGTTTTTTGTGTGCACTGATAATACTATCGTTCCTGGGACTGTACTAGGTGCACTACTGTACTTTATTAGCTCTGGATTGGAGTGAGTAAATGTAAATGCAAGTGCAATAAAGATGATGTTAAAGGAAAGCAGACAGGAAATTTACCCTTGCATCCAGCTAAAATGCAGCCTTGTATCTGATTCATATTAAAATGCAAGTGTTGCTTTTTCCATGTGGACTTTTTTCATTTTGATGCTCACTGAACTGTGTAAGGCAAGAGCTGAATTTGACTGTGACTCAAATTCATGAACATATGTTGATTGAATTCAGGAAAAGATCCATGTGGGATAATGCATTCAGAAAAAGGTCTAGGAAGAGTCTTGTGCTTGTTGTCATGAGTGTATTGTCACTGAACTCTATCTGTTAAGACAGCTGACAGACTCTATCAGTTTCAGTGGTGACCATGTGTATTGTATCTGAATCAAATTCCGTTTACCAACATTTTCCCCTCGTTTTGAGTAACATCAATGCCACTACATTTATGGTGGTACTGTGGGACTCAATCACTGAAATGCTGCAGGTCCTGTTTCCACTGAAATCATTTCGCTGCTGGACATTTCCAACCACAGCCGGCGAAAACTCACGCCATGATTTGACAAACTGGATATGTCTATGAAACCAGGAAGGATACTGGGAGGGAGACACGTGACCGCTGCATCCAGGATTTGTTAATGTTATTCAGTATGAAAGCATTGTAGGAGAGGTATGGGCCACAGATATGTACAGTGGTGAATACAAGTTCTTTCACAACTGAAGTCTCTGTACATTGCAGGTTCCCAGTGACATCATAACATTGCAGGAACATTGTACTGTCTCAACAGTGTAACTGGCTACAACATGTGCTCAGGGCTGGCTTTAAAATAGTAAATGTAAAAGGCTGGAATACTGAAATATTATCAGAGGGCAGTGTTCTCCTTCTGTGGGAGATTCTGTGAGACACTGAGATCTCCAGTGGCAGGTGAGAGCTTGGTCTAGCACTCTGGAGAAGCACTGCTTTATCTGAAGAGCCAGTAATTAATTTTTGGCCAGCCCGCAGAGAGGGCTTGTCCGTTAGCAAGACTTCAGCCCTCACACCTGGGATTAATTGGACTTTAAAACCAGAAAACAATTAATGTTAAAAGGCCTCTCTCTCCTACAGTCCCCTTAGACGACCGCCAGTCTGTCCACAGATCCAAATTACACCCCAATTCAGAGGAGACTGTTAATCTAGCTTTTGGAACTGTGCCCTGTCTCCAGCCTAGAGCGACCTGGTGCCCGTGGGGGAACTTCCTATGCACACAATTACCAAACTGTAATCAGCCTGACTGAGGCACTGTAACTGATGAAAAGAGGGAAAAAACAACTTTCCTGTTCACCCTCAGCTCTAAGGACCCAGACAACCAGAGAGGCAAAAAGACAAACAGGCAGACAGATCAAAAGGCAGGATTAAGATGACAGAATCCTCATCAGAGATTCTAAAGCAAAAACCTCCCCAAGTAACAGCATTCCCAGTAGAAATAGTCGTCTGAGACTGCGGAGACAGCATGGATCATGCATGGCACATGCACCAAGACAATTTTCATGAGGAAATAGCTGAAATGTGTACATGTGAGTTCAAGTTTTTTTGGAATTGACCAAGAGACAATCTAATATTTTCAGGTACATTTTTTCTAAATACACTCCAATCTTTTAACCAAAAGAACATAGTAACAGCATCCTACTAATCACACTGCAGGAGAGATGTGTTTCCTCTGCAAAAGTTCTTTCTGAAGGCCCTGAAAAAAGCCCAGAAACAGGCTTTGTTTGTGGTCTGGGCTCTCTATACACTTCACCACTCTGCACCACCTGCATCATCTGTTCAGGTTGAAGATGTTCATTATTACGCTTCTCTTTAGTCCTTCTGTAACTAAACACATGCGTTCCTGCTTGCTCCTGTTCAGCCACATCCAGGGCCAAGTCACCCTCCACCCCCATCACACCTTTGTGTAAAAACAACATCTTTCAGATGTGCTGCCACTTAAGACACCCAGCTTGTCTCATGGATAGACGGACAGTCTGTGAATATATACATTGATAATTATCCCTATTCAGGAAGAAAGCCCCTCTTTAAAAGTGAAGCCCTGATGAATCTGGCAGGGGGAGACAGGAGGTGAGTTGTGTGATATTTTCTTTGGAGAGCTTCCTGTGGAATGCATTCTTCAGTGCTGACAGAATGGGTTGACAGTTTTAAGGTGTTGAATTGCCCAGATTTTTTGGGGGAGGGGATCTAAAAAAAATCTAAAAAGCTTTTAATGTGTCTTTTAGTCTCTGGGTAGACTTTAATTGTCAATTAGTGTCAGTGTCAGACAGTCAGAGCAGAACATGGCGGGACCGAACCCAGGATAGCTTACGGCTATGGCCTCCAAAAGCAGAGAGGTTTATGGGTAGAGATAGGAAACACGTAACTCTTGTATAGTTATGTAACTGAACAGACAACATGCTAGGGAAGAACTCATTGACCGGAGGTCATAAAGAGGGGTCACAAAAGGTCAGTTTCAGCCCAGATCTATTTGTTCATGACTGCAAACATTTTAATTTAGTGTTGCTTTTTTCAATACTTACACATCATCATTAATTTAGTGGTAAATGATATTAACAACAAATAAAATTGGCATAAAGCAATATGACTCTCCTCCAAGGTCATTTCCAGGTAAGGGGAAAATTTGTTACAATGACAATAAGGTACGCAAAGAATTGTTGTTGAGGAGCTGACTTTCACAAGATTTAGGTTCAAACAAATAACCCGTTGCTACACAAGCCAGTATGATGCCTTTCCTGAATTACAGCACAGGTCTCTTTGTTTCTTTGTTTCTTTCTTTCTCTCTTTCTCTCTCACACACAACACACACACACACACACACACACACGCAAACTGGCTTGAATTTAAACACTCACGCCATGAAGTTTATTAAAACATGTCAGTTCTTCTCTATGAGGCAAGTGAAACCTCTGTGACATGCCAGCGTTTCATGGCACCACACAATGCAGGTGTGGCATCCTGTGAAAAAGCAGAAGACACTTGCCAAAGAAAACTGGTTGCTGGCCGGCTGGTAAGGTCAAAGTCATTTTGCTATTTTGTATGTTATAGAAATAATCTCCCATAATTGCTTGTTATTCCAGCCAACTTCAAAGTGTGTGTGTGTGTGTGTGTGTGTGTGCGTGTGTGTGTGTGTGCATGTGTGTGTGTGTGTGTGTGTGTGTGTTTGTGTGTGTGTTCTCACAGGCATGTGTCTGACAATGTGTGTGTGTGTGTGTGTGTGTGTGTGTGTGTGTATGACCAAGTGAGCAATTTAGACAGAGTCAGTGGGGTCTCTTTTTACAGGCCTTGCTCAGTCATGTTTGGCAGCAGTGCTTGAGTGGAAGGGAAACCCAATCCTTTGCTGCTTGGAGTTCAGCCCTAATAAAGGAAAATTACAGTTTTCCTTAAGGAAAAGACTTGGAAACAGGTCCTGTTCTTTGCACGAGTGTGTGGTGTAATTACGGGTTACACGACATGAATGAAGCAATATTTCATACAAAGATGGAAACAACTACATCCATATGCCTGGTAAACCATAACCAAATGGGATCAGGGACAAATGCTGATATGCTGTAGTGATGATAAGATTTATAATTATTGTCCTGCATCTGTCCATGAATATATTCATCATATCTTTCTCTAATAAACAAAATGATGATCAATAAAAGAGACAGGATGTAAGACTACGAAAACGATAGATGATGACAGTAGATGGTAGCTGTCTCTGTCTCTGACAGTTGATTATCAATGACTAATTGCGCATGACTATAATTTTAAGTGTCACCAAGTGCAGGGTTGGCCCCAGCTTGTAGAAGATAAAACGAGTAGGCCTCCATGCCTCAGTGGAACTCAACGTGAGATGATTCAGTTCCACTGCAGATAAATTATAACATGCCAAAGACACTGGAAGCTGGCAGCTTATTGGTGAAACAGCCATAGAGAACTTCAAAACTGACCTTTTATGTTCATGTAACAGTGCTCAGAAATGGTACAGTGGTGAGAGGAGTATTTCAGTCACAATCACTGACCAAACCTTAACATGTAACCAGAGACACTTCAAAGCCCAATATTCCAAGCAATGTAATTTTGAATGATCTGAATAAATACAGCATGACATAGTGTAAATACACTGAGATTAAGCTAAGTCACAAAAGTGAATGGGGGAAGGAAATGCATGCCAATGCTGTATCTAATGGCAAAAAATCAAGCAAAACTAAGAGAACTGATACGCTAAGCGGAAGGTTTATTTGGGAACAGGGAGTGTAGTGTAACGCACAGTAATTCTATAGCCCAATCCGCAATGAGATCAAACTAACAAAAAGATCAAATAATGGGAGGAGGTGGTGGGATTCATAATTTGTCACTATCTTTTAATCATGAGTGGGTATCGGGTCATGGCAGGTTTCCAGGTGAAACTGGGGAAACATGGGACGCATCATGGCCATCGGCACCGGCAGGATATGATCACAGCTGAGAAATGTCTCTCCCTGTGATTTATCCTGACCCAGCTGCACGGGTGGCACACAGGCCCCATGTGAACTCAAATGCAAACAAAAGGGGTGAGCTTTTTTTCAGTAACACCATCCCATGCTCAGAAATTAACCTGCGCATTCTACAAGAAGAGACTGCCTGCAAGCCATTGTCAAAGCTGGTATCGGATCCTGAGACGAGGGGTGCTGACGGCCATCCAAACCACAAAAGGTGCAACATGTGGACTGAGAGGACCCAAAGAGTTCTTCAGTTTCGCTGGAGGCTGTGATCGTCAATACACAATAGGATTCGAAATATCTGATAGCTCCCTCACAGTCAACAGAGGCTTGCCACACACTTCATCACTGCACTAATGACGCATTCACTGCCGCACACTTTGAAAATGCACCAATGTTCCACTCAATTTTACAGACCTCACCAGTCTATCAATGAGCTATTTACTGTGATACTAAGGGGAACGTGGAGACTTCAGACAAGATTGGACTGAGGGTCAAGATCCAACCAGAGGCACAGTGACTTTTCCACTGTCCCCCTGGCCTCAGGTAATTTGTCCCAGGTGGATTGTGTGGCAGGGTGGTGTAGTGGGTATGTAAACAGGCTTGGAGATAAGAGGGTTGTCATCTGAACTCGCTGGCAGGGTATTGCAATTGAGCAAGTTGCTTAAAAAGGATTACTTTTGTCAACATCCAGCTTCATGCATGGAACATGCGTAAATGTAAGCTATGTAAAAATAAACCCCTGCGTCATCCCAGTAATTTAATAATGTAACCTTAATTTAATATAGTTTCATGTTCGCTACTGATGTCTTCCAAGCATTTTTTCCATGCTGTCTAACATTATGTTTTTAATTAGAATGAATCAGCTGTACATCTTATTTTGTGCTTTGACCAAAATTAATCTCTTAGAACAGAAGAATGAACCTTTAAAATCCTCACCTTTTTAAACTGTACAAATGAAGTTTTGAGTGTATGAAGAAACATGCAAGGTCATATAACCACTGCAATAATAATCCATAACTTTAAACAAGAGAACATCATTCACACATGCAGGACAACAGCAGTAGCATTTTTCAGGTCATCATGTGTCTCAGATAAAGACACAGAATAGGGCCCAACATTAGGAATTCACATTGATGAATAACGATTCTATGTGAAAGGATGATCAGTGAAAAAGCAAGTACAGCACTGTACCTCAGTGCAAATGCAAACAAATCTGGCATGTCCCCTTTTTTACATTGAAATAATTATGTAAAAAAATTCCCAAGCAAGTCTCTGAAATGTTTGAATTCCAGGGGATGTAGTTTATCAGACCATTTGGAGTAGCATTAACATGTCCAAAGCGGCCATTTCCCAAGTTGTTTAGCTCTGCAAAGCCCCACAGAGCAACGCAGACATGCATAGTACGCACATACATTTTATATTTCCTCGTTAAAATGTTTTAATTGTTTCTATTTAAGTTTCTGATGTAATTTCCAGTGCCTTATAGCCGTGCTGAATTGCATTGACTTTGTCAGCCCTGAAAAAAATGCCAAGCTGTGTCTGGGATGTGTTTTAAACATTAATGCTTTTCTTCTGAAACAAAGGAGAGTGGGGCAGATGAGGGTCAGATCACCGTGGAATATCCCAGTGTCTCAAGTTGACAAGGGACGTACTGTAGAATACACTGGATGGTGACCAAAAGGGGTCAACATTTAAGGCTAAAGAATACATCCATCTGCTCCAAATATAGACCCCCGTACCTAAAGTGGCCTGACTTCCCTTAGAAGGCAGGGGCAAAACAACGGAGGAGTGGACGAGCGCAGCTCTCAGTGTTACATATGCCAAATTCTCTCCCACATGCCCACTTACTGTCAGTGTCATTCCACAAAGCCCGAGTATAGTTACCGCTCCGCAGAATCGTAACGCCAATGTTGTGTCCCTGTTAGCCCACAGGGGCCTCCTGAAACAGGAGTGACCAGGTGGAAGGGCTGTCCCTTTCAACAGGATTCCGAACATGACCCCCCCCCTGCGCAATTTATTGTTGGATGAGCCATAAGGGCATGTATCTGCTCGCAGGGGACAGCTTTGCTGACAAGGACAGGGGGATCAAAACATAATACACATGATGCTCCCTGCCCACTGTCATGACGCCTGCGTGAGAGGGTGGGATTATGGGACGGAGGCCAAAGGGTTGTACTAAAAAACAGATGTTTATCACCTCTGAGGCAGACGGAGAGCATGAAAAGAGATTCATCAGGGTAGACATGATGTTATTGACACTAATTGGCCCAGGGAGGTGGAAGAGGGAGGGATGAAACAGCTTTTGGAATTTTCAAAGGCATACCTCAGATGACAGAGGCAGAGAGGAGTGAGGTAAAAATGACAGGCTCAAAGAAAAACAGCAACTTTTTGCTTTTAAAGTTCAGTCAAGGTATTCACACACACACACATTCAAACATACATACACATGCACACATATGGTGGTGCTGATATTGCACTTGCAGGCTGCACTTCTCTCACTTCTATGCATTCAGCTGATAAAACGCAAAGATTCACTCCCAGACTTACCTATTACAATAAGCCAGATGTATATAATACATATTTATTCTTTAACTGAAAGATGCAGAGTTCTTTATCTTTAAAATGCAATAATATTAACAGTAACACTTATATTTACTAATTACTATTTACTAATATAGCCTTTCCTGAGTCACTCAAAGTTTTAATCAGTTCGAAATGAGAAAGTTCAGAATTTCTCCACTCTAGTTATGTATGAGGGCTTATTATAACTTTATAAGTGTACATATTCAGAGGCCTAATTTGCCTGCTTTCAGTAACAGAAAACCCTGATTGAATGTTACAGGCATTACTTTTTAATTTAAAAGTCAATTAATAGCCTTTTAAGTCAGATTTAATTTCTTGTAATAATGGAAAATAGTTTAATTGCTGTTTGCATCTTCAGTTCAAAGTAATTTACCGCTTTCATGAGTGTTTGATTTGATTACATATTTTGTGCAATGCAAGCCATTTAATCATTCTGTCAACAAGTTTTTTTTTCTCTGTTTGAATGGACTGAACTGAGACGGCTGAGAGTGGAGAAAAGCGGGAGTTCTCTCACAGACATTTACACACACACACACACACACACCCATACACACCATGTGAAACTCAATCATCCATCTGTGACGGGGAAGCCCTCTCATATTCGGACACTGACCCCTCCTGCTGCCCTCTCAATGTCCCACAGATATCCAGAAAAATGGCTGCACAGGACAGAGAAACAGCTTTATGAGCATCTATGATGAAAAACCACTCTGTGTGAATTCACTTTGAGGTCTGGATCAGAGGGAAGCTGAGATAAAAGAGGTCCAAAAATTCCAGCTGGATCAAGCTAAAAAGCTTGTGAAGAGCTAGTTCCAGGGTGTACCTTCAGGTCCACACTAATTCCCATCACGGCGCTGGTCACCCATTGCTGCTGCTGGGGACTTGCAGTGAAAAATACAGATGTGTAGTTTCTTTGGAACCTCAGTTACTTAAAGACAAGTCGCAGCAGGTTTGAGCGCCTCCTCCGTGGACACCTGACACACAGGCTGGTGTGATGGGTGTTCCGGCCCATTTTTGGTGCCGTCCTGCTGCTGTGATTCCGAAGCCAGGGGAAGATGTCATGCAGGAAGCAGCTGTTGTGTGTGCTATCTATGTGATCCCTGAGCCATACGGGCTGTCCTTTATAGCTGCTTACCTCACAGAAGCCGGGTTATGAAAATATCAGAGCTGTTTGTGCATGCGGCCATGGGCCGAGGGAAGCTAAATCAAGAGCGTGAATGAGATCCCAGAGGCAGCGAATCTGCTGCATGTCTCTTCCCCAATGATAGTGATTATTTTTCTCTCAGCCTCAGTCTTTCAGTCTTTCACTGACAACTCTGTGCTCAAACAATCACATATCACCCTACAGGTAGAAACAATGTGGTGTTTGGTCAGTTGACAAGGCTGATATTGCATGTAGTTAATTGACCTGTTCTATGTGTGTTTGTGTCATAAAAATGTGGTCAGTTTGACCTGATCAGTTCATGCTCAGTGCATCTAACTGCTCATTGTCTTTGCTCTATACAGGCACCTATTCACTAGTTGTGTTTTTCCCAGTCTGTCTGATTCACAACCAGGGTTATTAGGGAGTGGAGAAGAGACATGATAGTGTCATAGAGTCCTGGACATGTGAGTCTGTTCGTCTGTTTCTTTTCTGCAATCAAAATGCCAAAGGCCTCTTTGCTTTCAAATGGACAATCTGCTTATAAATGCCTCTCCGCTTAAGGGCTCTGTGTGTGTGTGTGTGTGTGTGTCAGGCGGGGGAGGGGGGGTTGCTGGGTATATCTGCAAGGAAGAGTTACTTTCTATATCAAGATAATTGTGTCAGAACAGAAGCATTATTCTCAATTATCTGCCAGGACTCCAGGAGCAATGAAGAGAGCAATTACAGGCAGTGAAATGTGACAGGCCCCAGAGTAATGCGAGAGACAAGGAGCCAGGCCCTGTGGAGGAATGCACCATGCGCACAATCCCTTTCACAACCTCTGAAGAACATCAGTGCCTCAGCCGGGTGTGTAGTTATGTGTGTGTGTGTGTGTGTGTGTGTGTGTGTGTGTGTGTGTGTATGTGTATGTGTGCACATATGTTTGTGTGGATGTATCTAGGTATGTATGTATGTATGCATGTATATGTGTGTGTGTCTATTTTTGCATGTGCATGTGTGTGTGTCTGTGTCAGTGAAAGAGAGAGAGCAGCTAGTTCACATTCTGGCTGCACTGGCATGTCTCAAATGTCAGCTCCCAGGAACTGAAGACCAGCGCTGACCTTGTGACCGTTTGGTTGCAGAGAGGAGGCCGACTGAGGCCACGGCTACCCCAACCAAGCCTCACCCCGTCACCCTGCCTTGGACGTCACTGTGGCTGTGCGTGTCCTGGGACCTGCCGCACCTCCGGACGTCAACAGCGGTTAGTTCAAGTCCACTCAGAGCCAATGGCAGAAGGGGTGAATGGCGATTATAGATAAAGGGAACAGCTGTCTGTGGCAGGGATTAGGAACTTGCACGCTGTTAGCATGTCCTGTGGGCACAGTGTTAACACATTTACAGCTCCCCTGGGCAAAATTAACCCCTGGAAGGGTTCTGTGAGAGCTGGTGGTGACACGTCGCTTTGGCAGCACAGGGCAGAGTGGGAGCGGGACAGGGTGCAGCATGCCATCATCACGGACGTGCTGGGACGGCCCGCAGACAGACACATTCAACACATGCCTCTCCAAGGGAGGCAAAACAAGAGCTCCCCAATGGTATCCCTCCACTAATGTGTGCCATATTCTTTTTTCCTGACCAGGAAGTTTTTAGCCGGGAGACATTCTGCATCTGCATCCCACTTTCACATAATTTTTCATCTGTCTTCTTGAAGTGAAATTTGTCACACACTATTCAGAGGATAATCCCCCTCTAGTCACTCCCCACCTGACCCTCACAGCTGTCCCATCCTCAGCTGTCTCTCAGGGGCCTGTGTCTCCTGTGAACAGAGGCATATGTGTGGATGTGGAAACTTTGCAGTGCTCAGAACAGAGGTAGGAACTATGTGGATGTAATTAACACCTTACTGATGATGTGTTAATAGCATCCAAATGTGGGCAGGCTGCCAAAGTAAATGTTTGGAGAACACTTATTCCCCCAACTTTCATCAGTTTTAAATCGAACGAACTGTTCCAGCCTTCCGCTGTTTGTTACCCTCTTCTTAGATTGGGGGTCAGCAAGTTTTTTGATTTTTCGCCTGTTAAGTTACAATAAAGCATGTTCCTAATTAAGTGAGAGGAAGTGTTACAATTAGAACAGATTGCATTTTCAGTCAGGGGATGATAGTCTCAGGATATGGGCTTGTGGTCACTGACAATGAACAAAAAGTACAAAGAGACTCATTTCCACTACAACGCTACAACTGAATGCACTATGAGGAAGACAGGGTGTATACTTCAGAACTGTCACGATAATTAGATCTTTGTCTGTTGCCATAGAAACAACTTCCCGCCAGTGAAAACATCTAAGATGTTACCTCTGGTTCCAGGGATTTGAGCCATTCGCATTTTCCTGGTCTCTGCCCAATTATGTTTTGATTGGCGCCAAGATCACTTCTACTTATGGTGAATTATTCATTGATTTGCAATAATACAGTTGCAGATTATGTCCATAATCTACTCTTCACTGATTCTCATGCTAACACTAAGCTCTTTTACTCTATAAGCAGAAGCTACCTATTAGTCTTCAATCACATCTCTGTGAAAAGCACTTTTTGTACTCTTTGTCTTTATTTTTAGGACTTTGTCCTTTTTCAGAACCTCTTTTGAAGTTCTTTAGCCTTTGTTAGTTTCTGAGTGTTTAAACTGATATTTACTACAAGAACAAGTTTAAAGTTTAGTTCATAGTGAGACATTTCTTTGTGTTCAGAGATTTGGTGGCGCACTTGATTTATGGCTGTAAACAACCAAATTTTACATTTTCACAGGGCTTTTTTCACTCAAACTGGTGTGGGGTCCATGATTTTACATTTGTGAGAGAATGACAGGGACATATATGTAAAGACAGTTACACTGTTGACCATTTTCATGTCAGGGATCCTTGCCTAAGGAGCCTGCTGACCTGGCTCCGGTCATCAGCAATGTGACTCATCCTACCCTTCTTGACCTTTGGAGAGGTCTTCTCAGATGCTTCCATTTCCTCTGGATATACGCCTGGGTGCAGACCAGGCCCTTTACCCATTTAAACACCTTGATTTCACCTGTCCCAGTTGGCATGGACAGCAAGGTGCTGTCCTAGACCACTTGATCCATCCCAAACTCAATAACCCTCTTCCAGTGCTTATTGGTGGACTCCAGCAGTCTAGTTCTGATCTGGGCCTTGTCTGGGTGTGCAGTTCATCCAGGCTGTGGAGAAGCTGGCCAACACTTCTCACATAAAATAAGCAGAAAAGAGCAAAGGTTTTTTTTTTTTTTTTAAAAAATAAAACAATCATTTCAAAATCATAGCAACAAAGAACCCAGCCTACATAAACTGACAGCAGGAACAAAATGAGCTCCCCTAGTGCTCCAACCACACCTGTATTTAATAAGTCTTCAATTAGGCAGGTGTGGCTTGTTAGCCAATAGGCTGGTTGCCATACAAATTACAAACATGTGAATAATTAACAGTCGGTCAAATAAGATCTCCTATTGGTCTGTTTAAATGATAGCAGAAAAAAGGCCCTTGAAGTTAATGATTAACACAATTAATACTGCTTCTAGCAGGTGGTGAAGGCTCTCCTTCACACAGGCGCTAAAGCAATCCTGCATCTAAAAATGTGTCCTAAAAAGTGTTCACACATCAAGCTGACAGTTATGACTTACTTCTCTTTATCCCCATTGTGCTAACATCAAAATACCATACGTGGATGAAAGGTCAGAAAGCCACGGGCTGAAATGACATCTCATGTACCAATATTTCTAACAACAACAAAAATAAATAAAAAATATATATATAAAAATATATTTTTTCAAAGAATTGGAGGAGACAGTTCTTGCCTGCCTGCAATTTATACCACTCTTTGTGGATACGCATACCATTGTGTCGATCTCTAGTAATGTTAATGTCTAATTAGTGTTAGTTATTATCTCTGCGTGGGGCATCTGTACCCACTACCTTTTCGAGAGTTGCATTGATGATGATTCATACATCATTATCCTGCACATACTCTTTGCAGCAAAGGTTGCAGAGGAAAAACAAACCATTTTCTTAAATCACACGATGAAATATCCCACCATTAAAGAAAAAAAATTAAAAGCAGCACCTCAAAGACATTCAACATAAAAAAGCATCTCTCAAGCAGTCCCAGCAAGACACCTAAAAGATGTCTTCTTCCACATTGTATGCTGATGGACAGCCTGAGGCACAATAACAATGTGATTCCTTTGTTCCTAGATAAACAGAATATTTTAGGAGGCTTGATTGTTAATCCGTCTCTTCGAGATCTACAATAATATGGGGAAAAAAACAAAAACTAAACCAAGATAACCAAAGCTGCAAGACACAATGGCAGCATTGTGCATGATGCCCAGTGTTTGTGTCTCTGTCTCTCTCTCTCTCTCTCTCTCTCTCTTCTCTCTCTCTCTCTCTTTCGCTCTCTCTCTCTGCAGGCAGCATTGTGGCATAGTTGTTTAGTGACGGGGTTTATAAAGTTTAAAGATTTGAGACCTAGATTTTGCCGCTGTGGTAGAGGCACCTGTTTGCAAGATGCTTAAGCCGAATTGCCCGAGTAAATATTCAGCACTACAATAGGTAAATAATATGTAAAACTGTAAGCTATGGAAGTGGCCATGGGCAATGGAGACTGCAAAGCAAATACATGACATTTAAAACCAGTCATTTCAGCCCATCTACATAAAGTTCCCAGAAGAAAATGCATGCCAGTGATTAGCTGAAAGGAAGTTTTCATCCCCAGAAAGGAAATTCTCAGGAATATTGTAGCACTAGGAACTTCCCAACTCAGTATAAATCAGAGGATTCAACACATGTATTAACATACATTAGAACAGTTTGCATATACAACAAAGTATATTGTTACAATTATCATATGTGTAATTTTCTGAGTATGTTATTATAATATATTGCAAAACTGCATACATAAATTGCATATATTGTAAAATGTATCCTAAAAATATATAATTATGCATCTACTGAAATGGTGACTGCATATTTGTGTTATATGTATGTGTACTGCACTGTAATGTACAGGGTATATTTGATACATAAAAAATGACTTCTATCTTTAATGTTATAGTTTTTCATGTTTAATTTTTTATGAAGAAGGTTATATTAGCAATGTATCTATCAAAAATTCAAATGAATTTATACACAAGCAATGAATCCAAAAACAAATAAGCAGAAAGCAAGCATGACATTTACACATCACTGAATAACTAAAATGATATTCAAATATTCAGATAATACGAGAAGCATATAAGATCTCATATCAGAGCAACAATTAAAAAAAAAGATTTGACTTTGCTTTATTCCAAATCTGCTGATGCGGGAAATGAGCGTATACAGACTGTTCTCATTCAATCCTATAAAGCCGATGTCCATGCTCCCATAATGGCCATGTCACCTCCTTCATTCAATGAAATTAGGGGTTAGCCAGCTGGATGGGCGTTGGGGAACATGTGATGAATGATCGTTTAATATGAAGGCATGGCGTCAAGCTCTGAAGTGCCTCGCTCAGAAGTCTTTTCCCAGTTAAGTTTTCTTTCACCTCGTTTCCTCCGTATCGTTGTAAAGTTGTTTTCAGGAGACAAAGTTATCAGAGTGATTTATGACTGCATCCTGTCACCAGGAGGCCTTAAGCACTTGAACAGTGACAAAAATTGACATTTGTGAGATACAAAGAGCTAATGTATCAGAAAGTACTGCACTCACATCGTTAAAAAAGGTGTTTTTATTGTATGGCAGTTTCTTTGTGGGAGATCTGTGGCATTTCTCTGCTGTCAAATCAAATGGCAGGTAATAGATTCCTCAGTCTAATGGAACAGGCCTGTGTTTGCCACTGCAGGGACTGGACTGTTGACGCCATGCCCAGGAATGCAGTAAATCTACTCCAGGTTTATCTAACCCAATTTCACTTATTATTTTTTATCAAGAGATAAAATCAAAAGCACATCATTTTGTGGGAGTCCCTGAGAAAACAGAAACCTTTCAAAACTTTTAAAAAGGAAACAGATTAAATGAGAGCTGTAAGTCTGTAAGGTCATTTCCAGTCTACACTTATGCATGTAAGGGTATAAGCAAAAATAATTTGCAAAATATGTCATATATATTTGTTTTTACTCAAATTTATTTTTTTATTTATTCAAATGGATTCCATACATTTCATCCTTTTCTGAAATATGTGCCTTTTCTATGCAGAGGTCATGTGTGTAATCATTTAAGAACCTCTTCCCTTTTGTTTTAATAATCAATTCAAAATGTGCCCCCGATGGATATGACACAGAAGGATAACACAAAAAAGACAGCTAGAAAAAAACAGAGGTGCGTATCTAATTAAAAAGAATGCACGCCAGGAAGCCAAACCAGACTGTTGTGCTCATGCAGTGAGGGACTACATATTGTCAGCGTTAGCTCATGTGAGGCAGGGTGCAGTGGGACCAGTGGGAGAGTCCTGCTGAGAGGCTTCATAAAGGACTCCACCTGGTACATAACTCTGTTACAGTTTATATAGGTTTATATATGCCGAGCTGTGTATTAGCTTAACACACACGGCAGACTGGACACACATAGAAATGCAAATACACATGGGCACATGCACACAAGTACACCCACACACACACACGCTTCGGCACACCAGCATGCATGCACACCCACATACACATGCTCACACACACACAAGCATACATATGCATATTCACACACACACACACACACACACACACACTCACTCACGCACATGCATACGTATGTATGCATATGTGTGGCACACATATACAATATGCATACACAAAAACTCTCACACACACACATCCATCCAAATGCATGCACATGCACATACAAGCACATACGTGCACATGCAGACAGGGACACACTCTCCACACACTAGTGCCAGACTGCGAAAACACAAAAGAAGATACTCTTCATGCCGAATGTCTTCACAACGATTTCTTTTCCATGTGTGACCTTTGCCCTCCGAGGCAGTAAACACCATAAATCTGTGAAGCCAGCTTATCTGTTAAACAAATCTCTGCTCCACATGCCACCTCAGCCCCTGAGACAGAAGGTCAGCCATTTTGACAAGGGATTGGAACCTCTGTCTTTGTTTATGCTGTGTTTCTGAAAGATACCTGAATACAATAAAAAGTTTTTCGTCAGGCTTTCATATCTAGAACGATGACTGGGAAGAAAATACTGATCTTTTAATAAAAGAAAAAAATAGGGAGTAGCTTACATGGTACTTCTACTTTTTACACAATTTCTATTTGTTGCTAACACACAGATACCAGGGACTCCATAAATATGTCCATGTGGTTTTTTGATGGTAGTTACAGAATGGTCTATTTATATTTTTATCATTTTATCATTATATCATTAACTGTGTTAATCCCTTGCATTCTCAAATCATAAGATGGTGTGAGTTTCCACCGGCGTCTTGATGACAATTAAAAAAATAAATAAATTTTTACGAGTTTGTTTTGGTTTTGTTCAACAGAGTAAGAGAGAATTTTGAACTAGTAAATTATGGAAAACAACTGTACAATCAGCTTGCCAGGAAAAAGAAACAAAGACAATACTCAGGCGTGACACAACTAAGAGCGTGCAGTTGTACGGTGGCTACCTCAGTTAGGGTATCACACCGTTTGCTGTGTACTAGTCAAAGATCTTGTTCAATCTCACTGTAAGACCCAGGACAGTAAGCATTTATACAGAGGCATTATAGAGTCCTAAATCAGAATTCTACCCAGAGCTGCAAAAAAGCGTGAACCATGAATGAATCTGTTTTTAACATAACCATAAATAAATGATTTTATGTTACAAGACATTTACAGAAAAAAAATATGCTACAGTGGTGTGTGGGGGAGTTTGGGGAAGGGATGTAATAATCATATCAAGTGACCAAATTAATTGTATTTTGGAGGGAAATTGTATTCATATTGAAAAAGTCTAAATGTAGGGGAGATATTGATTAAATCCAGTAGTAAACCTGTGGAGCCTCGGGTAAGTTTGCTCCAGTGCTCTGTGACAATCACAGACATGGGAGTCTTTGCTGTGTTTTTACACATTTTGGGGGCATTTACTGTATGCTACCAGAAATACAATTAGCTCGGCTTTTAGCTGAGGCTCTCCTTTAATGTTTCTTCAGTGGGAGTAATCACTACCTGTAGTAGCGGGGAACCTAAAGGGTCTGCCGTCAATTCTGTCAATTCCTGCAGCCTTTTGAGCTTAATTTGTATTGTATTGTGACACTTACGCAGACCATTTATTCTAATGGCATGCTTTTCTCACCAGTTTATTAAATTGCATCCAGAATTGAGCTCATGAAGAGAGATGTCATACATCAACCAGAGAAACAACCCTTTCATAATACCACAGACTTTCATTGTGAGCAAAAACCAACTGAATCGTTTCACGTGATATACAATTTCACATAATCCGCATTATAATATCAATGGTATGGTAATAATAATGGTATAATAGTGTAATTGATCATGTTGAATTACGGCCTGTGGCCTGCTGGCTTCATTATCCATTTCTTGTGGCTTGTTTTCACCTGGGGGACAAAAAACATCAGACTATAATGGCAAAGGCATAGCACACCACTAACAGTGGGATGCTCTATGCAAATCACAATAAAAATTTCCATAAATGAAAATGCATGGAGGGAATAACAGGCTCGTTAAAGAGTTGAGTAATCAAATCACCGGAGGTATGCTGGCAGTCATTTCAGTACCTCGACCAAGAATCCCATTCCGGCTCGCAGTCTTTCAGCAGCGGCTAAATGAGGCTGTGAAACGGTCCAGCATGCATCTCTCAGCTTTCAGCTATATTAATCCAAAGAAGTGCACCTGCCAAATCTCAGAGAACATCAAAAAAGAAAATACTCCAAAAAGATTGTGTCCTCTTCAACATTCCCCTTCCCTGTACCACGTCCTTCTGAGTCAAATGAGCCCTTTAAACGTACCCTATCACATTTATTGCAGTGGAGGAGGGTCTGTGCCCTGAAGGCCAATGGCTTCAGGCTCTACGTGCTGGAGATGAATACACCGCTGCTGGATGGAAGTCTTTGGAGATCGAGGTAGCGCCAGCACAAATGTCCAAATTCTGCATTTGAACTAACATCTGAAATAGGTTGCTGAAGGATGGGAAGATTAAAAAATTCTATTTTACAGTGTGCTACAGATAGATTTATGCTATGAAGATATTAACATCATAAACTGTTGATGACAAAGCCAGACCCCTATAATGCATGCTGGTCAGACACCTCTGGGGAGGTAGCAGTCTGTACTGAAGGACCTCAGGTCACTATCCAGGATTTGAACTGGCAACATTTTTTGCCACAAACTCACTTCCCTTATACTCGTCAGATGTAACCAATAACTAAGTAGTGACTAATGAATCAATCATTGCAGGTGACATTCAGAGATCAGGGTATTTCCCATCTGATTAGAAATAACCTTCAGAAAGCATGGTTCCTCAAAGCAGAACTATGAGGACAAACTTCTAGAGCTTAATTAAAAGCTGTTTTTTCTTGGCTGAGATTCGTCCATAAAAAATCTTGGATCACCAACATACATGCGGTTCTGTGTCTTTAAACTTCACTAGAGACCGCCAGCCAGTCAGTAAACAGCGCAATAAGAACGACATCACAATGCAATAAATGTTACAGTTCTAACTGTGAGCTCAGAGCTGTGTGCAACGACAGGCCACACGACATTTGTGCTCATTAAACTGCATCAGATTAGGTTTTTTCTGAGTCAAAATGGTTCAGCTACACGCGCAGCGCACGCTCTGACAGCCCACAGATGTGGCGTGGTGTCAGAACACTGCCACGGCACGGACCTTGCCTCCAGAACGCAAAACACCATGAATGGCAGAAACAGAGGGAGGCGACGCTCATGGGAGAAATAACCTTTTCCCGCTCGCTTGTTAGAGAACGCAAGCGACTGATGATGATTAGGAGATTAATTGCAGATGTCTGGGAGGCTCAGCTGATTGGAATGAGGGCGGGAGCGTGGGCTCCAAAGCCTCTTAATTAAAATGAATTAATTTAGGCAAGCATTGACAGATTCACTGAAAGGGAGAGAGACAGAGCTAGAGAGATGTAAATGCAATCCCCACACCCCATAGTGGCTCACTATGAAAATATTTCAAACAGAGAAAGAAATTTCTGTCACAAATGTCTAGGACATAAGTGCGTTTGTAAATTCATTGATCCCACTGACACAACTGGCTTCCCGCTCACAATGAAATAACAATTAGCATCATTATGACTGCTCCATTGGAAATATTCAAATTACTGAAAAAGAGGATCTACCTGTGCAGCAGTGCCTGTGTGGAGTTTTCTTAAACACCGAACCCTGTTGTGAGACGTTTGACATCCCACTATAGCTGTTCGTTTGCCCATGAAGAAATTGTTGACAAAGAAGAAAAGTCTTACAGCAATCAACATTAAGATCAGCCTTTGTCTTTTCCTCAGGTCTGACATACCTCACATCATGTATGCAATCAGTATGTGTACTCTACCCCCCGGTTTTTTATTTTTTGCAGTTTTTGGTGACATGGCCTTCAACAGTGTTCATATCGGGTGTTGAGTCCTATGCTTTCCAGAGAAGTACTCCCATTCTGCGACATTACGTGCATTGTTCCACCTCTACTCATCAGATGTGCGTTCATTTGCATTTTCCCCAGTGGCACACTTGACGACATGAATATGAATGTGCACTGATTAGCCTATTGTGTGCATGGATTTGGAGTGCACATTGGTGCAAATTAATCGCTCACGTCTCGTGTTTAGATGTGTTTCCCATTCTCGAGCATCCTGTGCACTGTCTCTGTGTATGACATAAAGCAAAGACAGAAAGCTATAATCCCTGGACCCTTACCCAGCAATAACAGATATGAATGTTTTAACAGGCTACTGTCTCCAAACTAATGGTTGGCTAGTTGGTATGAACCATACTGCACAAAACATGTAACCAGTTCATGTAATCAGCTGCAATTTGTAGATGGGGATAAGCCTAGCCTATACAGAGACGACAGACCCCATGCTAACTGGAGTGGATCATTCATTCCACTTAATGAAATAGTGAATGGTCTAAACAGATGACACATAGCACCTCTCAGGGTATGCACCTGTAGCAGACTGCTGCTTGTCTGTCTTGTCGACACGCTGGTGTGTTGTAGCTTAGACCATTCATTTTGCCATGTTACAACAGTTCAGCAGGGTCTAGTATTGTAAAAAGTATTGTAGCAAGAATCTTCTGCCAAGCTAAGAGGCCAGGCCTTCCAACACTGCAGCAATGGTGCTGCACTGTGGAAGACCAGGGTTTGGCTCCGAGCTCTCAAAATTAAGTGGTTAATATTAAATTTTACACTTCTTGCTTAAAGCAGGGTGCTTATATCAAAAATCTTTTTCGACATATGCAGTGGATACTGAGGGTATTGCAAATACTATAAGAGGGCTGCTAAACATCAGATCACTGGCTAATAAAATAATTGTAATAAAAAAAAAATGACTGCCACAAACATGGATGTCCTTGCTGTGACTTAGCAGTTATTTAAACCAGAGGATGATATGCCTCTGAAAAAAATGGCACCAAGTATTTTCAGAAACTTTTCAGAAAAAGCCTCCTTTCTCATCTGCCATATATGACATCCTGCTACCTTTTTTGGGATGAATGTTAATGTCAGCACAGAACACTCTGTTGACTTTCCGCTCCAGATCTGAAATCTGGCACAGTTTAACCTTGTAAGGTTTTGTAGACTATCAGGGGAGTATTCAACATTTCTTGTAGAATCCAGAGAATTAAATAAAACCAGAGGTTCACACAGATATAACCCTGTTTTAGGAGATAATTATCATTTATTCCAACTGAACGATGGTTCTTTCAAACATGTTTTTCAACTCAGCCCTGAAGGTTTTGTACAAAATTTAACTGAAGCTACTTACATGCAGTTATACCATAGCTGCTAGTTATTTATTGGCCAATACATGCACAGTTCAACAGCTTCAACTCACCATGTTTGACCAATTCTTTATTAAGTTTGAAAGAGCAGTAACAAATGTCATATTCTATGATGACCATTTCCATTGCCCCCCCCCCCCTTTTTTATCTGCTGAGCAGTGAACCATAGCAGAGATATTGTCCCTGGGTGCCTAGCTGTCTTATATGCATGAGACTGAACTGAAGGTGAAAACCACACATGCCTTTGATGGAAGGCTATCTGTAATGTACAGTGTCTCATTGATTGCATAACATTTCATTCAGATCTGTTTTGGCAACAAAGTACAACGCAGGACAAAAATCCAAATATTTACAAAATCATAATAGCTTTTGATTGCAGATGCACAAACAGCATAGCTTACATGCCCCTGAACCAAAGAAAGCAGAAGAGCAAATGAAACAGAAATTGAAAGAAAGGCAAAGAAGAAGGACCGATAGTTCAGGTATGCATTTTAACTGAAGGAATGAAAGGAAAAGATTAAATGTTGAAGGACTTCATTCAATTACTGAGCTGTTCATCACATATTGCACCACACCTTAGCTACTCAACATTGAGAAACAGCAGCTTACCAATCACTTCAAAATTAAACCTATATCTGTAAAGTTGCTTTGTGACAATTGTCTTGTAAAGAGTGATATACAAATAAAATTGCATTTAGTTGAACTAAACTTAATTTGATTTTTTGCTCACGGTCAGAATATCTGCCGTGTATTCTGTATACGAACTCTATTCAGGATTCATGTCTACATATGTACAGTATATGTGTGTATGCATCTTTGTTATTGCTTTAATGCAATGCCAGTTTTCCAATATAAACATGAGCGAAGAAGCCTCATCTCCTGACTGACACAGAACAAATGATCGTCCCCCTGTTTGTGCTGCAGAGCTAAAGAGCTGGGAGTTCCTCGTGCGACCGCGGCAGGGTCTCTGAGTTCACCTCCTGCCAGGGTGCCTTTGTCAGACACGACCTTCTCACACGCAACCTGACATATTTATTGGCATCACTGGGTGGCGAACACCTACGCAAGAGGCAGTGACACCTGAGAGCAAGATGCAGACATGATTATCCTTCCTTATCTGATCCTTCTGCACCTGACTCAGGGAAATGTATCCGCACGCCAGTTCACCTCTCCACTCAGGTTCATCAGGTTAGCCGAAAACAAACAGAGTGGAACATAAAAATTCTGTCTATAAATTACATACACAAGTAATCTCTCTATCTCTTTCTCTCTCGCTCTCTCTCTCTCTCTCTCTCACACACACACACGCACACACACCCATCTGCATACGCGGTCTCATTCTCTGCTACTTCCAAACCATAATTGCTTCTTTGTTACCACAATTACCATAGAAATCAGTCACAAGTGAGGTTACACACAAAAAAAAAATCTGAAAACAAAGACATGCAGGCCATGGGACTGTGGTTTTAACAAAGGGAGTGGCAGTACTATAGCTGAAAAAATACAGAGGGCACCAGAGAGCTTGTGGAAAGATTGCCTTTCTGTCAGTAGAACGTTGCGCCTTGTGCTTCATATCACCAGAGTAAAAATTCAATAGGGAATAAAAAGCTCCGGAATGTCTGCGGTTGATACAATGACACAATCACTCACATCACCAACATTTTCCCTCAATTGCACAATTCAATTGGCTACTGTTAAAGGGAAAGTAGATCAGTGAGGGCTGTATTTATGAATGATCTTTTACCCTGTCTTCCTCTTGTCTTCAGAATAAAACAAAAACTAAGAGGAAAGTTTGGTGTTATGTGAGTGTGGTGAAAGCGTGAAACTTTTATTGTGCAAACATACAGTCCTGGAATCAATCAAGATTGATTTTTATTAACTTTGGACAAAAGAGTCAGAGCCAGAAATATGGGTGTGGGATTTTTCCTACCCAGGAGTGTACACAACATGGGTGTTTGTCTTTGCGGTTGCTGTGTATGTCTGTGTGGTTTGTGAATGTGTTTGTGTGCGTGGTGTGCACGTGCATGCGTACGTGAATGTGTATGTGTGTATGCGAGTGTGGTGTGTTTGTGTGTGCGTGTGTGTGTGTGTGTGTATGTGTGTGTGAGTGTGAGTGAGTTCTACTGTAACTCAATACATGTCACCCCACTCTATGAGCTGATGAGCTGAAAGCCTGCAGAGTCTGATGGCTGACACAGACACTATTCTCTATTGTTCATCTGCAGTCAGGTTGGCAATTTGCAGGGTTTTCTGGCATTGGGCAGAGGATGAGTGTGCTACACAAAGAGTAATAAGATAGCAGGTAAACAGCCTTTGCCTAGATACATAACTGACATGTGCATGCTCTCTCATCCTGCCCTGTCTTGTGAGTGTCGTACTACAACACACAGCTCTGCATCTGCCCTATACCATCAGGCCCTCAGGCATGTCTAATTTGATGCTGACTGGTTTCAGATGGCTGTTGCTGACAGTGGACAGTGTAGTACTGTGAGTTAAACCAAAATAACAGCTAAGTAAGCACAGAGATTAAAACAGCAGTTTATATACTTCATATAATTCATTACTGAAAGAGCATGTCTTTTTCCTAATGCATAACTAATGCACACTGCTGTAGATTGCTGATGCTGTCTCATCATTTTCATATTCATTTTTGTGCTTTGCATTTCAGCAGTTTCTTGTACTAGTTAGTTGTACTATTGCCATGACCCTGATTGTATAGAATGATGCCTGAATGTTGCAGTCAGATGCGAATGCTGTTGAGGATTGGACAGAGTGGAATGGAACTCATACATCAGACCACCTACATTACAATAGAGGCAAGTGTATAAAATACTCATGCCAGAGGTTGCCTACTATGCACCACCTGAAACTAATCAAGTACTCAATGTCACTGCAGCCATCTTAGCATCCAAAAACAGCACAGCAAAAAAAGTAAAAACGTCACATATGGCAATCCATGGAATTTGTTACACATTGCCGTAGAAATGCATTTGCTCTATGCAGTGGAGCTTTACAAGAAAACCAGAAACACAGTACTGATGTCTTTTTGACATCACACAATGTTTTCGCATGCTCCTCTTGGGCCTAAACCGATTAAGTGTATCAGATTCTACACCCGAGCTTTATGGTTTTCACACATTTCTGAGAGTAGACAGGTGTTTTGTAGTCAGTAATGATATGCCTTTTTTAAGGCAGGGTGGAGAGCTGGTGAGGATGGCTAGGCCATGTGGCACAGAGGAGGGGAGATACATGGGAACTTGGAGCTGAGGGAACGACAGCTCTAACAACTCGCACACTTATAAACCAATGAGATGTAACCGTCTGCAAGGCTCTGGAGAGAATAGGAGCTCTCCTGGTGAGATAAACAGGGATGGCCCATCAATCAGCCCACAGAAAGGCAAGGGCGGACCAGACTGAATGGCCAAACCCTCCAGGAATGCTAGGACGCCCTCAGACTAGAGAGGCTGAAGGAACAAAGATGGCAGCGTTCTCTCAAGGGGAGCACAGTCAAGGATTAAGTAAAAATGAACCCCTTTGTAAAAAGAGGACAAAGTGAAGGCATTTCATGTAACGGGGGTAAAGTCCGAGAAGAACGGAGGACAATGGCACAGACACGTCTGTCTGGACTGAACACTCTGAGATGGATGGGACCACCAAAGGTGCATTGATATCAGACATACAGATGAATCAGTGATTTATTAGCAAGTGACGTACATCTCGTTGGAATGAGCACATGTGACCCAGTACACAGCACTTTAAAATGGCCAAAATACCATTTAATGATGGTGTTGATAACTTTGATAATCCATGACCAAGCATTGAGGTTGACCTCACCCCAACCCTCTAGTATGATCAACAGTAGAAAAGACAGTGAATGATGTTCTCTCTATTATTCTTATGATACTGTCATTTTTTAAAGTATTTCTATTATCGACAGCCCTGAAAAGCTGACAAAACATCGATCAATTGCATTTTGTCCATCGTGCAATGATTACTATTGCATTCCTCAGACAAACTGAGCATCTCAAAGAAACATATTTCAGGAAACCACACCAAATGCCATACCTGTTCTAAAACTTTTATGTTTTTTAACATTTAAAGCAGAATGTTTTTAAGGACCACCTTTTGTATATTATAATTTTACAATATTTCCTATTATTTATGAGACCACAATGTCAAAACTCTGGAAAACTGCCTCTAAGAGATGGACTGTATTTCAGAGAATGTTGTAGAAAAGAAGCCAGTCCCTGGTGTTTGTAAAAAAATATTCTGAAGAAATTAAAATATGACTTTTTATCATTTGTATTTTATTTTACATTTACAGAATTGACCGTGTTGCCATCTGAAGTAAAAACATTCCCATGATGACACACAATAGTATGTCTTGACAGCCACCACTGCAAATGAATGTGAACCAAAGGAAAGAAATCTCTGTGTGTGCCATCAAAAAGGAGCTAACCATCTGCATTACTCATCAATGAACAGGGCAAAGCAGAACAGACATATGAAACACCAGTGTCAGAAGAATGGGAAATCGGGGGAAAAGAAAAAGCAAGGAAAAAGAAAACAGTGGTTCTTGCTTGAAAGCTAGTGACAGCGCTAATTCGGCAAATTTGGTTCAGCTGTGGAGGCTAAGTGGGCACGTCCCACTCTCTCTGTGTTCCATGAGGAGCAGGGCGGAGGCCAAATTCATCAGTGAGCCTGGCCAAGGGAAAAATCAGTCCTCCAAGAGGAATGATCAACTCACTGCAATGTTTTCCAATATAAAAATACTCTCTCCCACAGGCAATGTGTGTGAACTATGGCCTCTCTTTCACAAACGCACACCAGGATTTTAATAACCTACATTTCATTTTCATCATATTGTGACATTTTGTATTATATTATATTATATTATTTGCATTATATGTCTGAAAAAAGCCTTTTTAATGAGGCCCAGGTTACCTAATATACTCCATTGCAGTCCAGTAAAATATAAAGTTTTATTTCTTTAAGGGGTAAACTCCCTTTAGACACTTCAGAGTCAGCTACACATGGAGTGGATGTGTGATACAACAGGAAGCCCTATTCTCGTTACTCTGTTCCTCCTCAGTGCCATTATGTCCGACCTCATGGACCCAGACAGAACCACAATGGTCCCGCTATATGGAGCCTACAGGCCTGCAATGGGAGCCACAGATCTTCTGTTGTATCTTCGGACATCTCTATATGTGCTTCCTGGTTAGCTGGAGTACCTGCTTGGAGAGATGATCAATTTGAAACTTATTTTAAAAATCATGAAATGTATGGTGACAAAAAAAACTATTTCCTACTTCCAGTCTTTTGTTGGTAGAAAATATTTGTCTTGGTATTATGTCCTGTGAACCAGCATAGATACAACATACAGATGGTTGAAAATGATATTGATCTTCCATTAATTTTTCCACACAGTTTCATGAGCAAAAACAAACGAGAGGCACTTTAATTTAAAGCTCCATATAAATAATAAAAAAGCTGCAGCGAGGCTTCAACAGTGTAGGTGAATGAATGGACAGCTGAAATGAGTTCCTTTTGAGAGATGCAGAGTTTGCATTAGAAGAGAATGTTACTGCCGCCAGCATAGAGCTAGAGACAATGAACCCTTCCAAACTACAGGGATATTTCCAGAGGTATGTGGCAAATGCTGCAAGTTTTCCATGTGCCAGCACTGTCTAACTGCAGCAATTGCCTCACAGGTACAGTCTAAAATAAGTGCTGGCACAATTCATTTCTTGTGGTGAATGAAGCAACTGACAATCTATGTACAATTAGTTTTAGCATATTGTATTTGTTCCTGGTTGCAGAGGTGGAAAACCCCAGCTTCAGAAATTAAAAGTCCTACCATGTATTTGTTCTAGCCATTCACTAAACAAGGTGATTTCACTAATTAGCTCCTCTACGTGGCTGAAGAGTTGTGCTAATTAAATTCAACTGGTGTAGTGCATGGGTGGAACAATTACGTGGCAGGACTTTCTGAAGCCAGGGTTTTCCACCTCTGTCTGGTTGTAAGGGAGGCAAGGACTTGCTAATTGTTCTTTTTTCATCAAGCATGTACATCCTCAAGGAATAATGAATCTATGTTAATACTGCTGTTGACTTCAGAGAAGTGTTTTATTCTCCAACTGCACCAGACTTCTGAACAACACCTTTTGAAAAGGTGGTAGAATGCAGTTGACCCCACCTGCAGTGGACACATCCTTGACACAGAGATTAAAAATTCCCCATATGATTGTCCCAGGACAATCTTGTGTCACTAGTTAAAGTCTAAGTTTTAAGTGATGACCTGGTCAGAAAAAGTGATACCAGCTGTTAATACTGTGAAGACACACTGGACATCACTCCCACATCTGTGCTTTGGTTCGGTAATGTGATTCATAAAAACTGAGTGACCTGAGAAGTCAGTTGAATTCTGTGACAAGCACCGTGACCAGACACCCTCTGACTTGGTAAAGAAGCAGAAAGTTTCATATTCCTTGAGAACACAAGATTGGAGTCCTAAAATGGGCGAGTGGAGCTGGTATCAGGTACCCCCAATTAACTTGTCTCAGTACCATTTGATTTGTTGATTTGATTGATCTCAGTACCATTCTATTTGTTTACCCACCATGCAAAAAGTGCCGCCCGAGGGCCGTAGTCTCTCCAGTCACAGAGATTCTGCGGCCTGGCACTGCTCTTACACCACTCAGCAAAGCCGGATAACTCTCCCCCTGGGCTGTTTGATTATGCCCCGAAACAAAAGCATTCCGCACGCGCTTCATCACCATTAATGTGTCACGCTGCACTGAAAACACAAACACATGGCGTGCACCCACCTAAAGAGACAGGTACACACACAAGCTGTGCCATTATTGTCTGCTGTCACCATGGAGACGCATGATTTGCGGGTCACGTCAATCTACAAATGGAGCAGGGATCCAAACGCAAAGGAATAAAATGCCTCTTGTTGGCAAGTTATCAGTCCCAACGCCCTTTCTGTTTACTTTCTTTAATATGATCCACCAACAACAATAATAATCGGATACCACAATTGTGTTATGATGTTATGTATTGAAATGTATTGCCTATCCTTATGACCGAGTGTGCATTTTGACACTCATTCTTCCTTGGTCTTGCTGGCATTGCATGTTAATTTCATGCAAACTTATGTCAAGGGGTCTTAAGTGCCATTCGCTCATCCAGCAATATGGAACAGAATTAATGACTGGAATATGTACTTTGGAAGTACGTCAATTTTAAAATGCTGCTAAAGAGGTGTTTGGAAACCCGAGGTATTAATGTTGAGAAAGTTAAACGAACGGCTCATTTAGCGCTCAGCGTGTTATGGAAAATGGGCCTATGCACAGGAATGAAACCAGACATGATGAAACACCATATCTGTGCCTTTTTAGGGGCCTTGCCTTCACTGTCATGAAGGGCACTCTCCCCCTTTTAATGGGAGCGGAAACGTCAGATAAAACAAACAATGTCCCTTTATTCAAAGGTAGACAGGTGACCGCTGCAAATGCCGAGTACATTTTCCCATCCCACTGTGGTTCAGGAAACCGAAGACAGCACAAGTGAGCCGACAGCTGTTCCCAATCCAGATAATTGCCCATTATTTCAATTTACAGAGTGCAGCAGAGCTCATGAGGAAAGCAGATGTTAGCGGAGCAACAGTAGGGCAGGTCGGCCACTGTCAGACATAAAAAATAATGCTCATCGTGTGTTGCTTTATTTAGAAAAATCATTTTTTAAAGCATGCTTCTAAATTCAGAGCTGTAATTTAATTACAAGCCATTACGGTTCCTTAGTAAGAACATTAATCCTTAAAAAATAACGTGTCATGATAACCTCTTGTGACTTAGTTGTCTTTGAGCCTTTTACTCTTTAGAGGACTGTTCATCTGACTGTATTCACTGCAAAATTGACAATAAAGAATTGTGGAGAGGAGCGTGGCTGCATTGCCGGTGTGGAGAAATGACAGCCATGTTTTCTTACATTTACATTTATTCATTTAGCAGACGCTTTTATCCAAAGCGACTTACATAGGTTACAGTTCTTACAATGTTATCCATTTATCCATTTATACATCCATTTATACAGCCGGATATTTACTGAGGCAATCATGGGTTAAGTACCTTGCCCAAGGGTACAGCAGCAGTGTCCCAACGGGGATCGAACCAGCAACCTTTCGGTTACAAGTCCTGCTCCTTAACCACTATGCTATACTGCCGCCCCCAACTGCTGTTGCCATTGGGGAGACATGTAACCACTTTCAAAGTGCTGAACTGTAAACCCCAGACCGCTTTCCAGTAAATCTAAGAAAATACTAATATTTCCTTCATGAAATCCACTATTTGAAATGTGTGATTCACTATTTAGGCTGTGGGTGATGCAATGGAATGGAGTGGAATTTTACTGTCAGCTTTTGTCTTTACAGCTGTGTGATGCCTCAAGGGGTGGTGCATGAGTAACCTTCTGTGCTCCCATTTTTTTGGCTGTTGTTGGTCATTCCTGCTTTCTCCTACAGCGTGGGAGGGTTTAGGACCTGGGACAGCGGCAGCCTCTCTGACAGGCACCTGCACATGAGAGCCAGATTGCTAATCAGTCCAGCTGTTACTTGTTGCTTTCATTAGGCCTGGTATAAAGACAGAGCCAACAATGTCTTTGAGTCAGAAGGCCTGGGTGGATATAGCCATTGTATACGCTAGGTCTTTGCCCACCCCACAACAGCTATAAGGCTATCCTCAAAACCACCGCGGGAGTAATATTTTGTTGAAATCTGAATTTGGACGTTTTCTTCAGTTTTATCATGTTGCGTTTTGTCTCAACCTGCTGAGGAAAATAAAACAGTCATTAGGCCCCTTTAAGTTCATCATTTATTTGATTGTTTTTGTCCAATTACTGTCTGCATGGTGGTCACCCCTACCACCAGTTGCCTTACAGATAACCATTGAAAACTGACTAGCAATGTCTGCACATATGAAAATATATTTCCATATTTGTTGAGTAGATGTCCTTATCTAGAGCAATGTGCAATGCTTGCATGTCATCCATATATAGCAGAATACAGTATGTACTAAAGTGATTCAGGTTAGGTACATTATTCAAGCATACAACAGCGGTACACCATATGGGAATCAAGCTGGCTGCGTTTAGGGTTACAAGCCCAACTTATTATCTCTATAGCACACTGCTGCCCCTGAAATGATTCCTGAGTGATGTGATTGGGTAGAGGAGCATGATAGTGTTTATTGCCCCTGCAAAGAAGAATGAACATTCTAAGGGCTTGGGATTATATAGCTGGGTTATTCCAGGGCTGCAGGCTAAATGTTCATCAGGAATATTAGCCTCTTTCACCATTGTCATGATTAGTGGTAGGGGGAAATAAAGTCATATTTCACCACTTACAGTGTCTGTTGTGAGTCGTGGGTAGAAAAGGATGAAATGCAGAGAGAAACCTCCATGGGATTTCAACTGTTTCATTCTGCCAGTGCTGGTGGGATGAGGTACAGATGGAGTCTGAAGCCCAATTCCCTTAGTTTATCCAAGCATGGGTATCCTTTGGTGAGGTGCTTCTGTGTGAGTTGCCTCTATATCCAGATCTATCTGTTTTCAAGCTTCTTCTCTTATACTTATTCCTCTCCCCATCTCCTTGTCTTCCCACCAGTATCCGGCTTTCTAGACTTATTATCTCTCTCTCCAACCATGCCTCCATTTATTTTACAGTGGATGGACATACGACACCATGAGAAACTGGTGGATAACAGTGAGAAACGTGTGGAGGGGTTGGGGGCACAAAAAAGAATATATGTAAATATATATGTAAAGAATATATGTAATAAGTATGTAAAAATATTTATGCATACACATGTAAGATTAGGCGATGTATAAGGAGCTAGGAGATGACTGCGGTTGGGAGAAGAATTGGGGAACAGAGTAAGCTGTGAGGACATGAGAAGGACAATGTGCTCCATGTGCTTCTCCATGACTGACTTGTGTGAAGTGGGAATAGTTAACCTGGGTGAATCCCGGAGACACTTAAAAAAATATTCTTCACAAAAGAAGAGGACTGCACAGAGATTTTTTTTGCTGTAGAGCTTATTTTATTTACATTTTCTTGATTTCATCTGTTTGAATAAGCAGCAAGCTACTGACAAACTCCTTGGATTTTGTTAGTTAGTGCATATGGGGTCAATGAAACCATCTGTCACCAGCCAGAAATAATTAAAGATGTCACAGTAAGTTGTGAGTTCTTTAAGAATCTGAAACCTTGCATTCAGATACATCTATCATCTGCTGTATTATCTTTTGCAATTTTGTGACTGCACTTTCCTGCTGCCAGGAAATCCAAAACCCCAAATTTGAAGGACTGATTTAAGACAGGAGGTTGCTGCAGAGTCAAGGGCCTCTTTATGTATACATCCAAAAGGCTATGTGTGACTGCACTCAAGCCATGTCCATAATGCTTGTCAGTTCTGTTGTGATTAAGGGAAAATATGATAGCCAAATATTACCGAACTTGCCTTCCTACCGTTGCTAACCGAGCTTCAGTTTCATGGTGACATCAGAGTTTGGCCCCAGTTCTCCAAGACAATTTACAGAGACAGTGCATATGTGCTGTCATCTGATGAAACATGACCATACGCTCCACAATAAGGAGCAGCTTACCACGCTTAGGCTTAAAGCAATGGCAGCCAGCCAGCCAGGTTTTTCAATGATGAAGTACTGTATCTAAGTACAACCCCCCCCCCCCCCCCCCCCGCCAATCACATCTCAAACGCCACACATTGCTAAATGTTAAGTATATTTAGCATCCGGCGTTGTCACAGTGACCCTGCTTAAAAGAGCCTGAACCCTGGCCAGGGAACTTTGGCCCCGGCTGTGGTGCCGTAAGTGCTTAGGTTGAAAGACTGTGCATATTTTTTTGTGAAAAGATTCCCCCTCCCCCCATTTAGAGTACATTTGGAGTACAACAATTGCAATGAATCGGAGTAGTCATGGTTTCACATTTATTTGGGCTTTCATGATTGGTATAATCAAAACAATTTCTGTTTACAAACCACCACCAGGTTAGGAGATCTGCAAGGAATGGACTCGCTAGCAAATTTATTTCATCGACATGAATGTACGACAGATTAAGACAACTGGAAGATGCTACATTCAGAATAGATAAAAGACGAAGGCTAATAGATGAACACAAAACACATGCTTGACCAATTAATGCTGGCTTAGGGCAAATGGATTTTAGCTAATAGAATGGATATGGAGGGATTTGCGTCCTGCTTTTCTGAAGGAATTTCCTCTCTTGCATAAAGAACGCAATTATTCAAATCAACAGGGCGTTCCCCTGACAGCAGCTTTTCCATGCCCGTCAGGTCCTTAAACGATTGCTATAATTATGCTCAGCATGTGCCTCTACCAGCAATCATTCACACATTTATTCATGTTCAGAGTTCTGAAGCGTAATAACAAGATCAAATATTGAAAATATTGTCTACAACCCCCACCAGCATCTCTGAGATAAGGTGAGAAGAGAGGACAGAAAGGAAAACACAGTACATAACAACAAAGAAGGGAAACAAACCTGATATTTCAGATCTAGCTCTGCTTTCTATCCATCTGTGTAGAAACTATGTTTCAGACAAATAAAACACTTAAGTGAAGACTCCCCCTCACTCTATTTCATGGCTCTCTGCCCCCAACAGATTTCAATATCTGATGACTGTGCTGACCATGCTGTTTTGAGTGCTGTCCTGCCACTTCTTGTGGCTGGTTCACCAAAGACAGCCTCTGGACTGGGCAATAACTGGGCCCTCTTGGAGACTTCTGGCTGTCAGCTTGCTTCAAAGAACCCATGATGTGTGTGTAGATTATAAAATGGATACACTGTTTCCTCTTTCTCCATATCATTCTCCTTTGTCTTTATGCAGCGATATTTGGGCAGCAATTATTTCAATGATATTCCGTATCATTTTGCTCAGTGTGAATCTTGTCCAAAGACTGGAATGCAGTAGAATGCTCTAAATGATATAAACGATGAAAAAAGAGTGAGTTGGCATTAAGCGAAACAAAATTCAAAGACTTTCAATGAGTGGGTAGTTTCTTACACAGATTGAATATAACGTATTCTTTTCTTGTTGCCCACCCTCCATGGATAGATTATGACTGATTTAAACAAGATGAAAGCCCTTTGAGGTTTCAGTTGGCAACATGTACCTTTGTTGGAAGAGCGCTGAAAAAGTAACAATCTTACGGCCACACAGGAAATAGACTGAACACAAAGCAAGCAACAGTGAATGACAAATACACTGGAAAATCACCACCCACTCCAATGTAAATTGCACTACTCTGCCCATTACCAATCTAGGCAAAATTACAGCCCTGACACTGTCAGCACTCAACTGAAATAATGACCCCATTGTTCACAGTAAGATAAGATACATTTGGGTTCTTATTCCCATGCACATTGGTCTGACTCAGAAGTCTTCACAGCATCTCTCACAAAACAAATCATTCAAACCAGGAACAAAACACACTGTCGGGGCTTGAATTCCCTGATAAACCTTGTGAACCAGATTGGCAAACTGCTGAGAATGCTACAGGAAGGCTGAACGTTTTGAGTATGAGAAAATGGACCAAGAAAATTAGACATGACATACTCCACCACCCCAAATGTCACACAATAAAAAAACCCTAAAAACAACACTAGTAGAGCTAATCTTCTAAGAGCAAATTACTTTCTGATATGAAATTTCAATGGCTGAAAGACAAAAGTTTCCTTGCTTTGGACAAGCAACTATGTCTTTATGGTACTTCCTAGAAATTTCACAGGTTTTCCTTTCCTCCAGTGTTTATTTTTCGTGATCTTTTTGCTACATTCCTGCAGTAACTATAATATAATCAACAATCAGCAGTCAGACACTCTCCAACAGTAAGGGGGAATTCACCCATTGTGCAGCTGTAGCCGCGGCAATTTGGAATGAATGACACACATGCCTCTCCAGAATTCCTTTCACACCTGGAGCAGAACGACAACAATAGTCAAGGGATTCAAGATCTTGTGGAGGGAGCTACAGATGGCAGACAGTCCATTATACAGGTCTGCCCTGCATTTCTGAGACAACAGGGTTAAGGTTCACAGCACCAGGATAAAATCGACGCCTGTGATACAGCCTCTCTTGCAATAAAAGGACACGAGAAACATTCGTCATTATTTCTTTTATGCTCTCTTCACCGAGCACCCTGAAAACCAATGTCAGATCCATCATGGTGCTTAAACGAGAGGTGCTGGGGAGTTTAATGCTCGATTTGGTCAAAAAGATGGGCAGAGATAGAGATGAGAGAGAGGGGTGGTGGAGGATCTGTCTGCTAGGAATGTGGAGGTGCCAGGATCTGAATGGAAGAGAAATGGATGAGAGGTGACCTGGGGGCCAGGAGGACAGCTAACGTATTCACGGTTAGTTCTGACTGTGCTGGGATAGCTGACTGGTTACGTCATTGCTGTCTCTCTGAACAAGATTGGATAAAATGAGGCCAGTGATTTTCTCCACCTCATTTTGGGTTTTTTCATGACATTTTGTGGACAAGGCAAGTTGTGTAATACTCAAAAGATCCCTTAAGCTGTTCTGCAGAGAAAAGTATGGAGTTCTGTAGTTCTATTCAGTCTGTCCTAGCGTTTTCCAAGGTCTTCATAGTAAGGTATGGGAGCCTGATTGTTCAAAAGAGGCAAAAGCTGCAGTAAGTTTAATGATTGAGAACTGGAAAGTGTTGGTGGAAATTCTATTGCAAAGATTACTCTATTGCATGTAAAAAATTGAGTCCTGATCTGCATGTCTCCTTCAATAAAATGAAGGGGCCTGCATACAATACCCTCTCCTCTTTGCATTACTTGGCTAAATAGATCCCTCCCCCTCTGCCTCAGCTAATGTTTGGTGAGAATTCTGCTGCAGAATAACCAAGGCAGGTCCTATACCTCCATGATGGTGGAAGTAAGTATCCCCCTCATTTCCCACCTCACAACAGTAAAATATTTGATAATCCATGAAAGGTCACATTAAAAGCAATTAATACATTCATTCAGGCCCTATTTCTCTGTGTGTTTTTTTCATTATTCTCAAGTCCTCTTGTCATGGAATCAACCAATATACCACTGCCCATTCAGCTATCAACTCACAAATTTATATCCTTACAATGAGGCAATACCAATCCACCTTGAAACATACTGATCCAAACATCAGATTACTTTGCATCTCTGAGCATATCAATTTTGTTGTCAATTTCCACCCACACGCCTTTGAATATGCAACTCTCCAACTCTGTCTGAGCAGGAAAATATATACACTAATCTCCATCTACTTCTGAACATGCCAAGCCCAACCTCCTCTGAGCTCAGTGATCAATAGACAGGGGACATGCACACAGAGGGGAAGCTTCTATGCCCATTCATATTGTTGTAGCAGAGTATAGGGACTGTGGTGGATCTCAAGAGTAAATGGGTGTGTTAGCATCCACTACAGAAACTGACCTCATGCTGCCTTGCAGTGTAAATTAGACAACATAATCAATTAAATCTTAGAAGCCTTTAGTCTGAATTGTGCTAGAGATAAGAGATAAATCATATTTCTGTGAGGATAACTCTAGAGTAATTAACTCTAGAAATACAATAATGTAATGTAGAGGCCAATCCAATTTCAGTGTGAATTACCCCAGGGGCCAGATTCAGTCAGGCAGCATTTAGTTTAACCATGTAAAGCACTAGCATGCTCAAGGTGCTATAATAAACATGTATAACCGTGGTGTGAAGGCCCCTGACTCCAGTCTTTAATCAAGAATGTTTAATTGCATCATGTTTTTTCACATTTTGCAATGTTCTATCATATCAAATAGTCTGATATGTAACATCGTTATGTCAGGAAGACCTTTATTTGTTTTTAATCTGAGTCCATTGGGAAAAAAAAAAAAAGAAAAACTTTTTCCACTGTCACAAAAAGGTCCTCTTTGAATAGATAACAAATAAATTCAGAGCTGAAAAAAAGAAAAAAAAACAATGTCAGCAAAAATAATTAAATAAAAAACATGTTGAATCTTGTCAGTTTTTAGAAAGCAATGTGTCGGCCCAGGAATGTGGGCAGGATAGTAATGCTGCTCTGCAGCCTTATATTTCACAGATAAGGAATTCCCTACAGAGGCTTCCATGGCCTTTCCTTGTAAATGGCTTCTATTTACTCACCAGCTACATTGTGCTCTGGGAGGCTAGGACCTTGTCATTCTGTCCTGCATCCCACATATATACAGAACGATCAAGGGATTATTCTCTTTACACCTCCTTTTCATTAGGAATATAGAAATCCAGCATGGCCATATAAAATGGACCACATTAAATCTGCTTTAAACATGACTTTCTGATAAATACTCAATCTATATGGAAATACGAGGTACCTTTATTTTATCAAAACATGAAAATATATTACCTTTTTCTATTTGATCAGTGCCCTGGAGCTAAAGTTATGACTTTTAATGAAATGTGTGTGAAGATTTGTGCTGTTCGCTGAGCACAGAGGCGCAGGAAATGAAGGAGAGACGGCATGGAATAACTGTGAGTGACACAATGACCTTTAGCAGATTAAAGTTTTACGGTTCAAGCAGAACTCCACATTTGGAGACCTCAGCAGTTTTTCAACTTTTCTTAAAGAGGACTGTCAAAATGTTTGTTAAGCTTTAAAAAATCCCTCCCAAGCAAAATATTACTTTTCCTCAACCAGTGTGGATGGTTATCAAGAGAGGACCTTTTGGCAAATTAAAATGTACCATGTTGGATGAGACACTTGTGACATTGTCGCATAAATTGTGTTAAATTATTGTATATTGCCAAATATTGACAAGGTTCTATTATTATTATTATTCTTATTATTATTATTATTAGTAGTAGTAGTAGTGTTGTTCTTCTTGTTGTTGTTGTTGTTTTTTCATTATTATTATTTTATCATTATGTCAAATTCAGTATTGAAAAGCAGGCATTATGTTATATTTGTATTGGATTATGTTATATTGCCATAACAGTAAAAAATGGCAATGCAGCAAAATGATATATGTCTGCGGAACTTGTGGGTAAAACCTCCGACTGCGTCATACCACTGTGTTGTTGAAACAGATCCCTCTGACTTGTTCAGGAGAAAGCTCTGGATAGTTGGACCCTGCCATATTGTTTTGTGTGCATTAATTATGTAGGTGCTCTGTGTAGTTTCCACCACTAACAATTTAGCCATGTCTCAAAACATGCAGCAGTGTACTCAATGCATGCATAGCTATGCACTTCTCCTATGAAGAGCAGCATAAAAACAATGAGCTGTCCCAAAGAGTTCTACAACCGTGTGGCATTCCACACATTGCAATTTTGTTGCAAATCACGACCCATGTGTTGACCTGAATGAGGTGTTTGCAGATGCCTGTCAGAGTGAGGGTTTGAAACCTCTAATCTCCGAGATGTGATTTAGCAACATGGCAATGACTTATTTGCCACTCATAAAACAGCAGCAATAACTGCCATTCAGAAACTGGCACAAAGTACCCAGCAATTAGTGTCATACAGCATAGAGGTACTCTGACCTCATTTCTGTCTAATGTAAATAACCACTCGCAGCTCAGCTACAATAACAAAAATCAAAAGTATACAAACGTTTGGATTAACACATTCCATGCTGTTTTAACTGAAAGCAGCCATTAATCTAGGGCTTCAGGGGAAGCTGAAAGATAATTCATCTGACAATAAATGCTGCCATACAAGTGGAGTTTTTTAAAGTTTACTCAAATGTTAACTTCCTTTTGTGGCGCTCATTGCATGACACTAAAACACTACCTATTGTTTTTCTTACAAACTTGAGAAGCCTTCACTTTCACCTTTAAAATAATACAATTCTGACAAAAACAAGTAGGGCTTTTCCTTATCTTTAAATCCAGCCTGCACATCCTCAACACTTCTGTCATTACTGCCCTCTAGTGTTGTCAACTAGTGTCTTGTCTTAATCTAGTGCATTTAGTAAATTCTTTTGCACTCAACGAAGCTTGAAAATCACTTAAAATGAATAGCCTGAATTTCATTTGGTTGTTTTGGTATAACATGTACCTTCAAGAGGATGGCTGAACATGCATTCGTCCTTGGTTGGGTAACAAATCCAAGACCATTTTCATCTCTGGGGGAAGATTTTCCTTTCCCTCACACTGAGGGAATTCTACTTTTACAAACGAGAGCTTTCAACAGAAAACATGAGCCTAAGGGGAAACATAATCATAAAATGAGTGGCAGACCAACACCCTCTTTCGCGCTTTCCAAATTAAACATAAAAAAAAAAACAGAAACAGGCTTCCACTCCAGATGCTGTTCAATTGGTCTGGCACTGCTCAACATGGTCTTGGTTTCCTCTGCACCAGTATGGCTGTGGACAGAGCCATGGCTTATCACTGGCACAGAGGAGCACTCAGTTTCCCTCAACAGGGGTTAGTTTCCCTGCAACGTCCACCGATGGGTCAGGTGCAAGTTGTGGTGTCCCAGTCCCCCTCCAGTGTTCATGTCTCTTCCCCAGGTTACAGCGGCTCTTCAGTGATGGGGCTTAATGACACACAGTGAGAGCAGTGACCCAGCTCCAGCAGAGTACCCCACTTCACTACACTATGGAGACCCCACCACCGAATATTGAAGAAGCCACGTAAACTTGAACTTGACACAGAGGAAGCACATAAAGAGTGGGAGGCAGAAACAGAAAGAGAGATAGACTAGAGAAGGTGGCAGAGAGAGAGACAGAGCAAACAGAGACAGACTAAAGGTGGGAAACAGTGACAGAGTTTTGAAATAACGGTGTTTTGTGATGGGAGACCCCAGGGAGACATTATCTGCTCCTGTCACAGTCCATCACTGAGTCTCATGAGAAAAATGCCATTCCACTTTTTACATGTTTTAAACTGGAGCATTACAGCTGCCAGCAGTCCAAATATGTATATTAAAAAATAATTCTTTCCCCTGCAAAGAAACATTTGACAGAAGCTTTTTCAGGAGGAATTTGAGCACTTGGTTTATGGTTGTAGCCATGTGACTGACCTCTCTGGGTAGATGCTCTGTAAAGATGAAGGCTACAGTATATCAGGAGAGGGGGAATGAAGAAAAACAACAGCAGGATATTTCCACTTATAATACTGTCTGGGGTTTGGGAATGAGGTCATTTTCTCATTTAGTGACCTTCCTCCCTTTTTATTGACTCCGACAGTGCCGTAATGTTGTCCAGAGCAGGCTGATAAAATTCAAAGGAGAGCAGACAAAGCTAAACACATTTTTAGAATCAGATCAAGACTGGAATCTCAAAATCGCCTTTTAATTCATTGATACTAAAAACATTTTTCTTCCACAAGGAGTCTCACACTATGTATTAGGCAGATCGGACGTGTGCCTTAGTCCTAGAAACTCATAATATTATTAACAAAAAGTGTTATTTCCATACATTGATAAATCGTGGGACACACAGTGGATTGGCTACACTTTGACATATAAGGCCTTGATGTGACTTGAGGACTGGAGGCGCAAGACTTCTGAAGATCTACATTTGAGGACTTAACGTGCCAATCAATGTTGTCTACTCTCTGCACTATCAGAGTTGCTTTTGTAGAGATCAGTATACATTTCATCATATTCCAAGCTAACATTCAGTCAAACGTGGTTTTCGGCATGTTCAGATACATTTTAAAAGGGTGACAAATTCGATGCTTCCAGCTGGGCTACTTGAGGAAACTGCCAGCCAGGAACCATGGGCCAAACGAGAGCATCAGGTGGTAGACACGGCAGGTGAGGCAGCTCTTCCTCTGTGATGGAGTGAGCCTGTTTTTTCATTATCTGGGTACACGGCGGTGTGACGGGACTGCGAGACAGTGATTTATGCACGCTCTGTGATCTCATTATGGAGGGAGTGATCCGTCAGGCTGCTGCAGCGACACGCCTATCTCCCTCCTGAAGGGGGACATCCTGTAGCACATCAGCTGTGATGGAGCTGCCATTGACCCCACTTTACTAGTGCATTGTCTTTTTTTCCACCCCCTGCCACCCCAGCTGTGATGGCTCTGATAGTCATAATTCCAAGGAGCTGCTTGTTATTTGGACCCTCAGAACAAAATAGGGGTTGGGGTGCCGTGTGTGTAGTGTGTCAGTGAAAAACAGGGACCATTGTTGTCCAGTGAAACTGCAGCTTGGACTGCGCAAGCGCTGGCCATTTGACAGACAGGTAAACGAACATAGTTCACCCGAGTCCTCAACAGCTTCGTGGTTTCTTTACACGGTGTAGGGTTTCACCTGAGAGTGGAAGACTGACAGTACTCCCCCACACGAGGGCTGCCACCATGTTTGATCCCCCCAAGTGAAGTAATGACCTGGATAGGATGCCATGGGGTTTGGAATGTTATTCTTCTTCAAGGGGAGCAGAGTGAATGGGTCAGAGGAGAGGGAAGGCAGAGGGGTACTGTAGAGCGCTGCCTCTTTGTATCAGTGTTGCATTGTTGAGCAAGCAGCACTATCCAAATCAGACTGTTCTCTGTTTTGGTTTTGAACATGGCTGCACATTGAACTATCATCTGTTTTGTTTTCTTCATCATGGCATAAAACACTGCCCAGAGTTAATGCCACTTTTCTCCATACACACAGGCAGATGCCCATACACACTGCCCTAAACTAGCTTGTGATGTTATGACCACAATGTAGGGGCATGCTTGCTCTTACAGTGTTTTATTGGTTTGGGAAATATGGCCATTTACACAATTTTCATTAAAAGTAAGGTCCCACCTGGAGTTCAAACTCATGACCCTCTGTTCCAGGACCCATTACTTCAGACTTCTCAGGAACACTGCTCACTCCCTCCAAACCCCAGCACTGATCAGGCCCACTGCGACTGTAAACATCTCCAAAATCATGCTGGGCCACACCTCCCAACACCTGGTCCAACCCTCTTGTGAACTTCAATACACATGCAAAATAAAAAAAAAAAAAACATCTCATAGGCTTGTTAAAGAACCTGCCCACAAGAAATGAGATTAATTAAAGCCTTTTTAACGATGTGGACAGTTCTCCAAGGAATCTGCTCTTTTCCAGCTGCAAGAACGTTTGGTTTATTAGCCCCTCCCTTAGATCACTGGGAACCATCCTGCATCACTCATATTATTAGGGGTTTATTTCATAGATTTTCTTGTTTTTGTTAGATTTTTTTTTTTGTCAAACTATAGAACACGGCCTTGGATCTCCCCTCAGGGCAGGGCTGCCACGTGTTCCCTCTCTGCAGACTGTGAGACTCCACTCACTGTCATTGGCCCTCGTCAGAGCACGCTTCGGCCTCCAAGTGTGTTGGAGGGAGTTGAGGGAGGTGCAGGCATCAGGGGAGAGGAAGGGAGGAGCCGGTTGAGACAAAAGTAACTTGTGCATTGAAACTGAGCTCTGCCTGTGGAACTCAACATTTCATTTTCACCATTATGTTTTTTTTGTATGTTTGTTTTCTTCTTCATCTGGCGGCGGCTTTTAAATGCACAGACATGTAAAACATGATTATCGCTTATGAACATGATCACTTAGGAACGTGAAGCGACATTTGGAACAGCGATGCAAATGACTTTTTTTCTCCATTTCTGCAAAAAATGTAACCTTCTCATTGCACTGCACTCTCACCACAGAGACAGGCATGGTTTTCATTACTTTGTCCTGGGGTCTTCACGGCAGGGCTGTGCCTGTGGATAACACCATTGGTAACCAGAAACAGGCCACATCACAGAGGCTCATACACAGCACACACACTCAGTTGGAAATACTAAGGTCAACTCAAGTATTAAAGTAGTATAGTTTTGACTTTTATATATACTCTTCACATTTGTTCAGAATCTGTAACCCTTCCTTATGAACAAAATAATAAAAGTCTATATAGGATAAAATATGAAACCCAAAAGACACTTTATTAATGCCACTTAGGTCTATACATTTACAGTACATACATATTGAGCAATAAATTACGATACACATGTAATTGGATTGATGTGTAGTGTCTCTTGCTATGCATTTAGTATTTGTAGGACACATGGTAACATATATTCCATATGGACTTAAAATTGGAACCCATTTTCCATATAATACTGATCATTCTTGAAATGAATTTGATCTCTTGAATATTAAGATGTTCTGATGAAATGATCTCATCAATCATCGCATTGTCGCCAGTATAACACAAGTGAACTGCAATAAGAATGTTTATTGAATGAATGCATGTCAATGTTAAAAAAGGAGCTTGGAAGAATCCATGTCACGTGACTGGGAGTGGCCGCACAGCACCAGCGGCTGACTTAATCTACAGAGGAAGCATTCAACAGGAGCCATACAGAATCTAGCGGAGACACAAATGCCTGAGAGACACACAGAACAAACGTTTTTCAGTTGCAAAGTAAATAAATCACCCTTTCTTTCACCTTAAACACATCTACTACAGTTCACCTGTCAAGCTGGAACAAGCAACCACCCCGGTTAAACAAACGTAGTGCTGGGAGATGGGGAAGTGGTGAAAGGTGAGCTTTGTGCTCAGTCCTGTTTGCAACAAGTTGTGCTTAAGGTCTCTGAGGACAAGGCTAGCTGTGGTGCTCTGATCTGAGATATGTTACAGAGGAAGAGGTTCTTCTCGTTTGGAGTGGGTGTGGAGGTGCATGCTGCAGTTTAGGGGAATACGATGGATTTAATCATCTCTGGACGGCAGTGCTCTGTTGAACTGGTTCAAGTAAGTCCCTCCCTCTCTGCCTCAACTGATGTGTGGCGAGCAGTCTCTGGGGGATCACACAGAGGGATGCTACACATTCGTGGTCAACCACCCCCACCCTCACAGCCACCCCATTGAACACTGATTGTAAAGCAGGTTCATTGAAAGTATTGTCATTACATGCATTTAGCAGACACTTATCCAGAGCGACTTCCAGGACAATAGAATTCATTCAATTTAATGAGCAATAGTGTCAGACCAGGCTAACAACACTCCCAGACCAGTGAGTGTGAGCATAACACTATTCAAGCCCTACCACAAGTTAACAATCTGACGGAAGCCAAGTATACTACTATACAACATTCCCTAGAACAAAGAATCCACAATACAAAAAGTCATCATCATTATCACCATCATCAGTCTCCAGCTTTAGACATTGCGTGATTCTTTCAGTTGGCTACATATAATGGCACAGAAATAGAAACAGGGACCAAGAGATCAGGGGGCTATTTCCACAGACAGGAAGTACACAGGGGCTAATCCCCTGATTAGTAAACAGAAACAGAGACAGGAACCCCTTTAGTGTGTGGGTTTTGAGAGACCCCAGCTCTGTTCCTGCTGCTTCAGCATTTCCAACTGTTCCCAGGGCATCAGGACAGTACACCCAGGTCAGGTAATCCCAATTTCCAATACTCCGGGGGGAGAAGGCCAGACTGGAAATGGCAAAGGGGAAAAATGCAACTCAAACACACAATCTGCAAGTTTTACAAAGGAAGATCCTGCCCCATGAGCGCAACAGAACTCAAGAGTGTAACAGAATATGCTTCCCCAGCTCCCTGGGTTTGTCTTTGTGGCTCTCCAATGCTCCAGCCTTGGGGAGTTATGGCTGTAACATTACACAGGCATGAGGTGAGTCAGACTGGTTCCTTTACCCGATTAGCTCAGACTGTGCTGCCCAGTGTATGGTATTATATGTTTTCAGTACATTGTTTTAATAATATTACACTATTGTGGGGCAGCCATGGTGAAAAGTGATCAGAACAGCAGTGTGAGGCTGTGAGGAGGGTAGCAGTTTGGTTCAAGGATTCATGTAAGCAAAGAAAGAAACAGTCAGAAGAAAACTAGATACACTAACAACATCACCTCATCTAAGATACTTATAATGAGAAATGTGCCTAATTACTGTAACCTGAACTCAAGGTACTCCTTTTCCTACAGTATTATCCTGTTCGACAATACCACCCACGCACAACCATAAATAGATCCAAAAAGTAGCTGTCAGTCATACAAACTACCTTTATCTCTTTTTAAAACCTATTCTGCATTGCATTCATTTGCAGCTGAACACTTTCCTTGCAGTGGATTACTATTACTGACTTAACTTTATCTGGTCTAGTTACCAACAAAAGGAAGCAATGTTTGGCTTTGCAATGACCATGAAAGATAATACTTGACTGCCACCCTGAGGATATAGATGTTAAGACAGTCCTGTTAAATTGTTGGAAGTCCCACACACCCTTTTTTCTCTAACCTGTAATAACTGATCAGCAATCCACTACTCTTATATTGTGGCTAATCTCAGCATGTGTAAACCCTTTTTTATGTTTTTAGACTCATAGAATGGGCAGTTATACTCCACACTGAACAGCAGTCTAAGACCACAACTCTGTGGGTTCCTGTTGCAAAGCACCCTCTACTGGTTCTCCGCTATTATTCAAGCATCAACCTGGGAGGTCAAACAGGAAGCTCTACTTAGCTTCTGTAATCTACAGATGGAAGCTACATGGTGGTATGGCTGCTGGCAGTGTGTCAAGGGGTTCAATTAGGCTATTTGAATCACAGCATGTGTTTTATGGAGGGGGTATTTATGGGCTGAACATGATACATCAGATCTGGATTACCTTAATACAAGATGGATTCTATGCAGTCAGCTCTGTAAAGATCTTTAAATAACCGCACCCAGCTGAGTAATGACTGAGTGACGCTACCTTCACCAGCCAGGTAGATCTTGGATACTTGGCTGTCATTTCCAATAAGATCATCTGAAATCAATAGAGTTGGCCCAAGGAAATGTGAAACAGTTTCTAACAGATCCCTGTTAACAGGACCATAGAAGAGGATAGGTCAGCCCGTCCCAGAATACAAGCCATAATTTACCAGTGTCATTGTCAAAGAGCCACAATAAAAAATATATATTTTTTGAAATTGTAAAACCTGATTCATACTGAGATTATATTGAGAAAATATGGAGAACTGTTTCAGCGAAATGACAGGGACAATCTAAAATTTTGCTCAAAATGGCCTGAAGTTTGTTTACAGTGCTTCATAGCGTTTCATAGAACATGCAAATAGCCAAACCTTTAATCATTAAATTATTAGTATTAATATAGCTGGTAATAGATGTTTTTTTTTTTCTTTCCTTCACAGTCTCTTCAGGGGCCACACTCTAAGTTCTAAAAGGCCGCATGAAGCTCTAGGTCTTAGTGTTGGCCACCCCTGCTACAGAAAATCACTAAAACAACAAGCTTGTTGATACAGTTTTTTTAAAACATAAGTCTTCTTTCATTCTCCTTCCTTTTTTTTTCTTACATGTATAACATTTTCCCCTTGGGGCTCACAGAACATGGTTCTTCTGTCCCCATTTCCTCATCAGGAGTGTTGAGGGTGGATACAGATGGTAATGTATCCACATATTGGTGCCAAAGCAGAAGCAGCCAAAACAATAACTGTTCCTTTCTGGTCCATTTCCAACAATAGCACACTTTTGTGTTGCTATTTTTGTGCTGACTTTTAAATCCCAACTGAATTACATGCACCCCTGTGCATTACTCAGCCTGGCTATCTGTGACACATACAGCATGATGCTGGCTACTGTGGATTCAGAGAATGAAGGGAAAAACAGCTCCACTTCCCACACAGGCCACACCCTTCTAGGGAAAGACAAGGGTAAGATCCACTAGCTGATGGTTCCATTGCCTCAGTACCCCAGCACTAGATTACATTGCATTATATTATTGTCATTTAGCAGAAGATCGTATCCAGAGGGACTTGCATAGGGTACAATTTTATCCATTTGTACAGTTGTATATTTACTGAGGCAATTGTGGGTTAAGTACCTTGCCCAAGGATAGAGTAGCAGTGCCCCAGCAGGGAATCGAACCAACAGCCTGTCGGTTATGAGCCCTGCTCCTTACCACTATGCTACACTGCCACCCTAACAAAGAGAACTGCAGCTTCTGAGGACTCTATTTAGTTCTTGTCCCAGACGCTTTGACAGTCACCACATTTCGAGCAGACGCATCAGTGATTAATATTCCAGCCGACTTCTCTCAGTACGAGCGGCGCTGCCCTCCTGGGCCCCGGAGGATCCACACTGGTACCACCTCATCAACCGAGGACACGATTCAGGCCCTGCTTTGAGTGACAGCCGGAGTCCCGTGCTGGCAAGTGCACAATCTAGGAGAGGTTATGATTATCTCAGGAGAAGGGAATACACGGCCCATTAGTCAGGCTTCATCAAGTCTCAATATCATAGGGGAACACAGAGAAGTCAAATTTATTCATGGCTCAGAAACAAGGGATTTCAATTGTAGAGGAGGAAGGAAGGGGACAGACAGAGAGCAACCCTCTGAACATTCAGACGATCATTCTTTATAATCCTATATTTACCATATCTCTGAGACCCACTCAACTGGCACGTGACTCATACTGTAATATGCTGGAAGTATTAAAATCTTCCTGTATTAGGAAACGGAATAAATCCAAATAATACAATGCAATAATATGCAACAACAAAGCTATAACAATTTATTAAATCACTGACTGAATGAAAAGTTTTAAATTCAAGAATAAAATATTGCGCAGACACTTCTTTACGTCTTAAAGAAGAAAAAACAATTTAAAAAAATCATTGACACTTAAATTGGATTCATTTCATTAAACTGAATTTCACTGAATTCACTGGCCACAATAATTTGCAGAAATAATTTTAAAAGTGACACCTAAATGTGATACTCAAAGTTTAGGCCAAGGAGCCACAGAAGTAAGACTGCAGTCTTTTGTTTTCTCATATTAAATGTTGAAACTATGAAACCTTCTCCCCGTTCTTAGATTCACTCCCAGCACAAAAAAGAATGATCCGTCACCCAGGCTAGTCATATCCCCACCTAGGCCACAAATTAATTTCCATTCTATATTCTGTCAAATGCAGGAATGTTACTTATTATTACATCAAATAACTGTCTGCATTTTTAAACGAAGGTAATAATGATACTCAATGATTTTGGTAGTTTTGAATTCAGTGTGTATGACTGAATACTGGTACTAAATTAACAGATATACATTCAAACCCATGCTATGATATCACAGTTACATACTTTACAGCTCCATACATTATCTTGATTGTCACCGCAATATTATTTTTATCTTAAAAAGTCTGTTCCAAGGCATTCTTGGCAAGCAATGTAACACTGCTTGTTCAGGCATGCAAGCCAAAGCTTTCATCTAAGAACCTCAGTATTTGAATGCCTCATTTGAGGCACATAGCTTGAAATGTCATATTTGTAACATACCAGATGCTATCCAGGTACTCAATTAAAAAAATAGAATTATAATTAAAAAACACGTGTGTTCATGTGCTGGCAAGGATATTGGCGAAACATCAAAAAGGGAAGCGTCAGGCAATTATCCTGGATAAAGTTAAATACTCAGGAGGGGTGGGTAAATGAGGAATTTGTCAAAATAAAATATCGTCTTGCTCCTGTGAGTGTCACTCAGTCTTGTTTAACCCTGTTTGAAACACTTGTTTCAGGGATGATCACTGCATATATGATGCATAACAGTGCAACAGTGCAACACTGCATAACAGCGGGAAATAGATCACCTTGAAATGAATAGGCCTAATAAGTTCTGACTGTACTTCACTCTTCCAAAATCTGATTTGAACTTCAGAGAGGACTGTGTTATTAAATAGTTATTGAATAGACTTGACATATGAATGCCTGAATGAAGTGATAAAAACTACTCTGAAAAGCATCATCATTTATAATATAGTAAAGTGAAATAGTATATCAATTTCAGTAAATAATGTACCTAATGAGAGGAGCAATCTCTGTTTATATTTCACCAGACTGTATGATGAGCATTTTTCACGGAGCAAAAAGAAATATAAACTTGCTTCACCAATGTGTTATGTTTTATTTTAGTGTATGGAGGTCAATTTAAAACAAAACTGCAGGCATCCATCATCTGAATCATTAATTTCCTCAATATTTCATAGAGACACTCTGATAAATTACCTGTAAATGCCAGATAGTGCCACAAAAAGTAAATATATTGGCAGGGTACAAAAAACATTATGTGTGAGGTCTGGCTCAACCATGCTTTACTGATGCATGATATGGATTCTTGGTAAATATTTAATCTATTGGAGCACACAACATTCTGCTGGGTAATTCTCCAATCTGTTAAAGCCACTGTGGTAGCCACAAATACTCACTTAAAAATGTGTCAAGACCCTCCACCATGTATTTTGAAAAGGTGCTCACTTGTTGATTTCAAATGGAATGACTAATGCTTGTAGGTCACATTCTGGCAAATCAGAATCCATCTTTTTCAGCATGACTGGAGAGGACCTCCAACATGCCCATCTAGACATGAATCACCAGGCTGGAAGTCTGTATGTCAATATGTTATATCTCACTGCTTTATTTGTTAAGTATGTTTGTTGCAAGCAGAAGACAGCTGACCATTCGAATTGCTGGGGATAGCCAGGGAGTGTGGAATTCTGCATTCCAAAGCAAAGAGACAAAGGACGCCAGGCTGGCTCTGATAGTTGTGTATGGTGTTACGGCTCAAAACAAAATTATGAAAATGGTGGTGAAAGGAATACCTAGTCTAACCTCATTGTGTGTTGTGTGAGTGTACTGGAAAAGAAAAAACTCAAAAATTGGCATAAGGCACACCTCCAAATCAAAGACAGCCAGGATGAACTTATTGACTCACCTGACTCTTGGGATCTCTTCATGGACTAGGTGTCTTCTGGGCTCCACAACTACCAGAACAGTGGTGGTTTTATCTGTTTATTTATTTATTTCATTAAAAATTATAGCATTAAGGCAAAAGTCCAACTCATTTTCAGGGAACTGATGGTGAGTTAAGTGACTCCAAAAATACCGTCTTGCTAGTCCCAAGGGAACAGACGTCATAAAATAACCTAGCCTTAGGGTCATTGTAGGCCCCAAACAAATACTATCCACTGGCATCCCTGTGATGACCAAGCAATTATGAATTTTACTTGATGATCCAAAAAATCAGAGACCTGACATCTGCAAGAATGCACCTACAATGAGCACAATCAAATATTCACTCTTTCAGGATAACACACTCACTGGGTCATTCCATTGTTTACACAGTTCTTTTCTCAAAATGAAATACTGATTTTGGAGAAAAGGGGTGTCTTTTGGGAATTGCGTTACACATTTAAACAGGTTCACAAATAGAATCCCATTGTATTAAAAACACAGCGCTCGACATAACGCACCCAGCAGAAGTTGTTTCTCCATTCAGTGTGACAAGGTGACAGTTTGCAGCTCAGACCCCAGAGAGGCAGTCTGCGAAACACAAGTCTTAAAATATCAACATGCTGTAGAGACAGCGAGCCTCTCTGTGCTAAATCAACACATATTTATTAAAGATAACAAGGTGCAAACTCTCCAAGTTTCAACAGCACTGAAGGGTTCCAAACAGAATGCAGCTAAATGGCTCTACCTACACCCAGGCACTTGAAGTGCATTTCAACAGTTAGTCTTTTTTTGATCATCGCCGGAGGAAGACTGGGGAGTTGAAACACGTTGCGAGCTCCTGGGTGCAGGCAGAGACCCATTGCTGTGTTTTGTTTCGAGTTCTTGAGCACTGTTCGTGCTTTGAATGTCTATGCCTTGTTATCTGTAATAAATATCTGCTGTTTTTTTGCACTTTGTTAAGCTAGCTGCATTTAGCTCCCTTCCTGCATTTACAGAAAAATATCAACACTAAGAGTGTGCAGTAATTAAATCATTCACTGCAAGTGTTTTAGGAGACAAATTACACCTGGAGCTAACAGCAAGGCAACCATGATCAAGGACATAATGCTCTACACCAATGTTCCATGAAGAAATTTTTATTACCATCAAATTCATAAACTCAGTCAAAGAATACAGAGGTTACACATGAGAGACAGGACCTATAGGAGCCTACAGGTCCCGGTGACAAATACACTTATAAATACATCAGTAAGTACATGGGGAAATGAACAGACTTCATACTGAATACAGTGACACGCACTGAAAAAAAGCATTGCTTTGAATAGTAAAACACAGTCTTTTATTGTGGTCATAACTAGGTGTATGAATATGGTAAGATCATCTGAATAATGCCTCAGTACATTTTACATAAAGTTCAATGAATGTTAAACTTTTTACATAAAAATCTATACCTGCAGGGGTTCATTAAAATAAAATTCGGTAATACTACAACTCAGTAATGTAGGTATAATTAACTATTTATATATTCATAGGTCTCAGAAACACATAGGAATACAGCAGACTGGGCAGAAAAGACTTCATCAACATTGTTGATCAATATAATGGACTATGAACAGAACAGATTAAATAGATTTTCATTTTCCCCTTCTGTAGAAAATTACTCCAATGCATCTAAATGACAGACTTCCATAGAAACCTGCAGCTGCACAGATGTGAATACACTGCAGAGAAAAAAAGAATGGCCAAATAAAGCACTGTGGAGAATCTGCAATATCAAAACAGAGTTACTGAAACAAAAAAAAAGCACATAAAATGGCTGCAAACTGGAAATGTAGCCGTGGTCTTGCTCTTTCTCAAGATCAACAGCCTCACCCACAGCTGGTTTGGGTGCTGTCAGAAATGCATTGTGGGACGGCGAGGGACGTTTGCAGAAACGTAATGCAATGCAAGTCTGAAAAGTGACTTTATGTGATCTGGGCACTTCCTGCTCAACAGTGGCAGGGTGACATCACAAGGGTGACATCTGGACAGGAAACACCCTGTTCTTCGAGACCACGGCAGCATTGCCAGTTCAGCTCTCACTGGCATGTACAATATGTGTGCTTTATGAAGCAAGAAACGCAGAGGAGAATCACAGTATTTGTAGCAACTGCAATATTGCTCAATGAATAGTAATTACAGTGAACTCTGGTACCATCTCTAGGACAAGCATTCTACCATTCACTAAATTGGGACCATTGGTGGGAGGGAGGAAAAGACCATTACATAACCAAATAATAACTGAATAAATAAATAAATAAATACAGTACAAATAAGTCACATCATCATTTTTGTATCTCATCAGCCCAGCTGAATTCCAATCCCAGTCTAGTTGATGGTTCGCAATACTAGGAGCTTTAGTTTAATTCTATTATTTTTTACCAGGAGTTTTACATTTGAATGGAGGGGAGGACAGGAAAACATGGCTTTTAGTATCAGTATGCAAAGAAGTTTCATTTAGCTTCAGACAGCAGTGGGAGAGTGCAAAAGACAGAACCAAAATAATTTAACCATGTGTAGGATTTCATGAAGCAAAAGCTCAGGCATGTTAGAGTGGACAGAGAAAAGAAGAGAAAGAAATAAACAGGGGCATATTTTTACAGTGAAGAAAGAGGCGAGGGCTTCTGATGGATAAAGACCTGCACTAAGGGGGCTGGGCCACGCCCATCACAGATCAGACAGAAGTATAGGTGCAAGTAAAAGGGACAGCTAAGAAAAAGAAGGATACTTTCCAACTGTATGTATTAAATTACATAAGTGATACATTATCAAGATTTAAATCACGTATGTATTTGATCTGCAACAGGAAATGTGTCCAAAGACAGGGAGCGACGACAATATGAATGTTAAAAGGAAATGTCAGCAACAATGTGAGACAGAGCATGTGAAAATGTGTCAATGTGTTGCAGGCATAAAAAGTACAATGCTTTTGTAAGGCAGGAAGTGAGAGCACATCTTTATCCACCAGGTACATGGAATTGATGTAGAGCCAAGAGGAAAGTAGAGAACGCATGCCATTTGGCTACTTTTCTACATAGATGTCTATTTACAGTCCTGTACATTTACACTCAGCCAGCCACATGGTTCTTTACTGAGCCAAGTCTGAACTGAGGAGTGACAGGTGTCAATCACTCTCACTCAGTCTGCAGCCCCGTAGACCACACTGAAGATTAACCAAAATAAATAAATGAACAAATTAATAAATAAAATGCATACAGCGACTAGTACATGGCCACACCCTTAAGAAAAGTGAATGGATATTGACGAAAGGAAGAGGGAGCCCATCCACAGTAATCTGGAAGTGAAAGGTCCTCTCTTTTTAAAGGGAGAGCACTGTAGATAGGTGGGTACCGTTCACTTGCAGAACGCTATCATGCAAATCTAACATTACAAGAGGTAAAGCCAAGCTGTTCATAACGTCATAAAGTGGCATGAGAGGTCATGAAAGAGGGAGGTTGGGTAGAAGTTACCAAACTCGGGTAATGATGCAAAGAAAAGCGGTTCAAGTTTGGCGTCTAGTGTATTTTTTTTTCCCTCACCATGTTATCATTAGGGAGAGCTCAAGGAGAGAAGTTTAAGGCGTTAACTAGACCTGCTTGCAAAGAGAAAAGGACTTCGGCAGGGATACACTGTAGTCAAAAGGGAACGTGTCTGCGAGGCCAGGAGAGGGTTTGCAAGACAGACGACAATAAAAAAGAAAGTAAGTTTGACAGGCCAATGAGTCACCCAAGACTGAGGGCTCGCAGGCCTTGTAGTCGATCAGGAAAGATGGAACACAGGCTCTGTGAGATGGTACTAATGCTGCGAGTGAGGGTTTAGCAGATTCAGTGTCACCATGCCAGCAGCTAATATACAGTGTGCGGGGTTGAGGGTGAGTGGGGGTGTGGGGAGGGTCAGAGGGTGTAGTGGGGTGGTACGTTTAGCCGTTCTGCTCATCCCCGGGCCCTGTGGCCGGTTGGTGGGGCGCTGGGGTCTCCCCGTTACACCGCGTCGAGAGGTTCTCGTCCTCGGGGGCAGGGCTGGTGTGGGTGGAGTCGGGGGGTGGGGCAGGGCCCTCGCTGGCCCCTTCATTGGCTGTTGTGCTCTCTGGCTCAGCGCTGGGGGCCTCAGTAGCCACAGGGGCGCTTGCAGCAGCAGCAGGGGTGTCATTCGGAGCCCCAGGCACGGCCAGACCAGCAGAGGGGCTGGCTGATGCAGAGCTGCTCTGTTCGGGTGCTCTCAGTCTCTTCATGATAGTTGTGACCCGCACCGCTTTCTGTGGGTGACATTCGAATCAGCAATGACCCACTGCACATGTATATATGCATGTATACACATGCAAGTATGTATTTGTGCATGAATGCAAGCATGAATGCATGTATTTTTGTATGTATGTATGCATGCAGCACGTATGTATGTATGCATGTTTGTATGTATGCATATATGTACGTATGTTACATGTATGAGTAAGTATGCATGAGTCAGCGATACTTAATTTCAATACAATAATGTACTATTTCACTTAGATTTCTGAATTCTCAAAATCTGATTTCAGAAGCATGTTGTCCATACTAGAGACTGAGTGGGTGGCGGAGCGGCAACATGTTATAATCATGTCTTATCATAAGTACTGTATAATTAACTACAGCAAATTCCTACAGGCCTTAAGCCTCTAAGCCCCATTCAGTGGCCAGCTTGTGTGGCTATTGTGATTGAAACTGGTCAGCAGAGGATGGTCATGTAAATGGCAAAAGGCAAGCTGTCCATCTCCGGGATGCAACAGCAAAAAGAAAGAGGAACAGTTACCTTCCACTTGGCTTTGGCGAAGTTTTTCTCGATCTGTGCACAGACTCCATCCTTGATGTTCTTGTCTGAAGCTGCATTCCCAGATATCCTGATAACAGAGGAAACCTGTGTTTAAAAAATCCTTGTGGCTTGTTCTTCTGTTACATACAACAAATACAGGGGCTCCTAAGAGTTGAGATAGAAACACTGAATTGTGCGTACAGTAACATTATGCAGTATGAAATGTGCTGAAAAAATACCCAAAAATAATTAAATAATGACTCATTTCTCTCTCTCTCTCTCTCTCTCTCTCTCTCGCTCTCTCTGTTCACATCTGTTTATTTAATATGCATGCTTACAGGGCACATCCCAAGTGGTTAAGGGGAGGTGTCAATGTCTGGGAGAATGTTTTTCTTGTGGATTATTTATTTATGGTCTTAGGCATGCAGTGTCAACGAGAAGAATTGTGCTTTTGACCTTTCTGTTTGCTCAAGCTAAGTTGCCAATATGGCTGACCAGAAAGAACAAAATTGTAGGAGCAGGTTTATCTGACCTGGTAGATGTGTTGATAAGGCTTATAACAGCAAGGATGAAAATTATTTTACCTACTATTCATTTATTCTTGTCATCTTTTAAAGGGTCACGGGGGTTGAGGAGTGCATTTGTGGGAATACTGAGGATGGAGCACCGGAACTTAATTTTTGAGTCCTCTCGGAGGGTTGTTGCATTTGCTTATTTATTTACCTGTGTATTTTTTCCTTCGTTGTTCATTTTTTTGTTTCGTTGTATTGTTTGTTTGGTTTGGTATGGTTTCTTGTTTTTTTCCCCTTTTTGACCCCTTTCTTAAATGGATGCACAGTAACATTTGTTGACTTTTGTGGTATATTGTCTTTTATAAAGGAGGCTTAAAATGTCTTTCTCTTTCCATTTCTTCCACTCACCATTCATGGTTGATAGCCTCTTGTGCAGTTATTCTCTGGTCCTGATCCACTTCCATTAGACGGGACACAAGCCCCTTTGCTACAAAGCAAACACAGAGGCAACATTTAGCAAGACTCAGGTATCCTCTAGCATCTGAGACAGAAAAACAGCATCAGGGTTATAGGTGTCATTGATTTCCAGTGATTGTACTGTAACTCATACCCCAGAGGGTTGCAAGTTCCAAGGCCAGGTAGGACACTGCTATACAACATTCTAGGAAGATGTTTAACCTGAATGTTTTTTGTAAAATTATAAAGTTATGTAAATTCTTATAGTGTAAAAATGCAAGCTATATAAGGCACTTGCTAAGCACAAAAGCAACATGATATGAATCAATAAATCATGGTGATAATATTAATAAGCAGCACACACCAATCCAATCGGCTCAGAAGTACCTGAGTCTGAAATGTCATCCCAATATGGGGAGTCGAACTCGTAGTCTCCTGCCAGGATCTTACGGAACAGATTCTTGTCGTGGTTCTCGTAGTCATCGTCGTCGGTTTCATCATAGAATGGGGGGTTCCCTGACAACCTGAGAACAGAGAGCGCAGGTGAGCGAGGCACAGACACACTAAATGCTAAAGTCTAAATATTCATATTTCTCTAGTTTATGTTCATACATGCATAATTAGTGTTATTTTGTGGAGGTGCGTTCTGAGCCCCTCATACTCACAGTATGTACATGATGACTCCCAGTGCCCAGCAGTCTACCGGTCTGCCGTATCTCTGCCTCCCAACCACCTCAGGGGCTGAGACAGGAGAAACAGAAAAAGAGTTCAGAATATTCGCTGAAGGAAACTCCTCCCATCCCATATCATTCCATATACCCCTTACCCACCATTACTGTGAACTTTACCCACATGTACAGCTTTAAGCTACACCCCAATTTAATTCTTCATGCTGTTTTCCCACCACCCACCACCCACCATTAGCTCTTCCTATAGTGAAAATATTAAGCTCATCATAATCATTCTATATACCCCTTCCAAATCCCCTAGTGTTAACCCCTCCTGGTACAACTTTCTTAGCCCCTTCCTTACACCCAACTATAAGCTTCTGCCCCAGTAACCACACTCTCCACCCTCTACCTTTTACTGTACACCCCTCATTCCCCCTTCTCACCCAGGTATTCAGGAGTCCCACAGGGCTCTTTGATGAGCCCATTCTCCAGCTTGGCAAGGTGAAAATCACTGATCACAATTTTGGACTGCTTCAGACGGTTGTAGTACACCAGGTTCTCCAGCTGAAATGACAGGAACGCAGTGTTT